>NC_143396.1:94904562-95217173 GCF_052110815.1 Crocodylus siamensis | reverse complement strand
TTCTATCAAATGTGAAGCCCTGTTTAAAACACTTTCATATCTCTCTGGAAATTAAATTGCATCTTGAAACTAGACAAACACAGTCCAATGCAGTCTCCATCTTAATGCACAGAGATGCCTCAGTAATAATTAATTTCTGCTTTTGGCTTAGATGACACTGTTTTTTACTTTCCAGAGGCTAAATAAGACATCTGCCCCACAAGAGAAGGCAGCAGATTGTAGGGTTCCAAAGCACAAGGAAAAGGATGTCAGGACAGTCTTCAGAGGGCTTGCGTCTCAAGTATCTCATGGAGCAGTGCATATCAAAAGATCTCCCAGCACTGCAATGTTCAGCAAGTTTCAAGGCAAAGCTAATGACTTTTTAAAGTATATACATTTACCTGGAGATGTTGTAGGTGCAAACATCCAAAGCACCTACTTTTAGTAGCCAGAAGCAGTCCCACTACCAATCCGTAGCTAGGGAAAGGCATTCCTTCAGTAAGACTGCAAGGGTGGGAGAGAATCAGAAAGAGGGAAAGTTTCCCAGTGTAAGCAATTGCTGCTGAACTAAAACAAAACTTTTAAATGTGTTTGCAGGCATGTGTAAACACACATACACACAAGTGTGTGTGTGCAGCTGATAAAATTTCTCTCTGCTAGCCATGTGTCTCTCCTCCACCTGCCCAACTCAACTTCCTCTCGTAGTTATTTGTGTTTCTTTTTTCTCCCACTTCACAAATTAATCTTGAAAAGGTTGCCAAGTATATTTGATGCCTGAATCACAAACTCCATGGCAGGAATGTGGACAACATTGGTATTAGGTGTTTACCTAATGGATAACTTTTTATTTTAGAACGAATGGCAAAGTTAAAATGGGGGAAGGAAGAAAAAACAAGCTTGTAGCTAACTATCATTTTTGGGAGAAGAGATGGACTGGCCCAGCAGAACTGCAATTCAGACTTTTCATTCTGGATGTACTTGCAGTTTCAAATTCAGATCCAATTTCCAGAACAAAAGGGGTGGGTGGGGGCAGAGGGAAATAAACATCTTTCCAGAATTGGTCTCATAGGATATTTGCCATTTTGATCTTCCATCCCCATAATCAAGCTCTTGTCCCTTGTTACCCCCACAAGGGTACTGGCATTGATTATTACTCATCCACTAACAGGTACAAGCCCTACAAGTCTCTGCTTCCTTCCTGGGCTCTTTTCAGCAGGATTCAATTTCCACATGACTCATTTGGTTAAACTGCACTGTTTAAGCTAATATAAGAAGGCTGAAATTCTCTGAGACCTAAAGAGCTAGGGGCAAGGACATAAAGGACCTACAGGCAAGAATACTAGGAGTCAAGCTTCAGCTGAATTTTGCTGCATTCATTATTTAAGTATCCCCAAAAGGTGGGGAAGTTTGGACTATCCAAAATCTACCCAACATTTTAGGAGCATGCTATGAGCACTACTTTTTTCCAAACCCAGGTAGTGTCATGTACCATGGCCACACAGGGGAAAAAATACCCCTTCCATTAAGAAAGGAGAATACCCCACAAAAAGATGGGCAGCAAATCCCGTGCTGTCTTTGTTACATTTATAGTTCCGCCAACTGATCTCTCCCTGATGGACTTGAGAGATGAAAGATTTCCTGTACTGGCTATTTATACCTTGGGATGTGTGTGGGTTTATTATTTTTTTAAATATTGTCACTAAAGCTTCTGGGTGTTTATTTAAAATGTTCATGTGACAGCAAGAAGACAAGGCTAAGCTAGCAGTCTCAAGAATGCTGCGGCTTGGAGCACTGCTAAAAATTACCACGGGTGGTTTAAAAATGTGATTGCCATATCAAACTACATAGCACTTGTAACCTTTCTAAGATGCAGTTGTGATACACGTGACATCTCTGGGCATATTTTACTGGTTTGGACAAATATTTTAGTAGGTGTTGCTCTGCTCCACACTCAAAGAAACAAGTCTCTCTTTCATCCTGACAAGCCAATTTATTACTGAAACATCAAAAAGTCCCAACATTAAAAGTCACCTAGTTCACTACTAAATGTTTTGTCTAAACCAGGTTAATGATAGTTATGATTGGTCAACTACATGCTTCAGTACATTATTTCTCTTGAAAAGAAAAGGAAAAAACCACACTGAGGATTTTTCCAATATTCATTTTTAGTTTACATTTTTCCAATCACTCCCTATCCACACCAGCAAAAGTAGTCTATAACAGAAATATAGAAGGGCATCTCACTGCTCTTCCCCTTGTACCCCAAAGGCACTGCTATTTTTGCACCCCTCTCTGGCCCCAAAGGCAGTGCTTAGGACAGCCCACTGATGTCCCACTCACTTCCTCTCAGTTTCATTACTTGTCAATAACAAGAGATCCAACACAGCCAACTCACCGTTTTAAATGACAGTATATTTGGCCATCATTTTAAGTATTTTTAATGTGTACTACCATGTCTGTCTAAATATTGATGCCTTGTACCTTCTAGCAGCTATGAAAGTACATTTTCTAGTAGCTCTGTAGTTACTATAGTCAAAAATTAATGTCACTAGTAGTTAATAGCTCTACTATTAAGTTTGTTTCTGTTGTACTTGGTAGCAGATCAGAACAATAAAAAGCATTTCAATGAAAAATCTTTTGCTCTGCTGCTGGAGTTTTTATTGAATAAGATTAGTTAATCCTTCAAATAAAAAGTGTCAGTTCAATGCTCTGATACTTCTAGATACCCTCTGACACTGTGTCCAGCTTATGCTCTCAAGGTACCAAACACAATGAAGAACATCCACCTGGAGTTCTCTGCAAGAATCTAATACTTTGTTTTCCCAGAGATGGGATGTCTAAGAATCTAACTTTCATTTTTCAGTTTATTCCCAGCTCTCAGGTTCACATATTCTTGGCCAAGAACAGATGGATACTGCTTCCTCAGGCATCCACCAGCATTTCTCAAAGACTGACCGGAGATGTCAGTGCATATAAATGCAATGCTTTCCCTTCTACTATTACATCTGCACAAACGGCTTGCACTAGATACAAACTTTGGCCAAGTACAGACATTACACTTTTATCGGTATAAGTACTCGGAAACTGGTCTATGCCCATAACAGAATCACACACGCAGATTGGTTCAAAACTGGTGGAGCCCAGTCTAAAATGTGCTACCCCTCCTCCCCCAAGGGTGAACATGTGTTCTGTTCCCCACCAATCTAAACTACACCACTTACAGAAAACTGTTACTTAGATTGATTCCACTTCAGGCTTGTTGAATGTCTGTACCTAGCCTTCGGCTCCAATCTGTATCTGTAAACATCAGAAACTAAGTCTGTTGTTGGCCTCCTTACCAAATCGTGCTGGGTCCTGTTCTGGATCTCATATTTTCCCATGTTTTTAATATCATTGGTTTCAAGTTAGTGCTGAAGTGTCCCATTGGTTTACATTATGCAAAATCCCTCTTCTTATAAAAATCAAAGTCTATGTATTTCTTAGAGATCTTTCAGCTTAAGTAGTGAGGTTAGCAGTGAAGGTCATAAAAAGGACAAGACCCAAGTTACTCACCAGGATTGTTTCCTCTAAAAGCTTTCACAAATATTTGACTTTATACTAAAAATTCTGTCCCAACAACAAAGCAAACTTGGCTGTAGTAGGGAAACTCAGGAAAGAAACCAAATATTGAAAGAACATGGAGGCTGAACTACATTCTCACCACCTCTAGATAAAGGTTAAGGTAAACTGGCAAAACTTTACAAAGGAAGCTTGGTACGTTTGTTCTGCAGAGAAAAGGCTTTGGTCTTTCATGCTATGCATAACGCCACACAGTAGTCTTACATTCATGTTGAAAAGTAATTTTAGAAATAACTGATTATAAGAACCAGAATTCTATAGTGTTGTTCTAATTAAGAAACACAGCCTATCCATTTAGATGATTAGCCTTAAAACTGTCCCCAGGACAAGATTTACTTTCTACACAATGGGCTGAAGGTAGGGCAAGGTGGTACACTAGGGTGCCTACGCACATGCAACAAAGCTACTCTGACATGCTGCAATTACATGCTGGAGTGTGGTAAGACACTCCAGCGTCTTCTGTATCAGTGTTCTCATGCTGGAAAATGGCAGCGGGGTGATTTAACAAAAGCTCGTTCAATGAACTTTAGTTAAAGCATTCCCACCAGCATTTTTCAGCACAGGGACACTGATACATGAGACCCTTAGAGCCACTCTAATTAAAGCATTCCCCCACCACCACTCCCAGAGCACGTGTATAAACACCCTTACAGATTAAATGGTTCAGAAAGGCATAAGCTTTTGTAAGCAACGACTTTTTCTGACAAGAGAACTTTTGGAGATCTTTCTCACATGCGTTTGACAAGGTACGATGTTGCCTCCCTCAACCAGTGAGTCTCTAAGGTGCCACTCTGCCCTACATACTACCTGACTTCAGACTAACACAGCTGACCACCTCTGTACGCAATAGCCTAAAATACTGACTTTACTAACCACCTGCAGCCCTTTACTAAAGTTTAGGCAGAATCTGCCAGTACTGATTGTGGATCTTCTAAACTGGGAACCAGAGAAAAATAAATACAAGATGTTAACAAGATAGCTGAAAGAAGGAGCCTGCTCCAGAGAAAACTTAAACTTGTTTTGAACATGTTCCATTGTTATTAATAATAGGACATTTTCAGTGTACCAATGGAGACTTATTGGTTAAGATTTGCCTGCCCTGTTTTGATTTAGATACCATTATCTATTACTCCAAACACAATTTACCTGTTAGTTTTGCCTAACAAGGCTCTGCTGAATTGTTTGAACTGGCACATTACTTGTTCAAGACTGTTCTTTTTGAGTTACTTTGCATGCAGTGTGGAACGGTGTATACTCTGCTAAAAACATACAGAGCAACACAGGAGGCAGCCGACTGCATAATAATTCTTGAAGAGATTGACAATAGCCAAAATGAAATTATGCTTTATTTTTTATGCGTTTCCCTCCGATTTGCCTTAATTGCATGTTTGCAGCACGTTAATTATCAGTACCCTGCACTGTACAGTTGGTCTCTGGGTGGGAGAGTGATTTAGCTATGAAAGTGTAATCTGAAACACAACTTGTTGTAGGCATAATTTTTGGCAACAAATTGAATTTGCAAATAAGCAAGCTCTAGTAAATTATATGCAGACCCAACCAAGATTTTTTTAAATGACTATTCATTAATCATTCAATATTGGATGCTTTCATTAAGTTTCTCCCATTTTTCTAATTCCTATAAAAATTGGAAGAATAACAGAACCAAGCTGAGACCTGTTATCATTGAACTCTACGGGAGTTTTCCTCCGAATTTGAAATAAGGAGCAAGAGTAGACAGCTGATGTAAGTGAGCACAACTCTACTGAAGCGAAACAGGGCTCCATACAGTTACAACAGCTCCAAGTGTGGCATAATAGAGTGTAAAATACACCAAGGAGGCTAGATGAGTGAATCTTAAGTGGTGAAAGGAAATGGGCTCAGACAGTCTTTGATTAATTAGGAATTAGAGCAAAATGCTACAGAAAAATGAGCAAGAACTTCCTGACACCAATTTATCTCAGAAATACCTTTAGGTAATGTGAGAGGCTTCCCCGGATACCTCCATAAATTTTCACACTCAGCCTGATCATGCAAGATGCTGAATGACTCAACTTCAAATATACTCAAGGGGATGCAGCCATCCTCTACCTGGATAACGGTTCTTGTGAGCAGGACGGGGGTCTTGTCGGTCTTGGTAGAAAATATTCAGGCTAACTAGGAAAAGATTGAAGAGAAGCAGCTGTACAGGGTTTCTGTGAATTGTTGTAACCAGTTAGATTTGTGTTCCCATTAACAACCACCCTACCAGTTTCAACCCTGAAAGATGTGCGATGCAAAAGATAGCATGAATAATTCAGTGATCACTAGGTCCTGAACCTATATTTCCTTTCATAAGGGGAGAAGTAATGCACCTCAGGCACAAAGTTTTAGTCTATCAGGGCTTAATCTCCCTCTCTGTTTCAGAGCTTTGTCACTAAGTGCTGTGTAGGTGTGAAAAGCCTTATTACCATGTAATTTTGGGGGATCAGACTTCCAAGTACCTGCTTTGCTTCATATTCATATATACAAAAAAGATCAAAACTCATTTTATTTCCTAACAATAGTCAATTTTGCTCTAATTATTCTAAAATAGTGAATTTTAAGGAATAGCACCCAAGTGACTTCACATATTGCTCCTATCCACACATGAATAAAATATCTTATTTATTGCCTTTTCCATAATGAACTTTGAGATAAACAACTGAAAAAGTAATTTGTTTTTTGACAATGCTGAACCTTTGAATAGAGAAAATCACAGAGTCGAACACAGAGTGCAGTCCTGTGTGGTAAGTGGTCTCCATAGCAACCAATAGATTTTATGCTAAGTCTGGCCTTTAAAAACATTTCACGTTTACCACTGAGAAAAAGATGGCCTTGATTTAAAAATGATACAACAAGTATCTTGAATGAGCATGCTTTACGCTCTCTGTTGCAAATAAAATTAACAGACGTCTCTTTACCACTAAATCCCCCCAGTAGCGTGTGTCATCATTGACGTACACGTAGGCCTGCTTTAAGCGAAGAAAAGGGTTGGGGGGCTTTTTGCATATCACTGCATGACATGAAGCACTTTTCTCTCCCCATTTTCCCCTCCTTATTTTTCCTCTATCCTGAACAAAAATAGAATGTCAAGCTCTTATCTTAGTCAGTGATCATGGTGACAGTAAAAATATTATTACGTGCTTATCTATTGCAGCTCCAATCATACAAGCTTATAATAACTTGCGGTAATGAAAGTAGTAACTACAGCTCCAATGTCCGCTGCAGACTAAACATCTTAGTCACTTGAATGCGAAAAGAAAGTAAAGCGTAGTCCAGAAAAAGGCATATTTTTTAATAAATAAGAGGTCCAATCATAAGAAATGGTGTAATTATTGATAAAACATATCAGAGCTAAGTAAGAGGAACATCACTATTAGCACTTAATGGCCATTTCAGTACTGGGATATAGGTTTCAGTAGCAGTGTGTAAAAAGCAGTCAAACAGAGCAAAATCTGAACTAAGCACTGTTGTTGAAGTTAGTGTTATCAGCCCGTACAGGTCACTTGCTCCAAACTTTATTTCAAAAGTCAGCTTGGATGCTTAAGGTTTTTTTTCCTGGCACAGGAGTGGGATGCCTGCATTTCCACCTTTAGTCTATTAGGAAAGCAATACTCAGAGTACAGGGTGAGTAGGAGGAGAAGAGACAGAGACCATCTGTTGCTATTCCTGTAAAGGTATTTTCAACCTACATTCAGTCATAGTCATTTTAACAGAACTTCGCACATATAACCTTTCCCATCAAATCTCTGCCCCCTCCCCCATTTCACTCCTTCCTTTAAGCAGAGGGGAGGCTTCATTCTTGGCTTCTAAATGCTGCCTCCCAGGCTCACTTTCCCTTATTGCTAGCCTGAAGGAAAGTCTTTTATGGAGGATCCCTGGGTAGAGACAAGGGTGGAAGAGGCCAAATGCTATCCCCCCAAACCCATGAAACAATGACTGCCAGTTCTATTATGAGGTTATATTTTGGTTTCCCTTCCCTCCACCCCATTTCCAAAGGTGTCCAGTAGCAGCCACTGGCTCCCTGGTTGGTACTGTAGTCAATGTTAAAATCTACCAAAAACATGTAGGTAAAGGGAACAGGCAGCAGAAGTTTCTCCATACATACCCTGGCCCCGGGGCTGGCTGGAAGGTTAATCACCAGTAGAAATGAAGGAAGTTCTTACGAATCATAAAAACAACTTCCTGAGTCAGATATAGTGCATTTTCCAGGGGGTGGTATTTTGGCAAAACCACAGGCACCATTCCACAAAGCGCAAATACGAGGAGACGCTTAAAAGAGATCATCTTCCCACTTTACAGATGGGGAACCGAGTATCCGAGGCAACTGTATTGCATCAGAACCAGGATTAGCACTAAATGGCTGGTGGATGCTAGACCGCTTTCTTTGTTCCATCATCCCACTTCTACGTTTCTACACCAAGCCCTTCCATAGAAGGGCTAATGAAGAAGGGAAAGGAAAGACTTAGGGAAACCGTGTCAAGCCATTGTAAGGACAGGGCTCATCTCTTCCAAGTGTCTTGAATAATCCTGCAGATAGCGTGAGACCCCGTACACGGCTACACAGAACTTCTTTCCTCACAACAGCATCATGGGTCCCTCAAAAGCTGTTCTGTTAGAGCCTGCCTGATAGAAATAGCCCATGTACCCTCTACTCAGGGGTTTTGAATATAGAAACTTGAACACCAGAGACAGCATTATTTGCCAGCAGGAATTAGCCTAATGATTGAATATGATACAAGGACACAAACAGCTTATAAAAATGCATGATATGGAGCTACTTTTCTTTGAAATGATACCTAATAGCATGGCTTCCCCCTAGTCCAATTATTTTCAAGGTCAGGGAACCCTCCTTTTATGCAAGGAGGGACTTCTCTGAACTTAGGAGCTCCCATGTTCCTTTTTTACTGACACATACACATTGGAGGATCATGTTTCATCAGGATTTGCAAGAAAACTCTCTTTTCCAAGTAAATTTTGAAGTTTAAAAAGGCTCTGCTTTGGGAATTTGACTGAAATATTAACTCAGTGTTTTGAGTGCAAAACACACAATAGTCATATGTCCTCCTTATATAGGAACACATACTTTTTGATATGAAGGATGGAGTTTTAAATGGGGAAGGAAGTGAAATGATTAAACAGGAACAGGAGCCTCCCAGGGTAGACAAGTTAGCCTACGAGTTCTTTATTCATAACTGTCAGGAAGGCAAGAATGTTTTAGTGTGGTTAATTTAGCTAACCACTTCCAGGTGTCAGCAGCCTCCACTGTTAAGTCACATGTCAGAAACAAAATCACATTTAGTTCATCAACTTTTTTTCCCCTTTAAACATATCTAATTTTAAAAACACCACCTACCAAGCATGACCTGGAAGCATCAAAAAATCTGACACTACTTAATCATATGCAATTCCCATAGACTCTTGTCCAGAATGGACGTTTACTTAGAACTGTGTGCAGCTTAATATTATAATTTTATGCCAACATAAATGACCTAGTATTTTAAATCAATGCCACTTCCAAACAAAGAGACATGGTTAGTTGTGCCTGGCAGTCTGAAAAAAAAAATTGTTTGTTTCACACAATGCAACATAAATCCTTCACTCCTAGATCCCGTTAGCTTTTACTTATAAACTGTCTTAATGTAAAAGTGTCAAGGAACCTCTGAAAATAATGTGTAGTGACAGGTTTAGGATTAAAATCTTCTCAGGTAGTTAGGATGGTGAGTTAGGTAGTAAATTGCATTTAAAGAGTAAAGCATATACTGTAAGCCCTCACATGTCTGCTACAAACTGACACCAACAAGGCAGCTGGGACAAGTGTATGCTAGTAATTCATCTTAATTATTTGTCAGAAAAGCTATCTTAATAGGATGTGTCTTTCATTTTGATTAAAATGACCCTCTGAAATGTGGTCTTCATAGAAAGCTGTCAGACAGAGGTAAAAGCTGAACCTTCTGGCACTTCTAATTTTGTGTTGGGAAACTGAAAATGGTGCCTCTACGTACTCTTAACCATGCATTTTATAGGGTCTATTTCCATTTAATTTTCAAGGCGCTAGAAGTTTCTTCTTAGTTCTTCAGTGATCAGCAATGGAAAGTATGAAACTTCTTTGTATTTTCCTTCCCCCTCTCCTCCATTTCCTGCTCTGCCCGCCCCCTACTCCACAGCAGTGATTCATACTATATTGAATGTTGGAGATTTCAAGCTGAAGTACTTAAATGATTTTTTTTTAAATATGTAACTATAGATATGACAGACACTTTTACACTGCTTCTTGATGCCATCTGGTAAATTTAATTTTTAAGGTCTGAACAGATAGGAGTAAATCATGTTCTCTTCGTTGTAAAAACATGATACCCTTTTATAATATCAATTTTTGATAATGCTGCAACATCAGATCATATTAGAATTCCTTTTTTTAATAATATATCTCCCAGGCCTTATAATTTGACTGGCTTATTACATAAACAAAACTGACATTTACTGATAGGATGTAAAACTGTGGATGTGATGTGGAAGTTGCTACACAGTCCTCCAGATTGTATTTATACTCTAATAGGAGAATCTCAGTTAAAATATACCTTCAAGATCCCAGGAAGTTATGAAGTGCAATTTCAGTACAACTGTGCTTAACATTATTGGTATGGCCAGGAAACACTGACAGTATCTGGAATGGATTATCTTGAGAATCAGATGCACTGAAGATGCAAGGAGGGAAGATCTCTTGGACCAGAAGACTGGCTTGTCGAGAGAACATTGCTTACAAACAGTTTTCCTAGGAATGGGTTTATAGTTGAATGGCACCCCTAGACTTTTGGGAATTTTCTACATTTTCCAAACTAGGGATACAGTAACAGAGGAAGAAACAGTACACAAAGCTAAGAGTCATTATATGAACACCATCACCATCAACTAACAACTATTATAATTAAAAATAACGGGATGGTTCAGGATATGGCCTGCCAGTTGTAATACACAGTTTATGCTTAGCCTGGACACCCACATGTTCTCCCCTTTGCCAATAGCCATCCAAGCCTTAAAAAAAAAAAAAAAAAAATTATGCCAGGGATACATTGCCCATAGTCATTTTTTTCCAGCCTTAGATAGCACATTGAAGGTAAAAAATTAGCCAAACCTTTCAAAAGAACGGTTTAGATATCCCATTTCTGAGATTTGGAGAGATAAATGGAGGAGCAGGTTAAAAGAGTCAGGCTTGCAGTTCAGTGTAGCTAAAACGAGAATTACTAGCCAAATGCCAGGCAATACTAGCTGCTTGGGGAATCATCATCTTTGTGAGGTAAGAATTGCATTTTTCATTTATGAACAGGACATTTCCTTATACCATTATTTCTTTAAATGCATATCTGAATTAATTAGCCATAAAAGCTCAAGGTCAGTTAAAGCTCCCCACCTCCCAAATAGAATGATACTCAGTAGTCCTCAGAATCTGAGGCCTCAATATTACACTTCAGTGACATCTTACAATAACCAACCTACCCTAGTCATATTCAGTTCACTCCCCCTTTCAGCATCCACCCTCTGCCACCGTGTGGCATAGGCCTAATTGATGTGTTGAAAGATCGTGGACATAGGCCCATCACAAAGTATTATAAGCCTCCCCAAGTAAGGGAGGCTACTAGGGACACATTGGCTCTTTCCAGGGGACAAATAAAGAGAAAACAAGAGAAAGGGAGTGAGGTCGTATGTTAATAACAAGGGATCCGAAAGGGAACACTGAGCAGAGCATGACCACTGTCCTCTGAATGAGTTGAGGAAGCCTGTGGACACCAACCAGTAGAACTCTGCCCAGATATGTGAGCAAAGGAGCGACAGGAAAATAGCAGCACACTCACCTGGGTTCCTTCTGGTCAGAGTCTCCTTCCTGGTTTTGTAGATGGCGAGTTTGGCCACAGCTACAAGGAGGATGACCAGAAGGCCCTGGGGCTTGGTGCAGCTGCCAGTGGGGAGCGCATAATAAAAAAAAAAAAAAAGGATGGGGAGAAGTGCAGCCAGAATCTCAGCAGGAGGTTCTGGAGGAGGCAGAAAAGGGCCTGCAACCTGGCACAGTCAAAGTAGGTGCGCACCAGGGTCTCTCTCTATCAACAAAAGGTCTGTAAAGCCCATGATGACGACTCCATGAAGGAGCCCTCAGCTGAAGTGCCTAGTGGCTCTTGGGAGATCAGGGTGACATACAGACTTGTCTGCTGGAGACCTTCACCACATCCTCACCTAGGATGTTCCACCACTTGTTGTCATGGTCGGATGCAACAACAAGATGACATAGCATGTGGAGCAAGAGCTTGTGGTGATGGGCATTCCAAAGCAGACCAGCTTGGTATCCTCCAGTCCATTACAACTGTGGGGCCTGCCACAGCAGTGGCCCCGTGACTAGCTCTGGAGGACTGGGGGATACTGGAAACTGCCCTCGTGCAGGACCTGGTTGATATAGGTGAGGGCAATGGGCAAAGGAATCTTCCCATCCCTGCCTAGCACAGTACAGGAGGTCCCCGATACAAGTGACATTGGCCAGGACCAACCTCTGGTGCACCCAGAGTACCTGCATTGCCAGCATCACCAGCTACAGGTTTTTCAGCAGACATTCAGCAAGGATATCAGTGTCCTGGTAAAAATCTGGTGGCTCTTCCAGGTCCTGCTTGGGGATACCTCACATACAGAAGATAAAAGAGATGCTAGTCATATCAGACCCCTCAGCAGTAGTGGAGGAAGGCACGGCCAATCAGGCACCATGCCACTTGGCTATCAGTTCTGTACACAAGCCTCTGCAGGGCCTGAAGGTGGAAAGTGTGAACCTGACTGTAGAAGCAGACTAGACTTTGACTGCCCTCCTGCAAGGGGAGGCTCAGGACATCTGCAGAGACTGAGTGTCATCCCAGCCAGAAGAATCCCAGTGCCTGTCTCTGGAGACTGGCCAGGAGCTCCAGGGGCACAGCCAAGGCACTGAAATGGTGCCAGAGCATAGACAGATATAGCTGCTTGATGGCCATCACCCTCCTGCAAAAGGGAGACACTGAAGCAAGCCTGTTCATGCCTAAAGCTACTCAGACACCCTGACAACTAGCTGGTGCCAGGTCTCCAACAGGAAGAGATTACTAGGGGACTAGTAGACCCCCAGATAGAGCAGCAAGCCTGCACTCCATTGGATGTTTTGGAGCACAGGTGGGAGCAAACCCACCTGTCACTTGTCATCCACCGTCAAGCCAGAGCTCCTGACCCAGTTGACCTGGGAAGAGGAGGCCACCAAGTAGATGGGCTGCCAGGCCTCCATCTGTGCCTAAGCCCTGGATGGTGAACACATTGGTGTATACTGACAGAACTACCCAGCAGCAGCCCTGCCACCCGCTTGCACACGAGACAGAGGAATAGCTTGAGAGAAATGGCATAGAGATGGCCTGACAGCAGACAACCTTGGCATACGCTCCACTTGAACGGGATGGGCTCCATTAGTGTTCTGTTGAGTTTCATCATGCACTCTGCAGAGGCATACAGCACCTGAAGAAACTTCATGAAATGGCGACCAATGCTGAATGCCCTCAGTGTGCCTTTGAGGTACCCATGATACACCATGTCAAACGTCTTCTCTTGGTTAAGGGATAGGAGGGCAAATGACAAGCCATCACTGTGAGTAAGCTCAATGAGATCCCATGCCAAGGGCGTAGGCTGTTGAAATGGAATACCGTGGAACTGCGTATATCTGGTCAGAGTGAATCATGTCCACCTGTGTGGACCTTGGTCATAGTGAGAAGGCTTTCACTATACTCTGTATAGAGAGTCAAGACTTGGTGCCAGTTCCCCAGTTGCAGGGTCCCCCTTTTTGAGCAGCAGGGTCAGGATGACTCTCCTGCATGCCAAGGGGAGCTCCCCATCCCTCTCAGACTCAGCCCAGACCATGGCAAGGTTCAGGCCGAGGACATCCCATAAAGCGCAGTAGAACTCCATGGTTAGCCTGATGCCTGGCCCTTTGGTGGGCATCAGGTAGAGAGCATCCAAGAACTTGGACATGGTGAGAGGACTCTGGAGGGAAGGCAGGTAAGGATTGCAAACACTGGTAGACTTCCTAGCTCCACTAAACAGGGCTCCCAGGAACATGGATCACACATTTCCTGCATCTTGTTTACTTGGAAGGCAGAGTGCTACAGCTCTCAGCACCTGACTCCCAATCTTACTTACCACAAGCAAAAGTCTCCCCTCATCCTTAAAAAAAAAAAAAAAAGTAGCGAATTGTGCCTGCAATACTGCAATTGTCATATAACTGGTAACAAATTTCCTTTTCACCAGAAAAAGGGTAGACACTGAAGAGGCTGGACATTTGTCACAAGATTTTGCTTGAACTGACAAACATTTGAGGGCAAAGGCGAAGGGAATACAGTTGATTCTCTCACAGAATAAAAAAAATAAGTCTTGATCAGTGGGAAGTTCCCCTTCTTGGAATAACAGACCACTTATCCAAACCAGTAGTCCCTTCTGCAGTGTTCAAGGTCTACAGTGAGTGAGTGAGTGGGTAGTTAAAGAAACAGCTATTTTCTGCAAGAGATAATCCCCATCCCCCAGCACAAATTTTGTGCTTAAAATAATATTTATTAGAACTGAGCAAGATTATCCCCCCAAATACAAAGTGCCTCCTCCTTCAACATGCCAAAAAAAAAAAAAGACTTAGTTTGATCACCACTGCAATGGTATACTGTGGGTCTCCAGCGCCTGGGGGCCAATGCTTACATTTGCACCACCCCCCACCTCCATCTGTGGCCAATTGCTGACCGGGAGAGGAGGAAGTCCCCCAGCAGCTGATCACTGAGCATGGGGAGAGGGGACCAGAAGTGCCGGCAGCAAAACTGGAAGTACCGCCAGGGGACCGAGTACCCCTGGAAGGCCCAGCTGTTGCATCCCCTCCTCCCCCACACTGGTACGCCACTGACTGTTTGCCAACTTGCATCAGCTTTCCCCAGCTATGTTGGGGAAAATATCTAGAAACATTTCCAGGGAAAAAAAAGAACAAAAAAAATCTAAACACATGACATGTTTTAAACAAAGAGAAAACATTTGAGTTTGAAATAAACTTTTCATTTTAAACTTTCCTTTAATTTTGTAGAAAGACAGTAACATTCAGCTAAACCAAAATGAAACCACTTAAACTGAACATGCGTTAAGGTCCCTGCCATGCAGCCTGGTATTGGGACTACCAGTCCTGGGACTGCACCAGTTCACTGGGTTCCCAGGTTCCCAGCAAATAGTAGTGGTGCAATTTGGATCTGATCCCCAGGCGCAAAATCAAATGTCCTGCCATACACATATGGGATGGCAGGAGGCACCATTGCTGGGAATCAGGGAACAGATCCCATCATACTGTTAAGTTAATATGTGCCAGGGATCTCAGTTCTCTCCACTTTTTTAAAATGGGGAAAACACTTACTGATATCCATAAAATGCTTGAAGATGTACACATGAAAAAATTCAATAAAAAGGTTCCATTAGATTTTCTGCATTTTACTTAAGATCCAAAGTCTTAAACCCCCCTGCAGTTCACAGTTCAGTGAAATACCTTGAAACATAAAAGTCTTCAGATAAAAATATTTGCATTTAGACGCATTTAAACTGACATTAATACCAAAAGAGATGAATACTACTTTAATGTCCCTGTCATTTTTATTAGCTATGCTCAAGATGAGCAGAAATTCTTGGAGATAGATGCACCAGGTTGTTAACTGCAGGAGCTTACTGCTAGTACAAGTTTTTTTTTCCCATTCTGCTATTCTCTTTTCCCCTCCTGGAACAAATATAAAAATGCAACAAACATCTAAGGGTGAAAAAACATAGACTGACCAATAAATTAGCCAAAAAGTGAAGGTAATGGGCACAAAAATGACAACCAGAAGTTTGAAGCTGGACACCAGCTTATTCTGCCATGACTGCCCTGAGTGCACTCTGGCACTAGTCTGTTCTGCCCCAGAGCTCAGACACCTTGTTATTTCACACATATACTGGAAGTCAAACTTGACAATATTAAGTCTGGCCTTTAAAGACATAGGATCAGCTCCATGATCATTTTGCACCTTGGGTAGTCACACCTGTGCAAAGCAATTGGAAAATGTTAGCACATCAGAATCCTTCATTTACACTTATCACCACTTTGAACAGACATAAGTGATTGTAAAGAGTACTGTTCAGTGGTAAATCAAGCTAGCAGTCCCTGTCCTGAAGAGCTCAGGATCTAAGAATCTCACAATAAAAGAGAACCATTAAATAGGTTGCAGTATTACATAAAAAAATGTTACCATTGCCAAATTTTGTCTGCAGTACTGAAAAGAAGTTAGTGGATTATTGCAACGGTCAGACCAGGGCCCCTGTCAGGAGTTGTGTGCCTTCACAGCTGCATGTATGTGGACCCATTGATGGACCCCCAAACTTTCACAGTACTGAAGAGCCATATGCAGAATATATAGGTATTTATGATAAGATGATATCTCCCCCCTATCTCTTCTGAAGGAAAGAGGAGCAGATGCTGCATCTGTAGGTAGTGGTTCCAATTTTCAGTACCTTGACAACAAGCTCACATATCTTTAGAGACCCACTGACGCTTCATGGAAAGCCTTCAGAAAAATTCTTTACAGAGCCAGGTCTGCTTACATGCAGCACTTTCTTTATTTCTTTTCCTGAGTCTTTTATTACTAGGAAAGCTTCCAAGTAACAGGGCATTCGTTTTATAAGATTCTGTTTAATCCTCACACTGGCTCTCTGCTCCTCGTTCTGCATATCTCAGTGCAACAAAAGGGAATGGCAGAGAGCAGTAGTCAGGAGAGAAGACAACAGTAGTTCATTCTTTCAGCAACAGTAGCAGTTGTCCCATTTAGAGAATGAGAAAGTACAAAAGGGGAATACCATGGGTGGTGAGGGAGCAACAGAGAAACCTATATTGGAGGGGGAGAGCATGAGGGGAACACATCATATCCATACCAAATTCCTCTGTTTCATTTACCACAAATAGCTGGATGGGTGCCCTAACTCTGTGGTTACACAGAAGCTGAATGGGGCTAGGCTAACTATATTTTTGTTTTTAGGACACCGCTTTAGGACAGAAGTGGTAGTTGGATAGCTACAATGTGCTCATCTGGCACAGACTACTACCTGCTGGCAATTTAAACATACCCCTCTTATACTTGGAAAATACAAGGTCAGAGATTCACAAGATTTCCATAGCGTGAATCACATCTTACATATAGTTGCTTGAGGTCCACTTCACAGTTCTCATTCCCAATCAAGATATAAAATGTTATATGAGTTTACAATTCCCTGGACCTCCCCTGGGTAAACAAGTGCTGTAAGTGTAAACATTTTTCCTTAAAAAGCCACACACACCTTTCTTCTCTCCAGTCTTTATCCCACTTTGAATATGCATAGTCAGCCACCTTCCCACCTTCCATGACAATCCATTACCTTTCGCTGTGCCTTTGCCTGTGTTTCCTGGCACCCTTCAGCTATGCTGCCATGCATATGTTCCCTTCCTATTCCTCCCTACAATAATGGGCATAGCTGAACTGGTTATGTTGTCCATAGCAGGTAAAGTTTCATACTGGAAATAAATTTTAGCTGGGCAGCCATGCTACTGGTGCTATTGCTATTTAAGCCAGTAATTGGAAGCGCTGTCCTCTATCAAAAGAGCAGGAACAATGTCATAGCATGCAACAGCCATACAGTTCATTATTTATATATCATTTAATTTCAGCTCTTCCTCTCTTTCTATAGAAGAGGAGGAAGAAAGATTTATAGAGAGATACCACGATAGCAGTATACAGGAGGCCCCCGCCATTTGCGAGGGATACATTCCAGGGATCCCCACGAATGGTGAAATCTGTTAATACTGATGGGGCTCCCCATCAGACCCCACAGCTGCCCCCCGCTCCCCTCCCATTGTTTTTGGGGCTCCCCCACAGGGCATGGGGACCAACCCCCCCCCCCCCCCCGAGTGTCACCGTGGCAGCTCCAAGCAGCGCTGTGGCTGCATCCAGTGGCAGCAGCAGAGAAGATTTTATAAACTATACTCAAGAACCAGAATAATACAAAGATTTTGCTCCATTAGTTTAGATCCTAACTGCATGCAAATTGAGATAATCAGTTGACAGCACATGCACAGTTTTATCAAGCGCTTGTGGTACAATTATATTGTAAGATACAGATCTGCATCAAGTCGGTGCCTCTGCCTCAAAATGACATTACTGGAAAACAGTTTAAAAAATAAAAAGGGTAATACAGGAAGAAAACCTGTTTCTGTAAAATCTTAGGGCACATATACACATGCATGACAACTGTCCCAACACATTCCTATTACAGCATGTTGGAGCAGACCCTATTAATCTAATTAATCTCATTAAATATGTTCCAATTAGAATGCCCCAGCAGCCTTAGCATCATGCATATTCAGTGTCCCCACATTTCAAAATGGTGGCGGAGGCATTTTAACTAAAGCTTGTCAAATGTGCTTTAGTTAAAGCACCCCTGCTGCCATTTTGAAGCGTGGGGTGCTAAATATATGAAACGCTGTGGGCACTTAATTAAAGCAGCTTCCAAGAGCAGCTTTAATTAAAACACTCCTCCCCTCCCCCACCTAGAGCGTATATAAAGGCACCTTAAAAATCACTTGCATTTTTGGTCAGAAGAGTCTAAAAAAGTATTAAAATTACCAACTGATGTATGAAACCTTTTTCAGCTCACAATGACATTTATATTTTGAAGGTGCCTGTTGCATTGGCATCTTCAACAGAATAATGTGGCTTAGCAATCCTGTTACCCATATTGGCTCACACACAATCAGTACCAAGTCTGCTCTCAGTTACACTATTTAAAACCAGATTAACTCCACAGATCAGCATGCATCTATGCCAATATACTGGCAGATACCTTTTGAAGGACTAAAAAAAAAGAAAGGATTGCTGTCTTTCCTTCACTGAATGCACTGGTAAGATTAAGGAAGGGTGATTTTGCTAGCTGCCAGTTATTTAAAGTGGTGTATCTAATTGGTATAGCTGACTAGCTACTTATGAGTCTGTTGACTACCATATAAGAGATTAAGACCCGCATTGTTCCACAGGAAGCTTCTGTCAGATACGTCATCAGGAAGCCTCCTTTGTCCATTCTAATACGGTCTATTCCATCTTGCCTGTTTTACTTGCTTACTTGTATTAATTCACACCCACATGCACGCGTCCTTCCCCAAGTTGCTTTTAAAGAGGCATAGTAATTGGGGGGCCTAGTTGCCACTCCAGTGGGTTCCACTACTGCTCCTCTCAAATGTAATGCTAGTATAGGCCTTGAATGACAAGACTTGGGTTTCAAATATGACCTCAGAACTTCTCCTTCTATTATAACATCTATGTATAGTCTGTGTCTGAGAATGCCAAGAGCATGGATACAATCTCTTTCCCCAAAAGATCCAGTCTTGAAGCTTCTTAGACAGATTCATCACCTATTCTGTAATGCCACGAATTGCAGCTATAGTTGTAAAGAAACAGAAAAAGGACCTCAAGAAAAAGGTGCTGGATCTCATATGTCATATCCCTTCCCTGAGACAAGAATCTCTTTTCATGGTTTATTGCCTTCAGTTGCCAGAATGCAGAAAGATAAGGACTACCTTTCTTTCCATGAAGTGCTGTGCCTTTTCCAGGGAAAATAATGTTGTATATCCCTCTCTCCTGGGGTATAAAGATGAAACCAAAGCTGTTGGAGGTACGGTGTGGGAACGAAGAGACTGTTAATGGGCTACAGGTTGGAGGGAGGCCAAGTCTCAAGAAGAATCTGTATTCAAGTCTTTTGATTCTAATTCGAACCTCTGACCCTTGTGACCGTACTAGCTAAAATACCAAGAGAACTTGCAGACATACCACAGAAGCTTAAGCAGCCTGTACAAATATCATTCAATCCCCCAGATCTGCAACCCATTAGATTTCTCTATCATGATTTAAAAGTTGAAATGTAAGTAGGATAAGGAGATCACCAGATCCTTTGAAGGGTGCTGCGAGGTGCGGGGAGATAAGCAAGTAAGTGCAGACTCAGGCTTCTCCCTGCCTGGACAAACCCCTGACCACACTGCCTGACCTTTCTGCATGGACATAAGTACTGTGATACCTACAAAATTGGATGTCACTCAATTCACAAAAGTTATGGGTCCATAAAGCAGGAGGATGATTATAATTATGATCAATCCCAGTAGACAATCAAGCATGAGCACAAGCGGTTGAAACTGATGTTTTGCTCTCTGCATACTGCACCTTTCATTTCTACATAGTGCCGCAGCAATGAAGTTTGACACCTGGGGCAAAGCACTCAGCAGCAACCCGCCCTTGCCCCGCACACAGATCCAGGGGGCACACGCCCCCCCCCATGCTTGCTCGGGAGTGCATGCAGCAGCAGGAGTCACCCTTCCCCTGTTCCTGCACACCCCACCCAAACGAGCCACTTGCAGCTCTGTCCAGCACCCTGCCCCGGCTAGGTAGTACCTGTTGGCACCCCTTCGCTTCAGCACCTGGGGCGTTTGCCCCCCTTTGCTATGGCACTGTTGCTAAAGGCTCTTTCCATTTGCAGATATTAGTAGCCCTTCTGTTCTGGGAGCTGCTCCACTTTGTACAGAAGGAGCATGTACATATTTGTACACATTCTCTCATGGAAGCTTTATTTTTGTTCTGTTATTCTCTTGTTATGAAGTGAAAGGACTGACCTCTGGAAAAATGCAATAGTAACAATGAAAAAAATCTAGTTACCTCACATAAAATTTATTCAAACACCTTTTATGTAGTTACCCTATTACTACTAATGTACCCAATGCATACTTCTCTTTGATTTCTTTACCGAGGATAGATGCTGAGAGAGACTATTAAACAGCAAGAATATTAGTAACACAATTAGACATAAATGCATTAGTGACAGTTTTAACAAGCATTTATAGTTAAAGCCAGCAGTGCTGACCAAATATGCTCATTAAACCACCATGCTCCACACTGTGCTTTATTTCAATTCCCAGTGACTTCCAGCATAAGAACAAGATTTTTTAAAATATTAGATCAGACACTACAATGTTATCTAATGTAGATAGCACTGCATTGGAAAACTGCCTTCCTCCCTATGCTCAAAGCAACACACACATTTTTCTTAATACTTTTCTTGTCTTGCATGTCAGCATTCCTCTTTTTCATGATGTATTAGTAGTATTGAATGCAGGTGACACTACTTGCAGTATCTGCAGTCTTGTTTTTATTTAGAAAGTTGGTACCCAAGTACCTTTCCAAGATCACCCCATTGTCTTGAGGTGTTTTGATGGACAAGCAAAGTATTTGCTGGTACCTAGCTCTAATTAGCATATGCAGTTTCACTTGGCAGTCTGAAGTTGCTAGTAACTGTACTTTGCCACACAAAGTTCATGAGGATCAAAGATAAGTCTCTAAAAATGGAAGTCTAACAATTAAGTTCTTTGTCTTAAAATGTATATATAATTTCCTTTATAGAAGATCTCCTAAAATGACTACAGCTGTTTCAGTCACTGTCTTCGAAGGCAAGAGGAACTAAAAAACATACCAGTATTGCAAAAGCCGGTTCTGCTCTGCTTCTCTTGAAAAGAATGGGTCTTTTGTCATTGGCCTCAATGTCAGCAGCAAGAAGTTTCTGTGAGCAGTGTATAGGCCTAGCTTCCTTAAAGTTAACCTCCATAATCTTCCTATTCTCACTAATGTTGAAGAGTTGTAGTGGCTCAAAAGATATGGTCAGGCAATGCCTCTAAATCAGAAAAACACTGTTAAATATTTATCCTAGACTTCTCCCTTTTCCAAAAAAAGACAAAAATCAATCTCTTCAAAAGTAAGTTACAAATTTAACTAGAAAACCTATTTCTTTGCTGAGGAAACAAGGTGTGTCAAAGATTAAAAGCAACATTAGCTGACATGTACCAACTCCCATGCTATGTGCATGCTTACATCAACCAGTTCTAAAAGTTATTAGTGCTGTGGAAAGAGTACAGTATGTTGCTTTATAATATGCTTTCATTATTCATTGGCTCATTTCATTCCCTAGCAGTGTTGTACAATTCATTAAGCATAGACAATCCAAACATGAAAAAGGTTAGAAAAATATTTTACACAAAATGTAATTCAAATAGCAACAGTGATTTAGTATTGACAGACTTGTGATTAAACTTGGTCACTCCGTTTTGAAACTAAAAAAGCAGCAATACCTTTTTAAACAGATATTTCACAAAGAGGTATGGAAGCTTTATGAAGGCTGTTTTTCTGATGAGATTTAACCATGCCATTGTATATAAAATTAATTTAAATGAAGATATGAACTCCAAAGCTACCAGTGCCTCATAAAAACAGTTCTCTTAAGAAAGATATCTTGGGTTATCTAATGCAACCCCTGCGTCAAGCATCAGGGACTCCACATTGTACTTTTTAAATCTTTACTACTATAAAATTTGCCATGGTACCTCATTAGAGAAACTCTCCTACTGTCTAGCTGTCCATACCATCAAAAGTATTTCCTAATTGCCAAGCTGAACTTGCCCTTTCTTAACTCAGATCCTTTGTTCCTTGTCAGATTTATATATGCTTTTCTCCCTGGTTACAATTTAAGCCATTTCACTGTTTATATAGGGCCAGATGCACAAAAAACTATTAGCAACTTCCAGACAGCTGTAAGGCTAATGCATTCTAACCTTCAGTCCATCAGGAAAGCAGACAGGAGAAGTGAGAGGTGCAAAGTGAGTTACAAGTTATGTGGGTATCTGCTACAGATCTTCATCCAGGCTTCCTTTGCATGCCTTCTTCAGTCATTGCTGCTAGTAGTTCTGGTGCCACTCTAGTCCACACATGTACTTAATGACAGAGCACAGAAGGATATTAATGCCATTTCAAGGACTTAGGGAATGTCCACACCCCAAACATACCATGCTCAAACACACTGCTCTCCTTCATTAGTTCTATTTTCCCACCTAGAAACAGCAAAGCTGCATTAGCACAGCAATGCAAACAGGCTAATTGTGCCTTTTAATACAGGTCCTTCTGGCATGACCCACTGTAGTTTTTCCCATGATGTTGCTCCGGTTTGCACCGCACTGGACTCCACTGCATACAAGTGGCTTATGGGCACTTTTGTCCCTTAGGATTCCTGCAGATTGTAAACCAAAATGACCCCAACATAACTGAATCACTCTAGGAGCCAGTTTGTATTGCCTATGGGCATCTCTGAAAACCAAAGCTGTCCAGAGGCTACCACAGTGTGCTGTACCTCAGTAGCCCCATGGCATGTCCACCAGTGTCATGCAAGGGGCATTTGAAGGATCACCTGTGGCAGTTTTTACAGTGCTAGTCCCAGAGGATTTCTCTCATGGCCAATTGGTGAGGGGGTCTGGGGCAAAGGGGTCCCTCCCTTAGTGTTTAAAGTATGATTCTACTCTAAAGAGTAACTTTCAAAATTTCTTCCTGAAGTTCCATATGTAGTATTTTAAACATGCTACATGTCTCTCTAACTGCCAGACCTGATTCAACTTCATATATCACTACCACCAGTAATAAAGATTCTGCAAATCAAATTAGACCCTTATCCCCTGAGAAAAGCCTTTGCCTTCTATAGCCACAAACGTAACCCCTTAGGCTAGGGAAGGACATTACACATAAACCAGTTTAAGTGATCAGAAACTGGTTTAAACATGTAACAGAACAGATGTTCCATGCACATAAACCAGTTTGAAAATGGCTGAAGCTGGTTTGAGATAAACCTGGTTGAATGTAGTATAAGACTTAACTGATTTAGGTCAAACCAGCTTATGCAATGCCTGTCCCAGACCTTTTGCTGGTTTAAGTTAAACCAGACTCCCCCAGAATCCTGGCATGATCTCTGGGCTAGGCTGGGCAGGGCTCTCTGCTCCGCAGCAGATCTGGCTCCTTCCCTGTGCTCCCTGGCTGCAGCTCCGACAGAGACTGCAGGAATCTGCCTGGCTTCTCCCTGCTCCCCCCATCTCCTCACTACTCCCCTCTGCCTTACATAGATAGTAGTATTCGATTCAGATTTGGCCAATTCAGATCACTGTCCCAAATTGATTTGGCCAAATTGGCTTTGGAAGATTCGGTGCCAATTCAGAGAGATTCAGTGATTTGGCCATAGAATATAATGGGGAATCACTGAAATACCTTTAACTTTGTCACTTTTTGGCATATTTGGATGAAAACAGCAGGGATGATAGCTCCATCTGAGGTCATGAGGCCTGCCAAACTTCAAGGAGCTAGGTGCAGGGGTTTCTGGGAAACTGCACCTCAAACTTTTCAAAGAAAAATTTGTGATGTGACTTTGTATGTGTGTTAAGGCACAGCGGGATGAAAATTGTTGGGATGGTAGCTGTTTCTATGTCCCTCCCCGAGCACTGTGATTAGAATCAGACCCAGGGGAAAGATCACAGTCACTGGTCAGTTACAGATGTCAGTCTTCCCCACCCCACTCCGCTCCCTCTCCCTCTTCTCAGTTTCTGTTCCCCTGAAAGACTGCCTTCTGAATATCTGAATCTTTTCTGAATCAATTTGGAGGCTCCAAATCAATTTGGAGGGGTTTTTTGGTCTCCCAATTTTATTCAGATTCAGTGATTCAGGCTCCAAATCGGGCCAAATCTTCTCTGAATCAAATCGGTGAGCAAAGCTTTGCACACCCCTAATGGATATTTTTTTAACATTGGCTAGCATACCACATACTGGCTATGGTTCATGCTGTGGGAGACTGGACAAAGGGAGACAGGACAGGCTTAGGGCTCTTTGGAGCTAATCAACAGGTAGTAGGTCCCTCCTTCCTTGGAAAAAGCAGTTTCTTAAAATAATGAGAGATACTTTTGTTTTGCTGATGGGGTGACAAATGCTAACAATTCCCTGTGTAACTCCCTGCTATGTAAGCTGATCAGTGGCGTAAGGGGTGGGGGGAAATCCTCCCTAATCAGAGCATTCTGCTGGGACCTGGCCATGCCCCTCTTAGCTCAGCACTGTAGAAGGGAATGGAGGGCTGCTCTAGCATCCCCTGGCTTCTAGCCTAAGCCACTGCAGGCATGTGCCTGCATTTTGTCAGTCCAGAGGGGATGTCTTTACATTTACAAACTGATTCAGCCTAGCCAAATTAGACTAACCTGCAAAGATTGAATCAATTCAGTCTCAGGCTTTTTGAATGTCTGTCCCTAGCCTTAGAGAATCAATTTCGCCTTTGCACACAAGACTTACTTTGGTTACCAAAGCCAGGAGTGAAGATTCTCCACACAACTAGAAACTACAGCAGTGACACTTTTAGTCATTTTGCCGTGCAAAACCACACTTTAATTCTCCCCAAAAAGTCTACCTAATCTCCATACTGACACACAGTGTGCAATACTTTGTAAGAAAACCGATTTTTTTTTATTTAATTTGCCTCAAAAGTTCTTGCATTTACATCATGGATAATGCTATATAGACATATGATCATGTTAGTCAGTATCTAACACGTCAAACCACAGCATCGCATACCGTGATAAATTAGTTAAATTGACAGTATCAACTAACAATTTTAAATCTGTTAATACATTTTAATTATCAGAAAGCTGAACACCCTGTATTTCAAACAGCATCTAAAAGGTCAAGGAAGAACATTTAATCATTTTTTTAAATACAATTTTAGGAAGGGGTAAAAAAAAGAGTTTTGATACAAAAACTGTAACTGAAGAATAGCAATTTCAAAAGTAATGTTTTTTCTCTCTCAAGACTCCTGGTTTTGTCATGCCAAGAAACATGCCAGACTGGCTTACTGTGATGTTTTGTAATATATGGAAGTCTAATATATCTGCTGTACTTGCTCTTTCAGTTTACTATATATTTAGATGTAGTATTCATTTATAAGCTGATGAAATGTTATCCAAATCAAAGAATGTTGCTTTGGTAGATGTTTTGGATAAATATCCAGGGTACTATAGCACAGAATGATATCATGTATCCTGTTTGTTACAGTCTGAAGACAAAATTACAGGTCCTGGAATTTCAGTAGGTTGAAAGATGCTGCCTGTTAAAGAATTTTCCCACGACTTCTTCCAGCACAGTCTTAAAAAGGTACTACCCCACAGCCTTTGACTAATCATCATATGTCTTGATATGATGATTAGTCAAAGGCTAATCATCACTGTACTTGATTCTTACAGTCTGAGCACAAATGAGTCACAACAAAGCAAGCAGGAGTGTGAATTTACAACTTATCAACTACTCTGCAGAAACTGCTTGTGTCCATGCTCCTTTCACAAGGTAAATGCAAAATAGTTTGCCTAGGAATCAAAGTAGAGCAAGCTACTACACCTTTACTACATAGCAAAAACTTGCACAAGCAGTTACTGAATGTAGCTGCTGCTCTTCAGGCTCACACCTTAACTTCTCATGTTTCTGTAGCCATGTCTTGAAATATGGTATGGTATCAGGCTGAAACATGTTCACAACACCATTGCAGGAATGGTAGAGACAATTTAGTATAGAACAAGTAGAAGCTCCATTTATTATTGTCACTAATCTGAGAAAAATCCAAACTTTTCACTTATAACAAAAGATGTGAGTTTGCACTTTGATATTACCTTCCACCTATAGAGTTCAAAGCCTCTCAGAAATATTAATTAAGGGCTCTTCTACACAGGGTCATTTCAGAAGATTAATGAGAATTTACCAGAGGCTTGAGTTTGCAGTAGATTAGTTAAACCACATTAAACCTCTGTATGGATACTGCCATCCAGAATTAGAGTGGCCTTAATATTGCTTAAATTTACTTCCAAAGTGAATTCATTTTGTGATAACGGTTTGGATGGCAGTGTCTACAGTGGGGTTTAGTGTGGTTTAACTAATCCACTTTAATGAAATTTACTAACCATGTACATTTTAGACACAAGGAAAAAAAACCACACCAAAACACACAAACTTTTCCTGAGACTTTTCAAATATGCAACCCTAAAATTCAAAACCTCCTGCTTCCTCCCAAAAAATCCTCACACAGGCCATTATACCCAATTAACAAGCAGCAAGCTGAGGTATAAAAGTAGAAAATGGCTTCACCAGTAGCACATTCTGACAGAGTCAGGATCAAACAATCAGGATTCAAGCCTCAGCAATTTATTTTAATCATGCACCTGAAAGCTTGCCAAACTTCTCTCCCAGTTGGTCCAACAAAAGATACATAGTTAGTTGGTCCAACAAGAGATATCACACATGCACAAAGCCCATCTTGCCTCTCCTGCACCATTCTTGAGAGCCAAAGGTCATTATAGGATTGGTGTCGTATTCTCCCTTGAAGCAGACTCTAGTTTTAAAACTGTAACAGGGGACTGTTACTGGCCCCTGTTCAAGGGTAGAAAAGTAGGAGAGGGACCCTCATCTGGAGCAATATCATTTCACCATGACGGCAGCTGATGATATCAAACACTAACAGGGATTCTGGTAGCCCAAAAGTCTGCCATGGGAGCCATCGCTGTTTGGTCCTTGTCCTGGAAGAATCTGCTGAAAAGACAACCACCGGTGAGTGCTGGGGCCCCCAGAGAGGGGTCACAGGAGCAGCTGGAGCAAGCTGTGCTGATTCCATGTGGACCTGTGGAGACCTGGAGCTGACAGGGGGAATGCAACCAGTGTGAGGAGAGCCAGGGCAAACCCCAACAAGTAGATTGCCATGGTGAGTCCGCTGAGGAACAGTGAACTAGGGGAGGAAGCAGGAGGAAGAAAGCTAATTACACCTAACAAGAAGTTTGCATGAGAAATGCTTACTTGAGTAAAGACTGCTAAGAGTAGTGCCCAAAAGGGGGAGATTCTACAGGGATGCTTGGGAAACAGGCAAAAGAAGGTGGAGGGAGAAAGACCCCCACTGAGAGGAAGCACTAAGTGGGAAAATCAACCCACTGAGGAAAATAAGCTGAGCAACAGCCCCTACAAGTGAATAGGAAAACCACATGGTTAACTGGACATGGGTACAAACAGGATATAAGGGGTAGTAGAGCCCTGTGGCAGAGACTGGAGAATCAGCCATCTGCCACCACAATGGTCACGGTCAACCCCTTTCTATACTTTTTTTCTCCCATCAAAGTGTGACAGGTGAGTGGAGGAGGCAGCAATTAGAGCGGTAGGTGCCGAGAAGGCACTCGCTCATGCATACTAAAAGCAAGAATAAGATGTAGTAAAGAAAAATGATAGTTTTCCCACCCTTCTCTTCTTTTCTTACTTCACCTGCAATCTCCAGTCTTTCAGGAGTATCTGACACATTCAGGAAAGAATGTGAGCTATGCTGTAAGTATGTGGATGTTCAGATGAAAAAAAAAAAAGATATACAAAGAAGATACACACATGCATCACACTTTCACCCCATTGATTAGATCAGATCCAGCTTTCATGACTTTCAGACTGCAAAATGCAAGTTTTCATTGAGTTGTAACCATCCAGCTGTGAACTAGAATAGTCGCATCTGAGGCTGAAGCAACTTAGAGATATCAATTTCCTCTATTCATATAATAGATTAATTCTGAAACCTAGTGGATGACATATTAAGTCATATTTTGAGAGATACAGCTGAGCAAGTGAACAAAACTTATCAAGCAATGCCACTGTAGTAATGTGGAACACAGTTCTTCATTGTGTACGTTCTCAAGATAGAAGAGCCCTAGCCATAAAAGGACTCAAATAACTACAATCGTAGAGGAGACAAAAAATTACAAAGAAGCAAAGAAAGTAATAGATCATACTGGTGAGCAGGAAAGACAGTGGTCTCAGCCAGGTAGCTGCTGACAAGGGCATTTTTGGTCATTTTTGTCAGCGTCAAGTAGGGGCAATTTAAGAAAATAATGCAATTTTGTAGATGTTTACAGGGAGCTCTTCCCAAATGCCAAGGGCAGCACTGAAAAAAAAATCCAGAGTAAAATTCTCACACAAACAAGTGGGAAAAGGATGACCTTTCAATAGTAAAATGTGATTCATAGATGTTAGGGGCTGGAAGGGACCTTAAAAGTTCATTGGGTCCAACCCCCCTGTACTTGGGCAGGAAAGACTGCTGGGGTCAGATGACCCCAGCAAAGTGGGCATCAAGATGCTTTTTGAAGATCACCAGGGTGGGGGACTGGGGCAGCACATGGGGCAAAGGCCTTGGGGCTGCAGTGAGGTGGCTCAGGCCCCGTTTCCCAGCAAGCAGCCAAGTGCCGTGGTGCACAGGGCGGCACACAGGCCCGAGCCTTGGGAGCCAGGGAGCAGCAGAGGCTGCTTGGGTTAACCACCCAGTATGAGGACGGACAGACAGAGCCTGAAGAGCCCAGCCTGTGCTAAAAGAGCCCTCAGTGCTGAGCCAGGGCATGGGGAAATAGTAGTGCTGCAGCATGAGGCCCAGCACGCAGGGACCAGCAGCAGTGGTGCAGCAGCTGAGAGGAGCTGAGCCCTCAGTGCCCAGAGTGGGGCACAGGGTGTGGAGGAACCCAGCAGCACGGGAGAGACATGGAAAGGCGCTCCAGCACAGGAGACCCCATCGAGCTGTACCCTAACCACAGCCACCTGAGAAAGCGTGAGTCATTTGGCCCTTGGGTCCCGCAGGCGAAAGACATTTGGGGTGGGCAAACCCAGAGAAGGGGCTGGGTGAGCAGCCCCCTCCCTAGTTAAGGCCCTAAGGGGAGGGGCCCCTGGTGCTTCCTAGACACCCCCCAAGGGGCCCCATTGAAAGGAGGACTCTTTCTTGCCATGGGTCAGGGACTATATTAAGGAATAGATGATATTAAGATTGTTCATTTTTGCGCCTTATATCTTGTAACTGAAATGTTGTATTGTGATGGGTAAATAGTGTTATTTAGGGTTTGACCTTGGTTATTGGTTAGTGTTCACTGTGCAAATATATGTATATGATATTTCCTTTTATGTTTATGTATATTATAAGTTAATAAATTGTATATAGTTAAGAACTTTGGGCTTTGGCTAACTCTATAGAGGAAAGAGGGTTCTGCTTGAAATTTTGGCATCCCTCTCACAGCACCCCCTCCCACCTACCCATCCTATTCAGTTGAGAATAGGGCACACCCTTGGGTGTATCTGGGTTACACATGCTTTTAGTATATTTACTTTACAGCTCAATTTAAGACCAAAAAAAAAAAAAAAAGAGAGAGAGCGAGCTGTGATGGTCCAGGGAATGCAAGAACCAAGGGTTTTGCTTTGTTTTTAAATCAAACCAATTGTATAGTTAAGAGAATTGTTAGACAAGCTTCCCTCAGGTCATTTCTTGGCTCCCAAAAGCTTGTCTAGCCATGGGCAACTTGTGCCTCCTGAGTTGGGGGGGGGGGCACTTGTCCCCCCCCAGCGGCCAGTCAGTGACTGGAGGGAGGTCCCCTCACGGCCAATCATGCCGATTGGGGTGGTCCCCCCACAGCTGGTCACAAGCGCTGACCCAGAAGCAGCATTTCCTCTAAGCTGGCTCTAAGAGGGAACACTGCCTGGAACAGCCAGCAGCATGCCCAGAAGGGCCAGCAGCACTTCTCCTGGCTCCCCCACTCCCTGGCTGGTGCTCTCAGGGGGTGCACATGTACCCCCTATGCATCTCTACTGTAACTAGCAATTCCCTAACCATACAGTTGGTCCAATAAAAATATTATTAATCACCAAAAACTCTTGCATACTACAGCAGGGAAATTCTAGGTTTGTGGGGGTGGGGAGGAGGGAGGAGAACCAAGTTTTAAGCAGCAGTAATTTTGACCATGGACAAACTCTTTTTCACAAAAGAAGGAGAGAAAAGCTTGGCTGTTAATTTTTACTCCAAATGCTCACTACATTACAGTCTAATTCTAGGTTTGGAAAGCAACTCCTGCATTCCAAAACAACCCTAAGTACATCAATGTGTCCTTAAACAATGAATTAGCTTAGTTTTATTTTTGACTTTCTGTCAAAGTATTATGTTTTCAGCTAATTGTAGTTACTATTTTTATATTCTGTTTTCCCTAAACATACTCTAGAAATAGATCTGTGGTAATACAATACCCTGGTAATTTTACTGTTAGAAAGAACAGTTTTTTAGAACCCATATAAACATACTATGCAAAAAGCCCTGCAATCCAAAAGCAAGAATGTATTGTACATACTACTTTTTGTCTCTGTATCAAGAAACTCTGGATACAGTCTAAAAGGACTACTAGTGGATTGGCAGAGATAAGAGAAGGCAACAAAAACTGCAGAGCAAAAACAGATTAATTAATAATACCCATTTTCTCAATAGAACTTTCTTATCTTATAGTCATTAGTGTTCAGGCCACAAAATATTTACAAGAAATTAATTATCTTTTATGTGTCCAGAGGAAATTAAGGGTGCCTATACATGAGCAGCAAGGCTACTTTGACACACCATAATTACAGCGTGTCAGAGTAGGCTTGATTAATCAAATCTACCGGAGCGTGATAATTACCATGCTCCAGCAGACTCCAGCATCTCATGTATCGGCATCCCTGCTCTTAAAAATGGCAGTGGAAGCACTTTAACTAAAGCTAGTTGGACAAGTTTTAGTTAAAGTGACCCTGCCACCATTTTTAAGTGTGGGGACACTGATGCACAAGATGCTCTGGGCGCTTTAATTAGAGCAGCTCTCAGGTCACTCTAAAGCAACACCCCCTCCCCCCCACCCACCCCCAACGTGTGCGCACACACACACAAATACCCTAAGAGGTAACAAGAATTTCAGTATTTCTAGCCTGGTATAATCCTCTAGCCAACATATTCTTCAGCCTAATGACCGAAGAAAAAAAAGTTACACAGCAAGTCTGTCCCCTACCTCCTTTCTCACCTGTTGATCCATTCATTTGTCAAGTCAATCCAAAAGAAAACATCTCACCTATGGTCTGGTGGATGCTTTGACAAACCAAAAGAAGAGCTAAAAGTGTCCTATGACTTAATGCTTCCAGAAAATCTCTGGCAACTTCTAAGTCATAAATCAAAGCTCAGGCCTCTCTGAGCAAGTCAGTCTCTAAGGGTGCCTGTATGTGAGCACAGAGGCTGTTCAGACGCGTTGTAATTACAGTGCATTGGAGCAGGCTCGATTAACTTGAGTCTGCTGGAGCATGGTAATTACTGTGCTCCAGCAGACTCCTGCATCTTGTTTATCAGTGTCCCTGCACTTCAAAATGGCAGTGGGAGCACTTTAACTAAAGCTCGTCAAACAAAGTTTAGTTCAAGCACCCCGATGCCATTTTGAAGCGCAAGGACATTGATGCACAAGATGCTCAGCGCTTTAATAAGAATGGGTCTCCCTGTCTTCTGCAATAAACCAGTCATTTCACATTTACAAAATTAAAAAATAAGATGTTTCATTTAATAAAATTGCAATTTTTCAACGTTGTCTCCTTTCACCCTAATCTGTGGGGCTGATCTTCTCATTTTTGTAAAACTACAAGTGATCCCAACAGTCTAGTTCCTCCCTGTACACAAATGTGTACAAGAAACCCCTGCCAATACAGGAGAATGCCTTCAATACTGGACTATCCTAGGGGAGTGGTGCTCAATTTACAGCCTGCAGGCCAGATCTGTCCCTCAGCCTACTGGATCCAGCTGGCAGCATGGGAAGCATCAGCAGCATGCAGCTTCGCCTGGCACATCCCCTTCCATGCTCTGTACCATGCTGCTGATCCCCCTGTAGTCCTCCCTTTCATCTATGGTAGGTGCTCTTTACCAGAGGTAAGCAGGGCTGTGCGAGGCTTCGGACAGCACTTCAGATCCAGAGAAGCTTCGGATGCTTGGGGATCTGAAGCAGCACATCCAGGTCCAATTGCTGGCCTCGTTCGGCTTCCCGAATCTGTTCGGAGCCGCTTCGGAGATCCGGCCATAGGGTATAATGGGGAAACAATAAAATATCTATAAGATTGGTTTTTTGTCTGATTTGGATGACATTTTCAGGGGTGGTACACTCTGCAGAGAGCATGAAGCCTGCCAAGAAGATCAGTGCAGGGATTTGGGGGGAACTGCACCCCAAATTTGTGAGAGCAAAACTCATGTCATGTCTAGGCGTTACAACATAGCCAGGTGAAAACTTCAGGGATTGTGGCTCTTACTGAGGTCACAAAGTCTACCAAGTTTCAAGAAGATGGGTGCAGGGGTTTTGGAGCAACTGTACTCCAAATTATTGAAAGCAAAACTCCTGTCATGTCTTTGTGTTACAACACAGGGGAGTCAAGACTGCAGGAGAGGTAGCTCTTGCTGAGGCCACGACGCCTGCCAAGTTTCAAGAAGATCGGTGCAGGGGTTTGGTGGGGAACTGCCCTGCAAGCTGCAGACAAGCAAAACTGGTGCCATGGGTGCTTGTGGGACTGACTGTCTCTGGCTTGGGGCAGGGAGGGGAGACACTACTGCAGGCCTGGCTGAGAAGCTGCTGTGTTCCCAGTTACCAATCAATCGATCATGATTCACTCCAGGACCAGGGACTCAGGGACCAGGGACTCAATACCAGGAACTAGCTTCTACATAACAACTGTACAAGCATCAATTAGCACCTACAAAACCAGGCTAAGGAGAGGAAAGAATCAATACAGATAATCAACTGCCTCAAGACAGAGACAGTCTCTGCAGGAGTTTGGCCTGTCAGCAGCCGGGGTGCAGGGCCCCAGAACCCCCTGCACCGATCTCCTTGACAGCTGGCAGGCTTTGTGGCCACAGCAGGGGACACCATCCCTGCAGCTGTCACCCTGCTGCACCTTAACAAATACAGCATCACCCATGGCACAAGTTTTGCTTGTCCGTAGCTTGGGATGCAGTTCACCAATTTCCTTGAAACTTGGCAGGCGTTGTGGCCTCAGTAAGAGCTACCAGCCCTGCAGTTTTCACCTTCCTGTGTTGTAACACACAGCTGTGACACAAGTTTGGCTTTCATAGTTTCATTATTTCTAGGGTCAGAAGGGACCTCAGCAGATCATCGAGTCTGACCCCCTGCCATGGCAAGAAAGAGTACTGGGTCAACCCCCTGGCTTGCAGGAGCTGCCCAGCAAGGCCTGGGGGGGCAGGGACTGGGGACCCCCACACCTGTCCTGCAGGCGCCTGCTTTAGGGCCCTGGAGGCGCAGGTGAGGGAGCTCCAGGAGGAGGTTAGCAGGCTGAGGGGAATCAGGGAGGCAGAGGAGGAAATTGACAGGTATTTTCTTTCCCTGCAGGGTTGTGCGACCAAGGAGGATGCACCTCAAGAAGAGCCCTCCACTGCTAAGTGGCAGACGGTCACCTCCCATGCCAGGGCTGCTCGAAACACGGCAGCACCAGTTCCTCCAGTCCGGCTGGAGAACAGGTACGAAGCCCTGGCAGCCCAGGAGGAGGAGGAAGTAGAGGACAAAACCGGGGAGGAGGCAACTCCACGCTCACCGCGTTCCGTGCAAGCTGAAGGAGGCAAGAAGGCCAGGAGGAGGAAGCATCGCGTGATCGTCATTGGTGACTCCATCCTGAGAGGTACGGAGGGCCCCATCTGTTGCCAGGACCCCTCGGCACGTGAGGTATACTGCGTACCTGGAGCGAGGATTCAGGACGACAGGGATGCTCCAAACCGTAATCCGGCCCGCCGATTATTACCCCATGGTCCTAGTCCATGTGAGCACTAACGATGCGGCCAGGAGGAGCCCTGATCACCTGATGGAGGACTACCATGCTCTGGGGTGCGTGCTGAAGGAGATGGGTGCACAGGTGGTTTTCTCTTCTATCCTGCCAATGAGTGGACGAGGCAGACAGCATGAAACGTGCATCGCGGAGACCAACTGGCGGCTACAGGAATGGTGCTTCGAGGCAGGCTTTGGCTTCCTCAGCCATGACCAGCACATCACGATGAGAGACATGCTGGGATGGGATGGGCTCCACCTTTCCCCTAAAGGTAAGCGTGTGTTCTCTTCTAGGCTGGCGGACCTACTCCGGCGGGCTTTAAACTATGCTCATCGGGGGAAGGGGTAGACAAGGGCGGAGGTAACATCAGACTGCCAGACCAAACAGCACCCACAACTACAGCCCAGCCCAGACCACCGGGCAAAGCAAATAAACAGGTAAGAGATAGGGGCCAGGGTAACGCTGGGACCAGGGGGTCAGTACACACATCTACAGGAGGTCTCAAATGCCTCTACACAAAAGCTCGTAGTATGGGTAACAAGCAGGAGGAACTCACCCTCCTGCTGACTGACACCAGCCTGGACATAGTGGGGATTACGGAAACATGGTGGGACTCAACACATGATTGGGCGGTGAATGTCAAGGGCTATAGGCTGTACAGGAGGGACAGGATAGGAAAGAGAGGTGGGGGCGTGGCTCTCTATATTAAGGAGGAATACACATCCTCATCAATTAGCAAGGAGTCAGGGGAGGGGCACTCTGAAGTGCTTTGGGTTAGAGTACAAGGCAGTCGAGGGGAAAGAGACTTAACGGTGGATGTCTACTACAGACCTCCCAACCAGGGAGAAGAGCTTGACCAGGATTTCTTGGGTCAGCTCACAGAGGTAGTGAAGGCTAAGGATGTGGTTGTCATGGGGGACCTGAACTTCCCGGACATCTGCTGGGAAGAGCAGTCAGCCAGGTCTGAACGCTCACATAGGTTCTTGGCCAGAGTGCAGGACCTCCATCTAACCCAGGAGGTGCACAGCCCCACCAGGGGAGACGCCTTGTTGGACCTAGTGCTGGCCACAGGTGATGACCTGCTGAGGGGGCTGCAGGTGCTCGACCACCTGGGCAGCAGGGATCATCGCCTGCTGGAATTCACCATCCAGCGCAAGGTGGCAAAGGAAAGCAGTAAGGCAGCGGCCCTAGATTTTAGGAGGGCAGACTTCAACGAGCTAAGGAGGATAGTTGGAGAAACGCTGAGATCCCAGAGGGGAGGGGAGTCAGGTGTCCAAGGTGAGTGGTCGCTCCTTAAGGAGACGATCCTCCAAACCCAAAGGAAGGTAATCCCAACAAGGATCAAAGGGAGCAGGAGAGCACACAAGCCTCTGTGGCTCACCAAAAGCATCTGGGAATGTCTCCTTGCTAAAAAGGAGGCTTACACCCAATGGAAAGAAGGGGTCATCTCCAGGGAGGACTATTCTGCAGTTGCTCGGGGATGTAGGGGGGGTAGTTAGGAAGGCCAAGGTGGAGATGGAACTGGGACTAGCTTCCCGGATTAAGGACAATAAGAAGTCCTTTTTTAAATACATAGGAGGTAAAAAGAAGGTCCCGGGTAACGTGGGGCCCTTGCAGGACGCCATGGGAAACTTGGTCGTCACACCAGACGGCAAAGCTAACATGTTTAATGATTTCTTTGCCTCCATCTTCCTAAGTAGGGACCAGGACAGCCTTTCGGGCCCCGGGGGAGGCACACCTAGGCCAAGGGTTAGTGAGGATTTAGTTAGGGAGCTTCTGGAGGGGTTGGACATATTCAAGTCAGCCGGTCCGGATGATCTCCACCCTAGAGTTCTAAAGGAACTGGCCCAGGTCATTGCAAGTCCCCTGGCACAACTTTACGAGCACTCATGGTGCTCTGGTGAGGTACCGAAGGACTGGAAGAGGGCCAACGTGGTCCCCATCTTCAAAAAAGGGAGGAGGGATGACCCTGGAAACTATAGGCCAGTTAGTCTTACCTCGATCCTAGGCAAGCTGTTAGAGAAAATTATGCTGGCACACATCCAGGAGGGGCCAGCAGGGGACTGCATGCTTAGGGGCAACCAGCACAGGTTCATCAGTGGCAGGTCCTGTCAGACGAGCCTGGTGGCCTTTTACGATCAGATCACCAGATCATTAGATGCAGGGGTAGCAGTGGATATAATCTTCCTGGACTTCCGGAAGGCTTTCGACACTGTCTCTCACCCCGTTCTCATTAAGAAACTGGAGGGCTGTGGCGGAGACACCCACACAGTCAAATGGGTCGCCAACTGGCTGGAGGGCCACACCCAGAGGGTGGTAGTGGATGGGTCCTTCTCAACCTGGAAGGATGTGGGCAGTGGGGTTCCCCAGGGCTCGGTCCTGGGGCCCACACTGTTCAACATCGTCATCAGTGATTTGGACGAGGGGGTAAAAAGCACCCTGTTCAAATTTGCTGATGACACTAAGATGTGGGGGGACGTGGGCACACTAGAAGGAAGCAACAGGATACAATCAGACCTAGACCGGTTACAAGGGTGGGCGGATGAGAATAGGATGGGTTTCAACACAGACAAGTGCAAGGTGATGCACCTGGGGAGGAACAACTGGCACCACACCTACAGGTTGGGGAACTCCCCTCTTGTCAGCACGGAGGTGGAAAAGGATCTTGGAGTCATCATTGACTCCAAGGCGCTATTTCACAGTCAGGGCGGCCTGACCAGTGTCACATAGAGGGGGAGTATCACATCCTTGGACCTGCTTGAGATGCAGGCACTGGGGGAGTCTCTGTTCCCCCAAGCAGTACCAGGAGTGACTAGGAATAATAGTCACAAGCTGGCAGAGGGTAGATTTAAGCTAGATATCAGGAGGCGCTACTTCACTGTCAGGGCGGCTAGGATCTGGAACCAACTTCCAAGAGAAGTGGTGCTGGCTCCTACTCCTATAAGAGGAGGCTGGATGAACAGCTCACCGGGTTCGTTTGACCACAGTACTCTTTCCTGTCATGGCAGGGGGTCAGACTTAATGATCTGCTCAGGTCCTTTCTGACCCTACCAACTATGAAACTATGAAAATATTTCACCAAAAACCATCCCCTCGGAACCCTTGCTGCTTAGGCGTTGGTAAGAAAGAGATGCAAGCACTTATTTTATGACTGTATTCTCTCCCCCCCTCCCCCCCAGCTGAAGCAATTTGGCAATTTTGGATTAAATTCACTCTACGACCCCCCCCCCCCAAAAAAAAAAAAATCTCCATCTGTATTGTTCACTTTCATGCCCCTTGCACAAGATGCACTCCTAAAACAGGGATATCATTTTCCATTACACCGGAATATTCTTTAACAAGGTCTTTGAGTCTTATTTCCCACATTCTTCAAGACTATTCCAAAGAGATAGCTCCTAAGGGTGGGCAGAGGAAATGGAGTGCCAAGTATACTAATAGCAGGTTCCTCATTGGCTGGGAAATTGAGGTAATGCTTTGTATTGTGAAAACAATCTCAACAGAAATTTCAAATAAAGGTAAATGCCTAAAGAAATCTAGGGGCTTATCCAAACTTAGCTAGGACATTTGGAACCTGTTAAATTCATAGAAATCAGGTGGTAATCTCAATTAATTATTTTCTTCATGACATTTCCAGTTCTCCTTCTAGTAGGGCAAACATTGTCAGCAATTCCTCTTACAGCATATCAGCATTTCTGCTTCCAAATCCGGCTGAATTATGTAAAATGTGGAGGAAATAGTTATCTAAGTAAGTAATTTGACAACTGGAAGCCAGCTGAGTTTGGGATTGATTACAAATAGGTAGTATGGGTTTTCCTGTGAAATTTCCTGTTCTCATGAAGTTTAAAAACCAACTTGTTAACTCAAAGGTTTGAATGCTTATAGTTTAAAAAAAAAATCTTCAGGATGATGCCTGAGCAAATATTTTAACTGCTTGTTACTTAGCCGAGTTGAACCTTTTGCAATTCCCTCTTCATTCTTAAACCTTTGTCTGTATTGGGATTAGGCACAGATCAGCATTAAAAATTTGTACCAGTATATTGGTAAAGATTCCCGATTGCAGTATTTGAATTTATTCCAGCAATTAAGCTATTCCAGAAGCTATTTGTGTAATTTATGAAAAAACTTGTCTGTTGACTATGTATTTGAAACTCACAGCATCATAGGACAGTCCAAAAGGATAATGCAACATTAATACATGGATTAGTGCCATATTACAAATAATCCTGACATTTAGCTCTGTACATCACATTGTTATACTAATCTATTTTTAAGTGAATTTTATTCAGAGTAACTTTGTTGTGATGTTTAAACACATTTTTTTTTAATCGTTGAATATTGTATCTTACTACAATAAAAAACATAAATGTGTTTAAGACGGGGGTTGTCAACTGGGGGTACGCATACCCCTGGGGGTACCTGGACCAGTCCTAACGGATATGCACAGGCAGGCAGGGATGGAGCGTCACCACCTCCCAGGAGCAGGGCCGGGGCAGGTAAGCTAGCACACTGCCACACCCCAGCCTGGTGAGCTTCCCCACCCCGCTCCTCCTCCTGGGAGGTGGCAGCGCTCTGTCCCTACCTGCCAGTGTGCCATCCCCACCTCCCTGCTCAGCATCTAGCCAAGCGCCATCCCCCTCCTCTCCCACCTCAGTGGATGTGTCTACATGAGACATTTACTGTGAAGTTGACTAATTAGCTCCATGGTAAACATCTTGGCATCTATACGTGTGCCCCTATTAAGCCAGAGTAAACTAAATAACTCCAAAGCAGGATAGTACTTGTAAATACAAGTACTATCCTGCTGCGGAGTTGGTTTGTTGGCGTTTTTTGTTTGTTTTTTTCTTTTTGTTTTTTACTTACAGCAGCACGTGTGTAAAAACAACCCCTGCTAGCTAGCCCTGCACTGGAACACCTTTGCAGCCCCGCCACAGCACCTTAATCCAGGACCGACAGGCTGACTTCTAGGGCCCCCTCCCAGCCAGGGCTGCTCTGACACACTGTGCTGTGGTCCTTGGCACATGTTCAAATGCCACACCCAGGAGCAATAAACTGTAGAGTGATAAGCTCTGGAGTTTATTCCCCTACCCCACCTTGCGTAGCTTGCCAGGTGCCAGAGCTCGTAGGGCACAGGCATTCCCAGGAGACAACTAGCAGCAGCACAAGGTGCACCACCGCTAGTTGTTCTCAGGGAACCAAACATCCACACACATCTGGATGTGGCCATTATGCTAGATCCATACCAGTCAAGCAATACCCAGCTTCCAAATCCTTTATAAAGCTTCAGATTGACAGGGCAGTGCATGTTGTGGATCCCTTGGTTCTAAAATCCCAAGGGAATGGGTATGTTTTCTTTTGCTGGTCAGGCCAGAAATACCACTGTTTGCAATTCCACAATAGAAATTAGGAAGGAGCTTTGCCTGAAAGAGGAATGAGGAATTTAAGTTTTCAAACATTAAAGTGGGGCTCAGTTCAAATTCTGGAATTAAGGTTTTCAATCAGCTTATATTTTATGTGCCTCAGTTATCACATACCTTGTCAGGCTCATGGGGTTAGGCTCCCAGAAGAATGGTAATACTTCTTTTAGTGGCATAAGTTACATTCCTAGCCCATGATCTTTTCTAGTTTATCAGCGTAGTTTCCATCATAATACAGGCCCATATGAAAACATTACGAGGACATTTAATTCCATCAGCACAACACCTCTTTTGCACAATTCAGCCGAGTACAATTTAAGCTATGACCACAATACCTAACAAAGGCAACTACTATTTCACATAATGGTAAAAGCTTCTTCATAAATAGTCCTAAATTACCCTTTAGCACAAAACTTTTTTTAATAATGCAAATCATTTCCTTAAAATTTGGTTTGAAATGGCTACTAGATTTTAATTTTGAACTAAATACACCTCTTCTGTGCCTTCAGAATTTTCTTCATGCATTAACTACTTGTTAGAGTCCTAACCATAGCCTAAATGTTTACTTTTTTGAAGGTACATGTAGAATTTCTCATTATTACAGTACTAACCTTGCTTTTTTGAAAATGAAGACAAAGAATTATCAGGCTTCAGGACAGGGGCTAAGAAAAAACACCAGCAGTCACCAAGCTCACAAAAAAAAAAAGCTACTAGCTTGGCAAGAAAACCAATTTCTTACAGCTATTATTTCCACAATACATATTTAAGATTTGTAATGCCTTTACAAAAACATAGGAACAATGATATTTTAACTGCAAGTCACAGTACCTATAGATTCAAAGCTGACAATAGCTCATTAAAGAAACATTAGAGCAAGCACTACTAACCTCTGCAACAAAACAGATCCTGATCCCTAAAGCTGGGCTGAGGGATTGATTTCCATACTTAAAAAGACACAGGTGTGTAGAAAGAAAGTTCTGGCATTTATGTAGCTGTGTAAAGATACAGGCTACATTTAAACAAAGAATACATTACAATGTACTTCCCCATTTCTGAACGTTCACAGTTACAAATCCTAATAATTTATAACAGAAGTAAAGGTTGTATAATCTTACATGGCTATAACAGAACACAACAGATTCTTAACTCCCAAAAAGCAAAGCTTAAGCGTAAAGTGAGAAATAGTCACTCAAACCACCAAGCTGAGTGCAAACCACATAACAAGGCAGCTATTTCAACTTGGCCAAGAATTAATTTATTTTGCAGCTGCACACATGGGCAGTGCAGGTAGAAGTTACAGAAGACGCTCTCTTTTAAAACATCTTCATCTCATCCCTCATGCAAGGAGGGTTCAGATTTTCACCCAATTGGCCATTTTTTAAGCTGTCTGCAGCCATACACTTGTGTTTTGTCATGCTTATAAGCCTGCTTTCTATGACCAGATTGGGCAAAAATTGTCACTTCTGTCTGTGCCCTGCAGTTGCAATTGTTCCCACTAATAGTGAGGCTGGGTTCAGCCTAATTCATTCAGGAGACCTTCCTTAATGGGCCTGTGAATTTAAGGCTGCTGTGTAATGATTTCACTACAGAGCCAGGGCATTCCTGGAGGTTTGTTTGAAACTATAAACTATGATCAGATCAAGGCAGGACTATCTTTTGCACCTCTGTTTGGTAAGTTCTGGGCTAAGTAGAAAAGTATGTTACACATCCCCTTCCACAACTTCTCTGAGCAAGGTTTAAAATGAAGCCATAAGAACCAATGTCGGAGCTATTTATCAGTCAGATAAAGATCAACTAGAGTAGTTAACGGCCTAAGACAAAGTTGATGGTGCAGTTTGTCCTTATCTGACTTTTAAAGGATTGCTATGGAGGCCTTTATGGCTATTATAAAACTGAATTTTTAAGAAGTCTAGAGTGGTTTTCTTTCAGATCTAAGAAGTTCGGCTGCTGTTTTTTAACTCCTGAGTTCTGCTTTTTTTTTAAACTTAGGAAAAGATGAAACTATTGATTGTTCAAAAGAAGTTGCTAGGAGCCATTTAGCAATATCATCGCTGCCGATTTTTGGAGACCATCCCTACTGAAAAAACGTGATCTGAGAGTAAAGTGAGACCAAGCTGTAAAATTTGCACCAAACCAAGACCTAAACTTTCCAAAAGGTAAAGTAGTTTAGATCTAAGTTTAGGATAGTAACATATCATTGTCTCTGTTAGTATTAAAATTAGCATTTTTCCCCTCTGGAAAATGTTGGCATTTTAACAAGAAGAAAAGTTGAAAATATCACTGACAACTAAACATTACTATTCAGGGTGCCACAGGGAAGCAACAGTTCAGGTGGTGAGAAACATCCAAAACACTGAAAAAAATTTAAAATTCTTGAACCATGAACTATGGCTACCCTACATAAGCCTAGGAAACAGCCAAAATGATTTACAACTCTTGACAGAAAAGTACTCTGATGCAAAGCTACACTGGGTTGGAAGGGACAGGGGCCGGGCCATAATTACCCCACTGCTATTATCTGTAGATGCTGCAGTTTGAGGATCCAAACTTCAAATCCTGCAGTAATCTCTGGCACATTCCTGAGATCATATTACTTGGTGACACAATGTATCACTATGCACATATTCAGCAAAACAGTACTTCCCATGGACTTCCTACTCACAATCTGCACTCTACAGCAGTAGTTCCCAACCTTTTTTATATGCGGACCAGCACAGGAGTGGGACAGGGGCTGCCCCACCACCCAGCTTTAACCCTGCATGTGACTGTGGGCAGACAGACAGGGTCCAAGCAGGGGGCTTGTGCCACAGACTGGAAACCAACCCTTCACAGCCTGGTTCCGGGCCACAGCTTGATGGTTGGGAACCTCTGCCCTACAATAGTCAGCTTCCAAAAGGCTTCCAAAATACTACTTTTTTCTCTACTGTGATAGGCAGTGATCCTGGATTTCTCTGATTAAAAAAAAAAATCACAAATTCTCTAATAAAACCCCCAAAATCTATGATTAAAATGAAACACCACGATATACATACATGCATACATATATATATACACATATATAAACACACGCACATACACACATGTATCAATTGAACACAATGTTTTATTGATATGTAACAGACTGCCAACCTGGGCTCACCAGATTGGCTTGAGATACTTACCCTGGGCTAGAAACAGGTGAACTCTGAGCGACACCAAGGGTGGAGCAGGGGAGCCCTGCCCTGTGGAAAAGGAGAAGCCCATTGAAAGAAGGGGTTTTCAATCCCCATGGGAGGGGGATGGCCGGGGGCCAGCCACCCTGAGCCTGGGTTGGCTGGTTTGCACGCCAGGAAGGGACAGCCTGAGGGGGTAAAAGCAGCAGCCAAACTGGCATGTGGGGGCTGCTGACAGTGACTCCAGGGAACAACGCAGGAGGCCTAAGAAGAGCTGGGGCGAGCTGACCCAGCAGAGGGAGCAGAGAGACCCCTCCGAAGAGCCTCGAAGGCCCTGGGAGAAGAAGGTAGCAGCAGGCAGCCGTGCCTCCAGCCCTGCAGCAGAGAGGAAGCAGCAGCCAGGGCTTGGGGCAGAGAGCTGGTGCCCCAAGGTCCCATCACAGTGTGCTGGACATGCTGGGAGTCCCAGAGGCTAGGGGTGGCAGTTGGCCCCACACTCCACTGCAGAGAAAAAGCAGTGGCCAGGAGTGCAGGTGGCATCCTTATCCAGAGCAGGGAGCTGGGCCGGTGAGTTGAGGAAGCCCCTTCCCTTCCCTGGGGAAGTGGGACAGCAGCAGGCAAGGTAATGGGCTCCTCAGGAGCAGCAGAGCACCAGGACGAGTGTCTCCAGGAGCTCAGGGCGCAGGCTGGTATTTGGAGTGGGATTGGTGAGCCGTGAGGCATGGAGCCAGTTACCTGGAGCAGGGGTTTAGAGCAATGACCCCCTGGGAGCTGCCTGTGCTGCTGACCCTCTGCCACTGACTCTCCCAGAGGGGACTCAGTCCTGTCCCTTATTCTGCAGCTGATTGACATTGGATGGAGTCCCTGAGCTTTGTGCTTGGATCATGCCAATTGCTGCAGGAGCCTACTCTGTTGCTTGTTGCTTGCCTTTTTGGTTGCCACGAAGGGTCGCCCTTTAGCCTCTTCGGGGGGTGGGGTTTGTTACAATTTGATTGTTGCAGACCAGAAGAGCTTATCCTGTTGCAGTCTGTCACTTATTGGAAAGCCTGTTGGAGCTGCTGGGAGTGAGCACCTTGCTTCCTTGTGGTACCATTTCAGCAGTGGCTGAAAGCTGCCAGTTACTCGACCTGTGGTCCTTGAGTCAAGGGTTGACTAATGCATTCTGGTTTGTGTTGTGATTCTAGTTATGCCATTTAAGTTCACTTGTAATAACCTTTCCTATTATTCTCACTGTGCAAATAAAGTGTAAATAGTTAAATCAGTTAAGTGTTAGACTTTCTTGGGACCATGGGCTGCTCTGTGGGGAGCAGGGGTTGGCTGGAAAGTAAATTGGTGCTGGCTGGAAGCCCTGCCCCACTCCCACCACACCATCCCTGATATTGGACAGAGGTGGCAACTGTTGGGCCGCCACCCGGGTTACAGATATATTTACAATTTTAAAGCAATTTGGAAACCTACCACTGCCTCAATCTCTATAATAGAAAAGAAAAAAGCATACTGGCGGTGGCAGCAGGGGACAGGGACAAAGGAGGAGTACACCTCCCTGACCCAAGCTTGTAGAGATTTGGTAAGGAAGGCTAAAGCAGCACTGGAGCTTAGATTAGCTTCTGGGATTAAGGATAACAAAAAGTCCTTCTTGAAGTATATAGGCAGCAAGAAGAAGTTTTGGGTTAACATTGGACCCCTACGGGGCAGGGCAGGGCAGGGCAGGGCAGGGCAGGGCAGGGCAGTTGGTGACGAATGTGCAAGAGAAGGCAGAACTCTTTAACAAGTTCTTTGCCTCCATGTTCCTGTCTGCTGACAATGAGGTGCTCTCGGGTGATAGCGTAGAGAGGCCTGGGAAGGATGCGAGTCCCCCAACTGTTAGTTCAGACCTAGTTAAGGATTACCTGGAGGGCTTAGATGTATCCAATTCGGCGGGCCCGGATGACCTTCATCTGCAAGTGCTGAGGGAATTGACTGGTGTCATTGCGAAGCCATTGGTACGGCTGTTCAAGAACTCCTGGTGCTCAGGCCAAGTCCCTGAGGACTGGAAAAGAGCCAATCTTTTTGGACTTCCAGAAGGCCTTCGACACAGTGTCCCACCCAATTTTGGTGGGCAAGCTGAGGGACCGCGGCATTGACGAATGCACAGTCACATGGGTGGCAAACTGGCTCCAGGGGTGCACCCAGAGGGTGGTGGTGGATGGGTCGATGTCAACCTGGGAGGGTGTGGGCAGCGGAGTCCCCCAGGGCTCAGTCCTAGGGCCAGTGCTGTTCAACATCTTCATTAGCAACATGGACGAGGGGGTGGAGAGCACCCTGTTCAAGTGCACTGATGACACCAAGCTGTGGAGCAAAGTGAATACACTGGCAGGCAGGGACCGCATCCAGGCAGACCTGGATAGGTTAGAGAAGTGGGTGGATCTGAACAGGATGTGGTTCAACAAGGATAGGTGCAGAGTGCTGCACCTGGGGAGAGGGAACCAGCATTATGGTTACAGGTTAGGGGCTGACCCTCTTGGCAGCACAGAGGCAGAGAGGGAACTTGGAGTCAGGATTGACTCCAGGATGAACATGAGTCGCCAATGCGACGAAGCAATAGGCAGAGCCAACCGCAACCTGTCATGCATCAACAGGGGCATTGCTAACAGGTCCAGAGAGGTCTTGCTCCCCCTCTATGCGGCACTGGTCAGGCCGCAGCTGGAGTACTGTGTCCAGTTCTGGGCGCCACACTTCAAGAGGGACGTGGAGAACCCGGAGAGGGTCCAGAGGAGGCGACTCGTATGGTTGGGGGCCTCTGTGGCCAGCCCTATGAGGAGAGGCTGAGGGACCTGAATCTTTTCAGTCTCCACAAGAGGAGACTGTGAGGGGATCTTGTGGCTGCCTACAACCTTAACAAGGGCCAGCAGCAAGGACTCAGGGAAAGTCTGTTCGCCAGGGCCCACCTTGGAGTCACCAGGAACAATGGCCACAAGCTGAGGGAGGATAGGTTTAGGATAGATATTAGGAAGAACTACTTCACTGTAAGGGTGGCCAGAGCCTGGAATAGGTTTCCCAGAGAGGTGGTGCTCTCACCTTCCCTGGAAATCTTCAAGAGGAGACTGGACAGGCACCTGGCTGGGGTCTTATGACCCCTCCCACCCCCAGTGCTCATTCCTGCCCATGACAGGGGGTCGGACTCAATGATCTGTCTAGATCCCTTCCGACTCATCGATTCTATGATTCTATGAATAAAATAAATATACAAACCTATAAATTTTGGTGTCTGATCTTAGGTTTTATATCATGGAAGATTAGCTCACAGAATACAAGTCCAGGTTCCTCACTTCCAAGCCACAGCCCCCTGGCCCTGTTGCTGCCCCTCACAGCCTACCAGCCCTACTGGTGCCACTTGCCCCTCACTCACAGCCCCCTGCCCCCCCCTCCCAGACCTACCAGTGAGGACCCCCAGCTGCCAGGGCTATGGGGTCAGGGACCCAGGTCGACAGCTCCCTTCCTCCTGCAGCAGTGCCCAAGCCCCAACTCCCATCTGTAGGAGGCAGTAGCTGCTGCAGCATAGCAGAGCCGAGCTCCTCCTCCCCCGCAGATGACACATCCTGAGCAAAGCTCCTGGGGGTGCAGGTGCAGGATGCCTGCTGTAGGCTTGTGAAGCAGGGGGAGTTGGCTCCCTGCTGCTTCGGCACACTCCCGGGGTGGCAGGGTGGACCTATGCCCCCCCCCAGATCTGTGCACAGAGCAGGGAGGGGTGTGAGGGCAGGCTGCCCACTGTGGGCTTGGGCTCCCCACCCTGCTGCCCTCCCCCAGGTCCTCCGCAGCCCAGCGGTTGGGACCCAGCATGGCAGGGCAGAGCAGGGCCGGGGAAGTGCCTTGCTCTCCAGGCTGCCTGGTAGCCATGTGTATATACATTAGGGCTGTGTGAAACACCATCATTTCATTTTGACATCCATTTCACCATTTCAAAAGGACAGTGTTTTGTTTTGTTGTTTCATTTGGTTTTGAAGCACTGTCCATTTTGTTATGTTGAAACTGTTTCACTGTTTTGATGTTTTGTCCCAAGGCTATAGTGGGAAATCATGAAAACACCTAAAACGTTGACATTTTTTGCCTGACTGGGATGAAAATTGCAGGGATGGTACCCCTTCTAAGGGCATGAAGTTTCAAGGAGATAGATACAGAGGTTTCCGAGAAACTGCACCTCTAACTGGTCAAACCAAAACTCCTGACACTTGCTGGCAGCAGCAGCCTCCTCTCATCTGGCATGCAGATCTGGGGGCTTGCACCCCTGGGAGGAGTCTGGCACAGCCCAGCAGCCATCCCACGGGTGCAAGTCCCCAGATCTGCGCCCCAGATGAGAGGAGGCTGCTGCTGCTGCCTGAGACTAGTGCTGGGTACAGCCCACACCCAGCACCAGAGAAAATTGCTGCTGCCACCTGAGCCTCCTCTCATCTGGCCCAGATCTGGGGGCTCACATCCCTGGGAGAAGTCTGACACAGGCCAGCAGCACTCCTGAGGCCCCCAGATCTGTGCCCCAATGAGAGGAAGCAGCCTGCTTGTCCCACCTGGGACTGACACCCTCCATTAGCCTCCCTGCTTGGCTACAGCCCTCTGTACACCCACCACCCAACACCAGCCACCCTGCATGGCCACCGCCTAGCTGCCATCTCCTGTGCACGCCCCACTACAGCCCACCCCCATGCACTCCCCACCCAGCTGCAGCTCCCCCGCGTGCCCCCTGCCCGGCTCCAGCCTCCCAACAGCTTACCAGCATCAGCAGCCATGTTCTTGGCCCCCTGAACAGTGAGGGCCAGGGCAACTCAGCCCCAGCCACCAGGTATCCACCACCTCTGCCACAGCACACTGCTGCCATGTGCATGAGCCCTGTGCACCTCTTCTGTGCACACAGGACCCGGGCCAATGTGACCAGCAGTTCCCACAAGCAGTGGGTAGCCCTGGGTGACAGCCCAGAGCTTCCTGAAAGCTGCATAGGGAAGCTGCAGCCAAGCAGTACACGGGGGGGAGCTGTGACTGAGCAGGGAGGTGAGCGGGGGGCACCAGTCCCAAGTGGGGCAAGCAGGCTGAGTGAGCTTCCTCTCACTGGGATGCAGATCTGGGGGCTCACACCCCTGGGAGGGCTGCCGGGCTGCGCCAGACTCCTCTCAAGAGGGCGAGCCCCCGGATCCGCACCAAATGAGAGGAGGCTCAGGCTGCTGCTGGGGAAGACTGCAGCTGCTGTCAGTCCCAGGCAGCAGCAGCATCCTCCAGTCATCCAGTACGCAGATCCGGGGGCACACACACCTGGGAAGAATCTGGCACAGCACCGCAGGTCTCCCAGAGATGCGAGCCCCAGTTCTGCCTGCTGAATGACAGGAGGCTGCTCCCCACAGGGGGCCACTTTGCATCCCTGGCAGGTGCCAGGAGTTGAACAAGCTAGAGAGCTGGCCTGAAGTCCCCTGTGCAGCCAAAGTTGCCAGTGGCCAAAGCTGAGAGTCATCAGAGCTGAAGAAGGATTTGAATGGAGGTCCTGTAGTCTCTTGCTACCACATGAATCATGATATTGGGAACTGTGCCTTTAAAAGCTAAGCCTCTCAGACAAAAAATGTATGTGCAGAACACTTTGAAAACACTTGTTGCATATAGCCATTTTGAATCAAACACAGAATAAAGGAGACCTCATTCAGAATTGGAAAGGGGTAGAGTCCTAGAGTGGTTTCTAGACAAGATAGTAAAAATCAAGAAACCTGCATTTCTGCAGGGTGGAACTTGAGTTTACAGATGGGACAGTATGATAAATAAAGGAGTAGCAATCAAAACATGTGGCTTTGTTTGTTTGGTATTCCCATGAGGGGTTTAAAAAAGGAACTTGACCCTGTGTGGGTTGCCTGCACACAGGAAGTATTTGGTAATCCCTCACTTACTTGCTAGTTATTTGGTATGGGAGGAAGATTTGTTTTCATCCTTGAATGCAAAATTTGGCTTAAGGATTGAGTAGTACTGGCTCCAGCTAGAATGGAGAGATCAGGCTGGGTGCAGGGATGTGGGCACTGATACTCCTAAGAAACTTCTCAAGTGTCTGGCTGGATTGTCTCATGCATGTTGGACTGATGTTCCCCCAGGTCAGACTGAATAGGACCATTTGGGGATAATTTTTCATTTCATCTTCATCCATAGTTCTGGGAGCAGTTCATGCTTTGGATCAGATAACAATACATTACCCAACTGACTCCACGCTGGTAGTGCCCTTGTCTTTTTCTACTTGCTTCCTGGGGCATCTTGTTGGTTTTTTTATTGGAGGTTTTGTGGTGTGTTCTTATGGAAGCTTTTAGGCACAAGATCACCTGTGAACAGAGAGACACCTGAATGCCTAGACTCAATGGCCAGGAAGACCCTACCAGTCCTATGACTGAGACACCTTCAGCACTAAGGAATTACTAAATACCACATGGAAGAGCGGAACAATGAACACCCCAAAACATAGAACAACTGAGCTTACCTTCTTTTGACAGCAGAACTGATGACATTGCAGAAAGCCTGGCAGATGCAAGCAACAGCACAGGGTACATCAAATACTGACTGAACATTGTAAGTAAATACAGCAATTAGGTTGTCTATAACAACTGTATTTACTTGAATATAAAACAAGGCTTTTCTCCCAGTCAGCAGGGAAGGAAAATACAGGTCATCTTACATTCATATAGAAGGAAGCCTCATTAAATACATAGCTTATCTCTGAACCACTGCTAAAAGAAGCATACAATAAAGTATATGAAAAACCAATGATAAAGTTGATTAAATACTATCAAGGCTGAGCCTGACTACAAAAAAAAAGAGCCACATTTTTAAAAAAAAATGTTTGTGTTCCAGGTCAAATTAGCCAAATCAGTTCTGAATCCTCTCTATTGAGCAACACTCAATCATTCAAACACCATACACGGCACTGCTACAGGCAAGTATCCTCCATCCCAGTAGGGCTGTGCAAAGCTTTGGGTGCCGATTTGATTCCAAGGAGATTGGGTCCAATTCAGTGACTGAATCTCCAAATCCGAGTCGAATCAGGGAACCAATTAAAAGGACCAATTAATTCAAAGCTCTCTGAATCTTTGAAAAAGATTCGGAGAGCTTTGATGATTCGGAATGTCCCTGGTGGCTGCAGCAGGGAGCTGCAGTCGGACTCAGATCTAGTAAGCAGGGGGCAGGGGAGTGGGGGGAGGAAGGCAACCATGGGGGGACCCCTGCCAGCCCCCAGCCCCTGCCTGCTCCCCCAGCACCCCCATGGCTGCTCTACCCACCCCAGCTCCTGACCATTTAAAGAAAATCCCTGATGTTCACTGGGATGGGATGATTCCTGCTGCCCCCCCAACTGCCCCATGCTGCATGGGGGGCTGTGCATAACCCCCCCAACAGCCCCCCCCCCCCTCACTCCCGCAGTCCTGCCATGGCTGCTCCACCCAGTGTGGCTCCAGCCCTTTAAGAAAAAAAAAAAGAGAGAAAAACTGTTGGCCTCACTGCTCCTGCAGCGGCCTCAGGGTTTCAGGGGGCTCATGTACAGCCCCCCCCCATGTGGTGTGGGGCAGCAGGGATTGCCCCACTGGCAGGAACTGTGAGTTTGGGGTTTTTCTTGGGGGTTTTTTTTTTCCTTAAAGGGCTGGAGCCACAGCAGGCAGAGCACCCATGGGGGGACTGAGAGAGTTGGGGGGGGTCAGGGGACTCATGCAGAGCTCCCCACTCAGAGTGGGGCAATGGGGGGCAGCAGAGATTTCCCCCCAACCCAGCAGCACCTGCTTAGTTGGTGCTTTTTTATTCCAAGTGCTGAGAGCTGGAGCAAGTGGGGCAGCCATTGCCGCACTGGGAGGATGGGCCTGGCTGATTCGCAGATTCAGAGACTCAGCAGTAGCTGAATCTCTGAATCAGATTTGGCCAAATCAATTTGGGACAGTGATTTGAATCACTGAATCGAAACACTGTCCCCCGAATCAGCCTAATCTGAATCCAAAGCAAATACTAGCTGCTTTGCACAGGCCTACACTCCACAGTTTTTAGCCCAGGACTTCAAATACTCCCAAATCCATTGGCAGACATCTTGTATACAGGCTGGGTTGGGGTGCCCCCAAGTCTCACTTGCCCTTAGCCAATGACCACAGGAGCAAGTTAGGGAGAAGTTCCCCATTTCCATAATGTAGGTGTGTAGCCAAGATCCTCCCACTGGAAACTGGCCAATGGGAAGCTAATTACAAGACATCCTGTCCACAATGCACTGGACAGGGGTGCACCCTCTGCTACAATGCCATTTAAATCCATATCAGTCTTCATCTTAGCCTGCAAGACGCCAAGAAGATATGCTGATGGGAATCTACAATAAGAATAGGTTAGCCTTAAGAACAGGTTAGTACAGCCTATCTAAAGTCATATGGTAGAGCCCAATAAGTACAGCCCCTCTTAGCACTGTTTTTCAAGTCATGGTGTGCCACTACCTTACATACATTTTTATTTCTTCTTCACTCCCACAGCTGAGCTACACCTTTCTCTCCCATATCCAGTGATTCCTGTTTTTTAGTTAATTGTCTGTCAAGCATCACCACATGGAGCCCCAAACAGTTTACTCAGAATCCTGCTGTCAACCCCGCTCTCAGCTTATCATATATTATTAGTATGGCCCCACCCTCCATGAGGGGAAGCCAAACCAGATTCCCCAATACCTTATTCGCATATACATTTTTGGAGGATCCCAGGACTTATGACAAGAACACTTGGTTCCAGCACATGGATCCTTTGTAGGAGGTATTTGGAGTACACTCTTACTGAGCAGTGCTGAGCTGTGGGATCACCATGGCTTGAAATGCTATTTTCTCTGTTGGGGCCCACTCTAGTTACCTATAAATTATAAGCCTTTTGACTTTAAGCAAATATAATTTATAGCTTGCTACTCAGCCACCTGTAGGCTAAGATCATGTGTAGTCCCTTCGCCTCTTGGGGGTTCAGATCAAGCGTAGCCTATGCTTACCTGGCAAGGGAAACACCATGACCTCAGAGGTGACTTTCCTAGTCACACCAGGGAAAGCCGCTCTCCTAACCGCACGAGGCTAATACCTACCAAGGTAATGTATGGTAAACCTCCCACTTAGCTGCTGGAGTGGGAAGGTCTTGGCTTTAAGCCCACTCTATGGAAATGGGAGACTGCTCCCTGGCTTGCTCTTGGGTCCTTGTGGCTGAGGGCAAGCAAAACTCAGGGACATCCAAACCCTAAGTCTCTGGGTTTGGGCCTGCAAGTAGGATGCCTGCTAAAGATTTTGGGAACATCTGAAGCCCTAGGTGGGGGATGGAGGGTGTTTGCCAGTAATAGGGCCACTTATGGTTCTGGACTGACTCTCAGATTTGTAATTTGTTTTGGCTAATTTGGCTTGGAATATGGATTTTTTTTTTTAAGTTTGTACTCTGAAACCTCAGAAACAGACTGAAAAGTCTGGGAAGTAGGATACCTGCTAGTGGCAATACCACACTGACTTGAGTTCTACTCAGTTGAAATTTGGAACTTAATTCAAAACTGATTTGGTTGTTAAAATTAATATAAAAAGAAAAAGTAAAAGCATAGCTTGTATTCTCTCTCAGCAGGTAATAAAGTGCTGCTTAAAGGTGTGTTTGTGGAATAACTGCGCTAAGACTTGACGCACATTTAAAAAACATAAAATGAATAATTTGAGTAAATTAAATCATTGGGTACTATATGCAAATAGCTGTAGCTATGTTTGTTTCAAGGTCAGTTTTTTCATATTTGTTCCTTATCTCCATGTGCTCAGGGAGAGAACGGAGTGAGCATAAGAAGAGAGGAAGGAACTGCAAGTTGGAGAGGACAACAAAGGGGCTACCTGGCCCCCCACAATTTATTTTACCTAATGTAGTAGTGCGAGGTGGACAAATTTAAAGCAAACCTCCAATAATTAAACACTATACCTGGAAAATTGTATCAAATTTATAAATGTTTTGTATATAGAATCCAATTATTGAGGGGATGTCTTATAATCAGGGTCATCTTACATTCAGGTAAAGATGGTATTTGTGTGGTTTTAATGTTGTTTCCTTTAAGTGATATAATTAACTTAGGTCTTGGAAAGGATGATGAGATATTGGAAACTAAGATTCCTAGTCCAAAGCCTGACATTCTCAGTCCATGGGCTGAGATTCTTGTGGGCGTTATTCGCAAAATTGTTGCTATTATGCACAGTCAGTTGGAACCAAGGTATAAAATAAAACAGAGCTCTTGAAAGCATCTTGAGCACTGAGTGATTGCTGATCAAGATGCTAGGGGCAGTTCCTGGCAGTGAAACAGGAAAGTCATCATCTTTATTTGGAGGTTCTGTGGGCATTGCTGTTGAACCCAGTACTCAAAAACAACTCAGTCTCACCAGTCAGTGTCAAAGTCAGGGCTAAAAGTTGTTAAGGCACTGTACACGTAACTGGTTGTTGCAGGCTGGGGGAAGGGAAATAATTGATTTTTTGCATACCTTTATTAGTTACTGATCTTAGTCTTTTGCCCCCCTTCTCGTGCCAGAACTTCTACTAATGTATCTCAAGATGCCTCCTGGATAACTTTCAACATCTGCGGCAGAACACTGACATTCAGTGTAGAGGGTATATTGGTCATTCATCCGAGTCTCCTTTTTTAATACTGTACCACAGAAATTAACAGATTTCACAAGGAATTTATGAAAGCTGAAGAACTTCTCCTTCAACATCCTTAGAGTCACTGAAACTCATTCCCAGTTTTCCAAAAACCATTACTTTAGGATGCCATACTATGAACTCTGAGAAAAATACTTATATTTGATTAGGATGCTATATATAAATGCAAGTCACCCCATAAAAAGTAATTAGTGTAAGCTCACAGCAACATTGCTATTTTCATAGCTGCAAGCCCATTGGTTCAGCTAGTGATGCCCAGTCTTTCAGTGCACATATACTCCTTATTGGGAGTATCAGGCCCTATAGCAGTTTGAATTATATTTCTCCTGCTATATCAGTTTGTATTTTTCTAAACTTAATCTTTTTGTATTATTTTTGTGCCAGTGTTTCTAATCTCTTTCTGTCTCTTTGTATTATTTCTCTGTCCTAACTGCAAGCTACAAAAGAGTTATTATCACTGTGAGACACCAGTTGTGTTGTTGTCCCACCCACCCCCCAACACTCCCCTTCCCGAGTCCATCATCTGCATTCAGAAGAGGAGGCGCTGAACAAATTTTGAATCCTAAATTAAAACTATGTTCTGTAGGATCCAAGGTGGAGCCAGACATAATCTTTATGGCTAAACACTTGGAAATCAAATGTTGGTATGAGTTATGGAATCCTTAATTATTGGAAGCAGGCTCTACTCCTCAGGTGACTCAGGGTAGCCATAATTTAATTCATTTTAAGTTACTATAAAAAAGAATTTAGAGAACAGATAAAGGTCATGAGGCTGTAAAGAAAATAGAAGCAGTGGAGATACATTTTACTTGGTTTTAACCACAAGAAAATTGTTTGCACGCTTTAGGGACTTGTAAGGTAAATATATTTTTATTAAACAGGTTAATACAGCAGAAAATGAAAATCCATTTCACTGTTCTGCCAGTTTTTGAAAGATTTTCTTTTTCAATAAGACACTTCCAGGGCTTGCAGACCATTATTTTCAGAAGTGAGTTTGGAACTAAGAGCCAAATTTACAAAGATTGATGATGCCTGAAGGTGGAAAAAGGTAGCTTGCCAAACTTCTAAGCACTTTCAAAGCATACGGACATGGGGAGGTTCCTACTGGAATTCACATGACTGCTGCAATTGGTGCCTATTTTTTTTTCCAAGAAAAAAAGTGGAAATTGGGTACTAAGTTTGCTTTTGAAAATTCAACTACATGTCTGTCCATCTCAGAGTACCCATATTCCTTTGAAAGTCTGAGCGATTAACAGCCCATATGTGAACTGCTACTCAGTGGGTGTGTTTACATGATACAATGCACAGTAGGTTAATTCTACTGCACATTAGCTCACCACAACAAAAGCTGTGCTAATGCTCAGTGTGCAATAGAATGACTTTATTGCACATTAAGTGTCACAAAAAGAGTGTGTGCACCAACACTGCTGTGCAGTAGCACCAGTTACTGTGCATTTAGTTAGTGATGGGCAATCACTGGCGAATGAGAAAGATTGTCTTCCAAGGTTCTTAATAGTAAGTCTGCAGATGGCTCCATAGCCCAATTCTAGATCCACATGTCTTGTCACAGTGAGGACAGGTGTTTCCAGGCGGGATGGGTACCGTGTTGCTGCATTGGATGTTCTTTTCACCTGTTCCTCTTTTCATCTTCTGTCTGTTGACGAGCTATTTCAAAGTATTGAGGTCCCTCCCAAAGAGCCTTCCTCCATTTTGGTTGGTCCTGAGCAAGGGTTTCCCAGATGTTGATGTCGATGTTACACCTCTTTATGTTTGCCTTCAGGGTGTCTTTGAAGCGCTTTCTTTGCTCTCTGCTACTTCACTGACCTTTTAGCTCTGAGAAAAAGATTCTCTTTGGAAGGCAGGAGCCAGGCATGCAAACAACATGACCTGTCCAGCAAAGTTGGTTTTGGATGATCATGGCCTTAACGCTGTTGGAATTTGCTTCGGCCAAGACGCTGATGTTTGTGCATCTATCCTCCCAGCTAAGCCAAAGGATCTTGCGAAAACACTGTTGGTGGTACTTTTCCAAGCTCAGGACTTCATATTAGAGGTGCTAAACCTAATGCACAGTAACAATGGTGGATTAATGACCCAGTGAAAACCAACAGGCTTTAGGAAGCAAAAGGCAAATTATGTGCCATATATTAGGTGCCCAAGTGATTTTATTCCACCCTACTCAAGTCTCCAACAACCAATTAGAGCAAACAGTGGATGGGTCCTCCTCCTCCTCCTCTCTGCTTTGTTTCACTTGTCTTAAGGCTAAGCTGATGGTGTGTAAGTTGACTCAGGTACCCTATACACAGAATAGATGGCTAAATCACTTTTGAAAATAGGACATACTGCTACAGCCAATAAAGGCTTAAGCACCTAAATTCCATTTAAGCCCTGCTTTAGGTGCCTAATATCAGAATTGCAATCAAAAACCTCCTGATCAGCTGCTACCAAACCCTGGAGTCACCTATACTCACTAGGCATCTCAGGGTTCGACTACAGAGTTAATTCAAGACACTTCCCCAGGAAATAGGTGACCCCCCCCAATGGGGGGAGGGGGGAAAGGTTGATTTGGCCTTCATCCCAACCATACATTTAGCCTGTTGCCTAAAGCATTGCGAGATGTGGATTTGAGCCTCTTTAGGCAAAGGTGGATACTGAACCCACATCGCTCACTTCCTGGACAAGTCCTCTAAACTTTTGGCTGTTGTAAGAAAGGCAAGCACCATATCCTCTCGCCTCCCTGCTTTTTTAAAAGAAAAGAGTAGATCTACTCTCAGGAGAATTTCAAGCTAAGGATCTCAAGTGGATAGAGACATCAATTCAGTCAGCTGCAGGATGGCACTGAAGATCTTGAGAGGGGTGGGGATAATTTATGCCCTCTCTGTAGTGTTTCTTATTATTGGCTAGTTCTTAGGGCCTTGTTACATATTAATTCTGTGTGGTTCCTGGAGCTCTTAATCCCTGGATTGTCTGCACATTAACACCTTTAAGTACTTGTTATGTTGCTCAAAATTATGCCAATCCAGGGCCGGATTATCTCTGATCCACAAAACCCAGCTCCTCTTCCATTAAGGCATGACCACTCCCCACAGATGTGCTACTCAATTTGAAGTTCTCCAGTATCCCAGGATACAGTGTCCCCTTGTCCACCTTCCTGTTCTGTGGGCTCTCACACCCCTGGCTGCTTAGTGGAGTGGCCCAGGAACTGGACCCACAGCTTCCCCAATTCCTCCAGCATGCCCCAGTCCAGAAAATGCAGCCTGGGCACCTTTCTCCACTAGCACTGAGCTTGTCTGGACAGGTGGCCACTGCTGAACCCTGTGCCTCCCTCTTCCCCTCCCACCAAGCCCTGGGGAGCAGAAGACAGCATGGTTGGCCCCAGCAAGCCTCCAGAACTAGCTGGGCTCTGGCAACCCCTGAGCTCCCAGGTCGTGGCTCCAACAGCACCTGATCTACACAGCACAGTGAGAGCTGGCGGTGGCTGCTGTGGGACGGGGGGCTGCCTGTTGCCAGGGAAGTCATTGCTGTGGGGCAGGGTGGCTGTGGATACATCTGGGCTGCAGGTGCAGGGCTCTGTTGCTGCCTGCGTAGACTCAGGAGCTTGTTGTGGGCAGACTCTGCTCTCAGCTGCGGGGTAAAGTCAACTTGGTGGTGGAGAGGGAGTTAGCTGCACCAGCTGCTGCTGCCACCGCAACCCCTAGCTCCAGTTCCAGCCCCAGCCACCATCACAGCTAGCTTCCCAGGGCTGCCGCCTGGGCTTCCCCCTGCCCCAGAGCCCAGGAGTGTCTGTCCACTCACCCCGTGCACCAAGGATGGGTGAAGGGGGCAGGGTGGAGGCAGGGCAGGGTAAGAGAAGCAAGGGAGCAGATGAGTCCCCCTCAAGCTAAAGTTGCCCTAGCACTGGAAATAGTTTGAGTGATGTGTGCTGGGAGATGCACCCAAACGTACACAACAGTCAGTCCAGAGCATATGGGTGGTAGGCACCGGGCAGGCAGCACTGTATACCCCGCTCCTAAGCCTCTCAGCCTCACTCTTGAGAGACCCCACTGCCTCCCTCCCCTGCCAGCAGTCTAGAAGGCTGCTGCTGCAGTGGCAGCAGATAAGGGATGGGCGAAGTATAGAGAATCATAGGGAAGTAGGGCTGGAAGGGACCTTCCTCACCAGGCCTCTAGTGGCAAGTCACAACTGTGCAGGTGGGGAACAGTCAGAGAAGGTTTCTAGACTGCTTGGTGCAACTGCTCCAAACTCCAAGCTAACGTAAGCCGATCAACAATTGTGCAACTCAAAGTATAATGTGGAATAAGGCTCTTAGTCTAGGTTACTCCATCCTCAGTGCAAGGGTTTTATGGATCCCATTCTACAACACCTACATTTTCTCATGCACTATATAGGAGTTGAGATGGTTCTCACAGTTCTACATTCCACTCCAGAGACCAGATATATAAAATTTAGCTGCTGCAGTCCCTAACATGCAAGTGCTAAGTTCTTTATTAACTCATGCGCTTTGATATATTTGAAAAATTCACCCAAATACACAGTAACTTCAAATATACTACATGAATGAGCAACAGGTGAATGTAAATATGTCAATGTGTCCAATATATTAAGATTTCACTGAAATCTTAGAGTGGTGGCAGAGGAGATATGTTAGAGACGAGGAAGCGAAGCAGAAAGATCCAGCAACAAAAGCGTTACTTGAATTTTGCACATTGGAGGCAAAACTACATCTTTCTTCATCTACAAAGGGAACAGAGTCAGATGATGTGGCTGTTTATGCATGGGCAAAATACTAAATGATTGAAGTGGACGCCTTCCTGAGGAAAAAGTGATTGAAAGATGTACATAGAGAACATATAAATTTATGAGGATTCAGGCTCCAGAAAAGATGACAACATATGCAGAGCTATCAACTTCAAACAATAAACAAATTTAATGGTCCTGCTGTAGTTTTAAAAAAAAACCAAACAAACAAACCTTGAGACAGCTAAAATGCTCTCTCAATAAATGCAAAAGGTTCACTTTACACCTGTGAGAAGTCAGTTTTATGAATCAGACAAATCTTAAGTCTCACAGGTAAACTGAAACTTGAGAATAATGTATGTGTCTACAGCATTCTTAAATTTAAAATGATTTAAAGTGATTTAGAGAGTTGCAAGTGTTTGTATACATTTTGCAGAGCAAGAACAAACTAAGCTTGGGATGAGGTGAATGAAAAACTTTTTAAATAACTTGTCCGGAAAGGTCACAGCATGGTAGGATCTGCAAATATGGAATTTAAATAACTTTCCCTCTCAGAAAATAGGGCTTTACAACCAGTCACAGAGTAATTACACAACTGTATGCATATTCTCTTCTTAATTAAGCCAGCTGCTGCCATGCCACTTTATTCTGGGGTTTGGGACTTGTGTCTATGCATCAGACTGCTGGAAAAGTAGGTATTGACACTGTTCCTTGCAGGCAGGCAGAAACCCGCTGACACTAAGAGGAATATGTAGGCAGAGAAGGTATCTGTGGATCAGGATCACATGAGGGTATTTCTATTTCTTTCAAGCTACCACTTCTAATAAAGTGATAATGTTTTCTCATTGTCCAAATGTAATGTACTGATAGTATTTTGCTTCAGTAAACTTTAGAAGCATATAAATAACAAACCATTACAGTGATACTGCTGAATTTCTCTGTTTATAGAAAACTGGCACTTCATAAATATTGAAGTATGCTGTTAGCTACAAACTACAACAGATAGATGCCTTTTCTCCCCCTGAAGATAGAGATACAGTAACTATCACTGGAATGATTCATTATTTATAGACTTTTGAATTTTAAGCCACAGGACTGTAGTACAGTTTTATGCATTAAAATTCAAAAAAGAAAAATATCAACTTGTTAGCCCTTTGATAAATATGTCCCAGGAGGAGAGAAGTTATAACTGCTTCTGACAAATCTCCTTGCAATATAGCAATATTTGTGACTTTATTGTCAATACAATTATTTTTTTAATGTGTCCTAATACCTCCAACTAATTACAATGAAGCTTCACTACAGTTAAAACTTAGGGGTCATGTCACAGCAGGAGGTTGCAGTTATGTATCTCTAATTTGTGAGCTTTACTATTGAGAGTATATATACTTTCTCTCTCCCCCTCTCTGCATGTGTGAGCTGATATATTGATTTAAAAAAAAAATACAAAAATCACTAGATATGTAATGTCTAAGCTGTCCTTTAAAGGCAGATGCTTGGTCTGCATTATAAGTTGTTAACGGTGATGATAATAAAATGATGTTCTTTCTACTTTATTTTTTGTACTTTTTTTTTAGCCAGAAGACTCTTTTCTACTTAGATTTAAAATGATCTAGCTAAGAAACTCAAAAGGAAGCAGGTACTGTTGCATCCTTGGAAAAAAATCATAGAATAATGGAAAAGTAGAGCTGGAAGGGACCTCTGGAGGGCCCTCCCCCCCATATTCTAACCCACTGCTTAAGAAAGATTAAAAAAGGATTTGTATGGGATGATTTGGATAAGGATGATCCCATTACTAGAACTACATAAAGCAACATTGTTACAAAGAAAATAAACCCTGACACATGCAACAGAAGAGGAAAAAATTCCTTCCCAATACCCTACTGCAACCATCAATAGAAAGCACGTGAAATACCCATAGCACAGGCATAGCTACTCCTAAATCATCCCTGACTGATGCTTGTCCACTCTCTGCTTGAATGCTTCCAATGATGGAGAGTCCACAATTGCCATAGGTAGCCTAACTGTTCCAACAGTGAAGAAGTCTTTCCTGACATCCACTCTAAACCTACTTTGCTGCAACTTCAAGCCATTGGTTTGCATCCTGCTCTCCACAGGAAGACAGAAAGAGCGTTACTCTTTCTTTATAGCAGCCCTTCAGATATATGAAGACAGCTATAGTGTCCCCTCTTAATTGCCTTTTCTGCAAGCTGAACATGCCTGTTTCCATCAACCTCTATTCTTACGTATAAGGACTAGGGATTGATGGGTTAAGGAAGGTCACCTGACACTCAGGCAAATCCAAGGACCCAGTTTCCAGAAAAACAGAGCCAAAAGTCAAAGACCAAGTTACCAGATCCAAGGGGATTTTCCAACAAGCTAGTCTAGGAACAGGGCCAAGCAGGGTCAGGAGTCAGATGATCAAGAGTACAGGATCCAGAAGGGCTTACCACAGCAAACCTTTAGAAAGAACAGCTGGCTGGCCTCCGCAGTGATGCCATAGGTAAGACTAAGTGAAGCAGCTGCTCTCCCTGGCAGCCAGTCAGGAGGCCATAGCAGTGGCCAGCTGGATCATTAGCTGAGGTAGGGCTGCCAGTCAGAGCCCCATGCAGGTGTGGCCAACTAGGCAGTTAGCCCATACTGGGATGCCTGTTAGGGCCCCCCCCCCCCCCGCTGCTCCGCGTCCTTTTAAAATTTGGTGTCCAAAACTGCATGCGGTACTCCAGAGAAGTCTAATCAGCGCCAAGTAAAGAGGCATTATCACATCCCGGGTTTTGCACTTAATGCTCCAACTGATGCAGCCTAAAATCCCATTCACCTTTTCTACAGCTGCATCACAATGCAGACTCATACTGAGTTTGTCTTCCACCAAGACTCCTAGGTTTCTTCTCTGTGACAACTGCCTTCTCGCACCCCTGCCTGGGGCTTTGACTGGCAGCCCTACCCCCCACTAATGATCCAGCTAGCCCCGAGTTTTGTTGTTGAAGGAGATTAAGTTTGTTTGGCACAATTTGTTCATAGTAAATTCATACTGGCTGTTCATGATCACCCTTTCCTTCTCCAAAAGCTTGTAAATGGACTTCCTGAAGATATGCTCCAATAACTTCCCAGGTACTGAAGTGAGGCTAGCCAGTTTATAGTTCCCCAGGTCCTCCATTTTGCCTTTTTTTAAAAGGACATTTTTCCAATCCTTTGGTACCTTGCCTGTCTCCCATGACTGTCAATCTTATTGCCAAGGATGCTGAGATCTCTTCCAGTTCCTTCAATACCCTGGGATAAAGTTCATTAGGTCCTGCTGACTTGAAATCATTCAGACCCATCCAAAGCTCTCTGACTGTTTGCTATTTCATTCCTTAGCATGTCCCTTTCCTCCAAATAACCTGTATTAACTGTCTGGTTGAAAGGGGGGGACGGTTTGTGAAGACTGAGACAGAGTGGCTGTTGAGCAGCTCTTCCTTTTTTGTATCTTCTATTAAGAGCTCACCCTCACTATTTAACAGTAGATCCACAGCTTCCTTGGCCTTTCTTTCTGGCCAATGTATTTATAGAACCTCTTCCTGTTCTCTTTAACTTCCCTTGCCAGGTGAAACATTTTTTTAAAAACCTTTGCCTTCGTGATTTTGTCGCTGCAAGTTCTTGCTATTTTCTGTGATTCCTTGGTGACTTGCCCATCTTTCCATTGCCTGTATGTTTTTCTTATGCAGTTGAGGTATCCCAGAAGCTCCTTATGCAGCCACACTGGTTTCATTACTATTCCTTTTGTTTTCATCATGCCAGGATAGCTTTTGCTGGGCTTCCAATACCATGTCCTTTCCATCCAAGAAGAGCACACAACAACTGTAGAAACTTCCTCAGCCTGACAAAGCATTTTTAAACCCAAAAGCTTGCTTAAAATTTTTTCCAACTATTTAAGTTGGTCTAATAAAAGATATCAGATTCACCCAAAGAACCTTATCTGTCTATGTCCTTTAGAAGCTTCCAGCCCTCCTGGATACCTTTATCCTTCCATCTGTCCTAGCTTTGTCTCCTTGAGTCAAATTAAATCTGCCTTCTTGAAATCCATTGTCTTTGCTCTGCTGACCTCATGTGCTTTCCCTATCATGGATCATGAATTCTATCCTATTGTGATAGCTTCCTCCCAAGCTTCCCATCACTTTCACATCCAGTTCTTCCATATTCAGAACAAGATCTAAGACAGATACTTTTCTAGTTGATCCTCAGCCTTGTAGAACAGAAAATTGTCCTCCACACAAGTTGGGAACTTGCTTGACATTTTATATTTCCTTGTATTATTCTTCCAGAAGATGTCCAGAAAACTGAGTTCTCTCATCAATACCATCTCATAATTTTTGTATAATTTTGACATCGCCTTGAAGAGTACCTTATCTACATCTTCTTCATGAATTGATAGTCTACTAAAATCGAGGCGACAGCCAACCAATTTTGCAGGCACGTTGCAGGGTCAGGTGCTTTTTTTGTGGTCTTATCATAGCAGGGCCCTCCCACACCTCTGATTAGCCAAGGGGCCCCAGTGACCCTGCCCCTCAGCACTGAACCAGAGAATTTGTACATGTGTTTTTGATATATAAGGTGATACCACCACCCTGCCCTGTCCTTCCTGTTTTCTCCCAACCCTGCCCTTCCAAAACAGACTTCAACATCTCAGTATTGACAATCCAGTCATAAGAGTTGTCCCATTAAGTCTCTACTAATCAGATCATAGTTCTTTTCACAGGCTGTGACTTCCAGCTCATCTTGTTTGTTCCCCACAGTTCTCACATTTGTGTACATACATCAGATGTATTTTACATGTGAACCTACCCATTTTCGGAGTAGGCTCCAGAATTGGTGCCATCATGTGGGTTTTGCCTTCTACAGCCACAATTCACACTTCCATGAGAGAGGCATCCTGGAATGAGATGGTCTTCATCTCTCTTCTAAAGGTAAGAGTCTGTTCTCTTACAGGTTGGCTGATCTCCTCTGAAGGGCTTTAAACTAGGTTCACTGGGGAACGTGGAAGCAGAGGATAAGGATAACCTAGGATCAGAGAGCCACAACCAATGCACTGGATCAGCCCAGGTAAGCACTAAAGTAAGCACTCAGGGGCCCAATAGACATCAGGACAGGGGGGTACCAAAGGCACCCATTGTGGGGCTTAAATGTCTCTACACTAATACTAGGAGCATGGGGAACAAGCAGGAGGAACTTGCACTTCTGCTTGTAAGCAACAAATTGACTTGGTTGGACTAACTGAAACCTGGTGGGACCCTACTCATGATTGGGCATAGGCATTCAGAGTTAAAGGTTGTACAGATAGGATAGAGTGGGGGAAAAGGGTGGGGGGTGTTGTTTCTATGTGAAGGAACAATATACATCCTCTATAATCAAGATGAGATCAGAGGAGGGCCAAACCAAGGTACTGTGGGTCAGGATACAAGGCAGGGGAGAAAGGGACTTGGTAGTGGGGGTCTACTATAAACCACCACACCAAGATGATGAGTTAGACCTGGAATTCTCCAGACAGCTCTCAAAAGCTGTACAGTCGAGCAATATGGTTGTCATGGGTGACCTAAACTACCCTAACATCTTCTGGGAGGAGCAGTCAGCCAAAATCTAACCACTCACATAGGTTCTTAATCTGCATACAGGACTTCCACCTAATGCAGGAGGTCCCACTAGGGGAAACGCCTTGCTGGACTTGGTATAAGCTACAGGGGATGACCTGGTGTGGAATCTGCAGGTACAAGGTAACCTAGGGAATAGTGACCATTGTTTGATTGAATTCACGATCTGGCAAAGGGTGGGTAAACTAAGCAGCAGGGCTAAAGTGCTGTACTTCAGAAAAGCTAACTTCAGTGTGCTCAGGAGATTAGTGAGGCATTAAAGCTCAAGAGCATTGGCAAAATGAGGGTCCAGGAAGGGTGGTCGTTTCTCAAGGGAGTGATCCTGTGGGCACAAAAGGAGACAATCACATTGCGCATAAAAGGGGGCAATGGGGCCAGGAAGTCCTCTTGGCTGAACAGGGAAGTCCAGGAAAGCCTAAGGGCAAAGAAAGAGGTATACAGGCTGTGGAAACAGGGAGTAGCTACCAAGGAAGAGTATACCGCAGCTGGAGTACTGTGTCCAGTATTGGGCCTCCCACTTCAGGAAGGATGTGGAGAAGCTTGAGAGAGTCCAGAAGCCACTCATATGATCCAAGGCCTAGAGAGAAGGCCGTACGAGGAGAGGCTGAGGGACTTGGGACTTTTCAGTGTGGAGAAGAGATGGCTCAGGGGTGACATGGTGGCAGCCTAATACTTCATAAGAGAGGTACATCAGGACCTGGGAGAACACCTGTTCACCAGAGCTCCTCAAGGGATAACAAGGTCTAACAGCCATAAACTCCAGGAAGGCCGATTTAGACTGGGTATTAGAAAAAAGTTCCTTACGGTGCATGTGTCCAGTGTTTGAAACAAACTCCCCCCAGAGGAGGGAGCAAGCACCTACTCTAGATTCCTTCATAAAACAACTGGATTTATTTCTTGCTGGGTCACTTGATCCCAGCTAACTTCCCAACTATGGTGGGGGGGCTGGATCCACACAAAGTCCCTATGAAACCTCCTTGTCTCGCATTTGCAGAGAATCAGTTAGGAAGGCCAAAGCAGGATTAGATCTTAGGTGGGAGACAAAAATTAAGGACAACAAAAAGTCCTTCTTCAGGTATATAGAGAGCAAAAGGAAGGACCCCTACAGGACAAAGTAGGGCAACTGGTGACAGAGAAGGGAGACAAAGCTGTGCTCTTCAATGGGTTCTTTGCATCTGTATTCCTAGACACAGACCAAGACAAATCTCCTAATTGGATCATAGATAGACACAAGAGGGACACCAGCCCACCATCTGTTAGCTCAGACTTAGCAAGAGGACACTTAGAGGAGCTGGATGTGTTCAAATCATGGGCCCGGATGAACTTCATCCAAGGATGCTGAAGGAATTGGCCAGTATTATAGCAGAACCACTGGCACAGCTGTTCAAGCACTCATGGTGCTCTGGTCAGGTCCCAGAGGACTGGAAAAGGGCCAGTGTGGTCCCTATTTTCAAGAAGGGGAGGAGGGAAGAACTGGGAAACTATAGGCCACTTAGTCTCACCTCTATCCTTGGAAAACTCTGAAAAAAATCATTAAAGATCACATTTGTGGAAGCCCGGCAGGCAAAATAATGCTGAAAGGAAATCAGCACAGATTCATTGCAGTTAGATCCTTCCAGACTAACCTTATTTCTTTTTATGACCCTGTCACAAAATGCTTAGACACAGGAGTCAAGGTAGATGTTGTGGCAGAATACCATCCCTGTCTCTCTCGAAAACTCAGCTACCTGACAATTTGGTTACTATAGTCACTCCTCTGTCCCATCTCTTCATGTGACCCCGAGCTGGATACATTCCTGAGGGAAGAGGGAAACCTGCTCCCTCTGCCTACGTGACTGGCATCACATACCTGGGTGAGGGGCTCCCTATTGTTCTAAGCAATGCCAACCTGACTGGAAGGGGGCTAGAGACCCTGCCAGTCTGCTCGGCAACCAGTGATGCATTTCAAATTGGTTGGCTGGCAGCCAGAAGTTGCTGGCCTCCATTGGACCAGGTAAATAAGGTCATAAGGTCTATATAAGTTAAAGACTGCCCAGGAGGAGGAGCATTAGCCATTATGGAAACTCAGAGAGAGAGAAGCTGGACCATCTGAAACTTGCTCTCTCTCAAAGCTCATGATCAATGAACTGCCTGCCTCCAGAGGGAATCTCCACCTGCCTCTGGATCATACCCATGAGTAAGCTACCTGAGATCTAACTAGATATATAGCTTTCAGTAACTCAGATGCATGATCAAAAGCTACCCAGCCACCCTGTTTGCTCTGTGGGAATTTTCTGATATTGCTCTACCTTGTACCCTATTCCAGACCTACTCCTTGTAACCAATAAAGTTCTCCTTTGTACCTAGTGTGGGAGACTTATTGGGAGAGGGGCTAGATTATGTCCTGGGGTCTCCTTGGTTCGGCTGACTAAGGGAGACCACTATTTGTGCTTCAGAGTAAGGGAAGCACCCCAAGTTCTTGAAGTGGGTCAAGTATCCTCAAGGGCTACTAGGCCTGCATTTTACAGGGGGCATGGAGCCAGGATCAGTCCAGACCCTTGGTGGTGGTGGCATTACCCCCAGGCTAGCAGGTGTGCTCCAGGAAGGGGGGCAGCCAGACTTGAGGTGCCCCTAGGGAAGCACTCGGAGCCTGGAAGGTGGTTGGGTGCAGTGAGGTAGGTGGCTTAGTGCAGGAGCACCCCCTTACTGGCTCGCCACGGATGGCATCTACCTAGACTTTCAAAAGGCCTTCAATATAGTATCTCATTCTGTAATTGTAAATCCACTGACAGGCTGTGATGTAGATGATTACGTGGTCAGGTGGGTGGCAAATTGGCTTAGGGGTTGCACCCAGAGAGTGGTGGTGGATGGGTCAATATCAACCTGGAAAGATGTGAGCAGTGGACTTCCACAAGACTTGGTTTTTGGACCAGTGCTATTCAATGTCTTCATCAGTGACTTGGACGAGGGCATGGAGAGCACTCTGTCCAAGTTCACATATGATACCAAATGATGAGACAACGTTAACACACCGGACAAATGGACAGAACAAAATAGGATGCAGTTCAACAAAGACAAATACAAAGTGTTACACCTGGGCAAAAAGAACCACACTTACAGTTTGGGGGATGACCTTTTCAGCAACACAGAAACAGAAAGGGATCTTGGAGTCAAATATGACTCCAAGATCCACATGAGTTATCAATGTGACAAAGCGATCAACAAGGCTAACCGCACTTTACCATGCGTTAGCAGATGCATGACGAACAGGTCCAGGGAGGTGATGCTTTCCCTCTATGCAGCACTGGTCAGGCCACAGTTAGAGTAGTGCATCCAGTTTTGGATACTGCACTGCAACAGGGATCCGGAGAATCTTGAGAGGGTTTTAGAGGAGGGCCACTCATATGGTCAGAGGCCTGGAGGCAAAGCCCTATGAGGAGACACTGAGGGACCTAGATCTCTTCAGCCTTCACAAGAGAAGGCTGAGAGGTGATCTCGTGGCTGTCTATAAATTAATCAGGGGAGGGCAGCAGGGAATAGGAGATGCTCTTATTACTAGGGCACACCCTGGAGAAACTAGGAACAGTGGCCACAAATTGATGGAAAGCAGATTTAGGTTAGACATTAGAAATAACTTCTTCATAGTAAGGTTGCCAAAATCTGGAATGGGCTTCCAAGGGAGGTAGTGTTCTCCCCTACCTTGGCGGGGCTTCAAGAGGAGACTGGACAAGCACCTAGCTGGGGTTGTCTGATCCTAGTGCTCTTTCCTGCCCAAGGTAGGGGGTCAGACTCCATGACATACTGAGGTCCCTTCCAACCCTAGTATCTATCAGCATGTGTAGATGAAACAGGGGCCCTAAATTGAAACAATGGGTTTTAAAAAACACCACTTCAATTTAAGGCTGATTAAACCCCCATGTCATGCACACACCCTACTGGCTTATCTGCCTCTCTGGTGGGAAGGGGAGGGCGAGCTGCTGGCAGGTGGAGCGGTCCCTGCTGGGGGGTGGTGTTCTGCTGCTTCCTTCTGTGGCAGTGGTGGCCTCTCCCAGGTGGCACCTGCCCTCAGGCACCGGGTTTGGGTGGTCCCAGGGGGCACCGCAGCCATGGAGGGAAGCACCAGCCCCTCCCCCCGCAGGTCCTTTTCCTCTTTTAATTCTGGGGCCTTCCTTCTTCTAGCAGTAATATGCTACTGCTTGTCTTCTTTTCTATTTGACCTCTCCAGTACCAGCTTCTCCTGACTCCTATCCAAGAAGCCTTCATTTTCCCTGATAGCACACAGCATGGATACCTATTCTTCCAACCCTTCAATCTTTTTCTCCAGATGAACACCAGTTTACACTTGATGCAGATGAAATGTTCTTGACCCTCTGGAAGGAACATTAACATGGTATATCCTATGCAAGTAACAACTGTTGATCCAGTCTCCCTTTATGCTTCCTATGCTTCCTGAAGGACTTATAACCTACAGAAAATAAGCTAAAAAAAACAACACACACACGCACAACTTCATGGACTGTTGCTGCATCCTGCAGCAAACTCCCAGACAAACTTCTTTATTCTCTTCTAGATTTGTTTGCAAGGCACTGCCTTTTACAAGGCAACCTAGCCTGGGCCTGCCTGGCGTTGCCCCTTAATTAGTTAAACCAGCCCAACCAGCAAATCTCTTCAAGCATTTCTTTGCCATGACTTCTTAAAAAAAAATGTTTCCTCGAAGGAAAGCCCTAGGCAATCTAGTGTACAGGGTCAGCTCTGAGATCAGGAAAAGCATGTTTAAGCATGTTTAAGTGGCTAAGAGGTTAGCCACTGGCAAATTAACAACATAAGAATGGCCCATCAGGTTCAGGTAGACTTTAAAAAAAATTGACAAGTAGAGTCCTTAGCCCCCAGACCCAAATTTCTCTCTGTGGGACTTTTAAAATTCACAGGAGCTTCTATGGACCCAAAACCCATGAACCCTCTTATGTTCCTGCTTAGATACTATGGTGGGAGTCTACTACAGACCCCCTACCCAGGGTCAAGATCTTGACCAGGAGTTTGCCAGGGAATTGGCTGAGGCCACATGCTCCCAGTGTATGGCTGTCATGGGAGACTTTAACTACTCAGACATCTCCTGGGAGGAGCGCTCAGCTAAATCTGAGCAGGTGCAAAGCTTTCTCTCGTGCATGGATGACCTCTATCTGACGCAGGAAGTCTACGGGTTGATGAGAGGTAAAGTGCTGCTCGACTTGGTACTAGCAACTGAGGAAAACCTAATCAGTGACCTAATGATTGAAGGGAAGCTGGGTGACAGTGACCACGAGCTGATTACCTTCATCATCCGCCGTAAAGCTGGCAAGTCAGTCAGTAATACAGAAGTCCTTGACTTCAGGAAAGCTGACTTTGACAAGCTCAGGAGGCTTGTCAGTGAGGCCCTAAAGGGCCACAGCCCAAAGGGGAGGGGAGTTCAGGATAAGTGGTTGCTCCTCAAGGGAGCAAACCTGGATGCGCAAGCAAAGTCTATCCCCTCTCAGAGGAAAGGCAGCAAAAGGGCACAGCAGCCCCCTGGCTCTCCAGGGAACTAGTGGACCTCCTGCATCTTAAAAGGAAGACCTACAAAGGATGGAGGACTGGAACCAACATCAAGGAGAAATACTCTGCTCTGGTCCACACCTGCAGAGAGCAAACCAGGAAAGCCAAGGCTGCGATGGAACTCCAGCTAGCTACAAATATCAAGGACAATAAAAAGTCCTTTTTTAGACATGTGGGGAGCTGGAGGAAAAGCAAGGGCAACAGTGGACCCCCGCTAAACCAGATGGGACAACTGACAACCTATGCCCAAGAAAAAGCAAATTTGCTAAATGGGTACTTTGCGTCAGTTTTTCACCAGTCCCATGGGATGCCCATGCCCACCGCAGGACAGGGAGACCTGGGTGAGGGAGATTCCTTACCATCCATCAAAGCTGATCTTGTGAAGGAACACCTTGACAGGCTGGATACCTTCAAGTCAGCCGGCCCTGAAGGTTTACACCCAAGGGTACTCAAAGAGCTGGCAGACATCATAGTTCAGCCCCTGGCATGGATCTTTGAGAACTCCTGGTGCTCTAGTGAAGTGCCTGACAATTGGAAGAAGGCCACTGTGGTGCCTATCTTCCAAAAAGGGAGGAAAGTGGATCCAGCAAACTACAGACCCATCAGCCTGACCTCTATCCTGGGGAAGGTCTTGGAAAAGATTATCAAAGAGGCCATCCTATATTGGCTAGCTGATGGCAATATCCTAAGGGATACCCAGCATGTGTCTGTTGCAGGTAGGTCTTGCTTGACCAATCTCATTTCCTTTTACAACCAGGTGACCTATCACCTGAACAAGGGGGAAGAGATTGATGTTATATATCTTGACTTTAAAAAAGCTTTTGAACTGGTATCCCAAATCTCGATCACCTCTTGGCAAAAGTGGCTAACTGCAGCCTTGACTTCACCATGATCCGCTGGCTGGGGAATCAGCTCCGCAGCAGGACCCAGAGGGTGGTGGTTGATGGAAGTCAATCGTTGTAATGCCCTGTGACCAGTGGGGTCCGTCAAGGCTCTGTCCTAGGGCCTTTACTTTTTAACATCTTTATCAATGATGTAGACTTGGTGTCAGAAGCGGGCTGGCCAAGTTCGCTGATGACACCAAACTATGGGGTAAAGCATCCACACCTGAGGACAGGAGGGTGATCCAGGCAGATCTTGACAGGTTTATTAAATGGGTGGACGAGAACCTGATGGTGTTTAACACCGAAAATGCAAGGTTCTCCATCTTGGGAGAAAAACCTGGAGCATGCTTATAGACTCAGCAATGCTATGCTGGTTAGCACTACAGATGAAAGGGACTTGGGGTCATGACTGACCACAAGATGAACATGAGCTTTCAATGCGATGCTGCAGCTAGTAAAGCAAGCAAATTGCTCGCTTGCATCCATAGATGCTTTTCAAGCAAAGCCCGGGACGTCATTCTCCCATTGTACTCGGCCTTGGTGAGGCTGCAGCTGGAGTACTGCATCCAGTTTTGGGCTCCACAATTCAAAAAGGATGTAGAAAAGCTTGAGAGAGTGCAGAGGAGAGCCATGCACATGATTAGAGGTCAGGATAACAGACCTTATGATAAGAGGCTGAGAGCCATGGGACTCTTCAGCCTGGAAAAGCGCAGGCTCAGGGGTGATCTGGTGGCCACCTATAAGTTTATTAGGGTGTTCACCAGGATCTGGGGGAACATCTGTTCACCAGAGCACCCCAAGGGATGCCAAGATCAAATGGTCACAAACTCCTCTGCGACTGTTTCAGGCTGCAAATAAGGAAGAACTTCTTTACTGTCCGAGCCCCCAAGGTTTGGAATAGACTGCCACCAGAGGTGGTTCAGGCACCCACTTTGAATACCTTCAAGACACTTTTGGATGTTTATCTTGCTGTGATCCTATGATCCCTGCTGACTTCCTGCTGTTGAGTAGGGGGCTGGACTCAATGATCCTCCAGGGTCCCTTCCAGCCTGAATGTCTAAAATGTCCATGAAAAGGTACACAGAAATCCAAATTAAGATTACTTTCCAAAGTAGCAAAGATGGAAAGGAGAATAGGAACCAACATACAGAAACTAAGTATGAGTGGAGAGTATGAGTAGTTCAATCAGAGGCTGGTTGAGAAACCAAGTGGCATGATGACTTGCTTCTCTCTAGTATCTTGGGCAGGACCCAATAAGAGTTAAGAGCCTGCAAGTTAGGTGCCGCAACACCTAGTTAAACACTTGACCTCCAGAGCTGAATCCACAAGTCAAAGTTAGGCACCTAAGCTATAGTCCATGGGTAGAACTTGTTACCTCTGAAAAAGCAAAGAAAGACCTAGGGCTCAAAGGCATGTCTAACCTCTCGCTCTACTCTGGCAGTTAGGTCACCCTCTAGAAATCTTACTTTCAAAGGGCTGAGCAGAGCTCACTATTTTCTTTTAAAAACAGCTGCAGGCAGAAGAAGTGGTGCCATCACTGCCTTCCTTTTATATAACAGTGTAGTTGCTAGAACACTTGCCCAGGAAGCAGGCCTTGGGTATGCTTCTGGATTCCAGGTGGGCTTAGGCAGGAGCTAGGCACCTAAGTGCTTAGAGATGGATGCTTTTAGTCATGAGCTGAGCAAAAATACAGAACTGCAGGCAAGTAGGGAACTTTCAGATAATAATGGAGATACTTAGTAAGTTTAAGTGCCTGTACAGTTAGGCAGTGATTGAGCAGGGATTTTTCTAGATTGTAATTTTGGATTTCATAGTTTCATAGATGGTAGGGTCGGAAGGGACCTGAGCAGATCATCAAGTCTGACCCCCTGCCATGGCAGGAAAAAGTACTGGGGTCAAATGACCCCAGCAAGGTGTTTGTCTAGCCTCCTCTTAAAGACCCCCAGAGTAGAAGCCAGCACCACTTCTCTTGGAAGTTGGTTCCAGATCCTAGCCGCCTTGACCATGAAGTAGCGCCTCCTGATGTCTCGTATGAATCTACCCTCTGCCACCTTGTGACCATTATTTCTAGTCACTCCTGGTGGTGCTCGGAGGAACAGGGACTCCCCCAATGCCTGCTGGTCCCCTCTGACTAGTTTGTAACAGGCCACTAGATCCCCCCTCACCCTTCTCTTATGGAGGCTGAACAGGTTCAGGTCCCTTAGCCTTTCCTTGTAGGGCCTGCCCTGCTGCCCCATGATCATGCGAGTGGCCCTCCTCTGGACCCTCTCCATGTTGTCCACATCCCTCCTGAAGTGCAGAGCCCAGTACTGGACGCAGTACTCCAGCTGTGGCCTGACCAGTGTCACATAGAGGGGGAGGATCACCTCCTTGAACCTGCTCAAGATGCATCTGTGGATGCATGACAAGGTATGGTTGGCCTTCCTGACTGCATCCCCACACTGCCAGCCCATGTCCATTTTGGCATCAATAGTGATTCCAAGATCTTTTTCTTCCTCTACACTGCCGAGAAGGGAGTTCCCCAGCCTGTAGGTATACTGTTGGTTCTTCCTCCCCAGGTGCATCACCTTGCACTTGTCAGTGTTGAAACCCATCCTGTTCTCATCCACCCACCCCTGTAACCTGTCTAGGTCTGATTACAGTCTATTCCGCCCTTCTAGCGTGCCCACATCCCTCCACATCTTAGTGTCATCAGCAAATTTGAACAGGGTGCTTTTTACCCCCTCATCCAAGTCACTGATGAAGATGTTGAACAGTGCAGGCCCAAGGACCAAGCCCTGGGGGGCCCCGCTGCCCACATCCCTCCAGGCCGAAAATGACCCGTCCACCACCACTCTCTGGGTGCGGCCCTCCAGCAACCCATTTGACTGTGTAGATGTTGACGCCACGGTCCCCTAGTTTTTTAATGAGAATGGGGAGAGAGATGGTGTTGAAGGCCTTCCTAAAGTCCAGAAAGACTATGTGCACTGCTACCCCTGCATCTAAGGATTTTGTGACCTGGTCATAGAAGGCCATCAGGTTGGTCTGACAGGACCTGCCTCTAATGAACCCGTGTTGGTTGCCCTTAAGCACAATCTCCCCTGCTGGTCCCTCGTGGACATGCGCCAGGATAATTCTCTCAAATAGTTTACCCAGGATCGAGGGAAGACTAACTGGCCTATAGTTCCCTGGGTCCTCCTTCCTCCCTTTTTTGAAGATGGGAACCACGTTGGCCCTCTTTCAGTCCTCTGGGTTCCCAGAATCCACCTGAGTCCTGCCTTAGGCATTTTAGTACTTTTTTGGATTGACCCCATCTAGTTTATGTAGTTCCTAAATCATTGGTATCGAATTACCCAGCTCCATCTCTCACCACATACATCACATACATTTAAAAAAATATATAACATTCAAAAAAAAATCACTAAGGACATTTCCAAATAAAACCCAGAAAGAGGAAGTTAGAGGTAGGTGTGACTCAATGATAAGAACAAGACTGACAGAATTATGGGACTGATGAAATTAGATTTGGGCATTCAGCCTTATCTCTGCCCTCTTAATATTTTCGAGGGAAAAAAAAAGGAACCTTGAAGACCATCTTATCTAATCTCAACCAATAGTTTAATCAATGAAGACAAAAACACCACTGCTGTAAATGTACAGTGATGCTTTACAGTCATATTCTGTAGCCTGCTTTACAGTCATATACAATTCACAGAGAATGGACAAATTCCCAATTAGGCAAGCAGTACATTGAAGTCTATTGTTCCCCATTCTTCATTAAGATTCAATGGCCTGTCTATTTTGTCAAGACAAAAGCTATTACATTTAAATATAAAAGGCTCCAAAACTTCCATCTTAAAATTATAACAGTTACAAGAAAAAAATAAAAGTAACTGTGGGGAAGAATCACTGCATTTAGTATTAGACACATGTACAGAATGTATGAAATCGATTATAGAGCCAGTCCTCTGTAGTGAACATTTTTGATACCTCACTGACCAGCTGTGCAAAATAACCATCTTCTCTAAATTGAAGATGTACAGTTAAGCAGATGATATTGTAAAGAAGTAATGAAAGAAAGTGAAAGACAAGGAAGACTTGGGGATTGAAGTTGTTGTAAACCTGTATAAATAGTGGATTTTCCACAAAATATAAGATAATGTATCAATATACTACAAATTTCTTAAATTCCTTAAAAAACAAATTGATCCCAAAATAACACTCTGACTGTAGAAAGTTAAAAAAAAAAAAGAACAAAAGTTGAAATTGAAAATCTTCCATCACCAAAGGGGCAGAGTTAAGGTTACATGGATGACCTTGCTGTTGATTTCCAGTGTTTAGAGGGGAGTTGATTTTATGCTTAATTCTGAATTTCTTGGATTGCCCAAAATTAGAGGGTTTTTGTTTATTTGGGATTTTATAATGCCAGCATTATCATATGAGTCTTTACCTTTAAATTACCAAGTACTTTTATTCTTAACTCCCAGTACTTTTTATGGGAATTGAAGTCATAAATGCCATCTCTTATATGGGGAGCAGAGCCTTGTCACAGGCTGAACTGAAGAAACTGTGACAGCTGCACGGAAATACACTGCTAAGTGTTCTGTCACATGTGGTATCCAGGAAGCATATGTATTGCAAAAATGTGTATACCCAAACTAGACTGCCTGGTATTAATAGTACTCTTTATTTCCCCATATGTGCTAGAAGAGCAAAGGGAAAGAGAGTCCTTCAGATTCATTTATAGTGGAATCCTCTATATATTACATTTTTGGACGAAGATACAAAATAATGTTATAGATGTGGTAAGCATTGCATCACTAGCAGTATAAACCTACATTTTCATTTGGAAATTTTCTAAAAGTACCTATTATATACTGAGGAATGATCTGGCACTATTTCTGGCAGAGAAATGTGGCTGCAACAAAGGTGAAAATGCCTGTTACTCATTCAACACATACTTGAAAATCTGAGAAATATTGCTTTTGGAGAAAATCGCTTTGTGTTGTAAGGATGAAAGATGGACATCTGCAGATCTGTGCAAGGTGTTCTTAGCAAATTGTGAAACCATGCCAAACTTTCAGATTTCATAACAAACTTGAAACTCAGCCCGGGTCATCAATTGTCTGTGAACCTATTTTCAAAGAATCTAAGCATAGTGTTGTTCAAACCCAGGCTGATTTATGAACGCTGGAGTTAAACCTAAAACCCAAAATTGAGATCTAAACAAAGAGGCAAGTGTTCAAAAAAATGGAGACAGGTTTGGATCCAGGATTTTGTGCTGGAAAAATGAGCTGGAATCAAATTGTTCCACTTCGGGTGTGTTCTGATTCAAGGTTTTAATTATCTACTGAAACACCCTTAAGCCTTAGCTTCAAATAGCTCAGAAAGAAAAATAAGTGACCCAGAGTCCTGTAACCTGAATTTGAATTCTGTCCTGACCTGAAACTCAGTGTGGAAATTTCAGGCCAAGTGTCTGAGGTGCAAATTCACACAAATCACACTGTAGGTTTTCATGAGCATATCTGATGTAGTATAAGGGGTACACCTCTTGTCAAACTATTAAACCCCACCCTCTGACAGGTGCCCCACCTTCTGGCTGCATCTTGGCCACCAACTTGGGGCCGGAAGTGCTGCTTCTTAGCACCTGACCTTTGCTGCTGGAAGTCCCTCCCCTTGCTCCAGAAGTACTCGTTTTGGGAAGGGGGTTGCAGCCTTTTACCCAGAAGTCCCACCCTGGCACATGGCCCATGATATGAGAAGCCCCACCCCGGGTGCCATCTTGGCCGCCATCTTGAGCACCATCTTCACCACCATCTTGGTGCCAGAAGCCCCACCCCCATTCCATGTGGCCTGTGACGTGGGTATGGGGTAAAAGAAAAACACACACACAGATTTTTCTTTTTAAAAAAGACAACAACAGCAGGGTTCTTTATTTAAATAACATGTTTGTGGAAGTCACTGCAAGAGACACATGTCTGGGTGTGTTGAAACATGTTTTGAACAGGTCCAGCCACATGGAAAGTTTTACTTTTTTTTTTTACAAACTGCTTCACTATACCAGATCATTGGAATACAATTTTAAAGTCTGTTCATACGATAGCCCTTTGTTATGGTGCATGGCTGCACGTGGGTCCCGGGACACAGGGCCGTCTCTCAGTTGCCACAAATGGTCATGGACTTACAAATGTGCCCCGATTGACAATTGTGGTCAATGATGGCAACCTATTGTGCCTGCAAGGCCTTGACCATTGTACAGCACTGCCATGCTGACCTGTTGTGCCCATGCTTCTGCATCTGGCCTAACAGACCTTTCTAGATGTGGGTGTTGGAGCGCCCACCCCACTTGAAATGGCGCTGCACCTCCATCACACCCCACAGCACGATGAGGTCACCTAACTCTACCTAGAAATATTAACTCAAGTACAGAAATGTTAACTCAGGTAAACTTTGACTCAGCTATGAAAATAACTTTCAGTGAAGCATTGAAAGGACTGTCAAGATGCTCAGAAAGTTGGATTTTATGAATCTGAAAAAGAGATGTACTTTTAATTCTAATGACTTCAGGAGTAATGAAACAATTTTTTTTGGTTATTTTTGCCTAGTTTGTTGTGCTTGTATATATAATATATGATATAGTGAATAAATGCACATTGCAATAAAGGTCTTTCTTTTCCTTTGATCATAAACTAAATAATATATGCCCTACCATCTTAGTAATGCTTCTAGTTTCTTTTTAATTGAAGAAAAATGGGTTGTGTTATATATGATGATGATGTACTACCATCACCCTTTCCAAAGTACTAGATCTGCCCATGTGTAGGGGAGATTGAGCACCAACAAGTATGGAAGTCTACCATCAAGGGCAAACTTAGGGGGATGTTTTACATTCATGTTTAATTGCAATTGACAAGTGAGATCAAAAGAATGGCTGTCAGCATTCAAGGAACTGAGGGATGCCACAAGAATTCATGCTTAGGGCTGCTTTCAGAGAGGGAAACCAGACAAGATTTTCTGGGAGGTCCAAAGGCAGTGCTCCCTTAGGGGGAATTTGTGACAGCAGGTTAGAAAGATGAGAGTCCTGCAGATCATAACCAGGAGCCTGTGAAGTCTCTGAGCTGTACCTCAGGATGAACTGGTGTTGGCAGCCCCACAGCTAGGGGCATAGAATTCACTTAAACACACAACATACAACTCCACTCCATATTTCCACTAATGATGCCACTAATTTCCACTAATAAAGTGTTTACAGATACATGTAAAACCAAAGACACAGTGGGCAAAACTCTACTTCACTCCACATGCCCCAGAAAGCAGTTTTCCAGCCACCTAACTGGCACTTTTGATAGACTGTATGACTTGTACAGTTTGGACATGTAAGCATCCACACAGGTACTATGCATGCAGTCAGTAGCTCAATGAGGGGTGGGTGGCCAGGGCACCAGTACCAGGAGTCCATTCAGAAGGAGCACTCTAAAAGGGCACCAAGTCCAGGGTGGTTGGGGACTCCTGGCAGAGCCCCAGATTTCCCTTTATTTCACTCTACTTCTGGGACCAGCCTCCCCTTCACTTTCCTGCCATGTCTTGATGTTTCTTTTGTTCTCAAAAGGGAGGCTGCCTCAGGGGTTTCCAGATCGGGTCTTCACTCCAGAGTACCCGGAGGTGAGAAGCTCCTGCCCTACGGGCTAATTGCACAGCTCCATACCACCTCTTCACCAACCCCTATGCCTCACAGGTGTTATATGAATATTGTTACCTCTGTTGGGGTCTCAGCCAACTCAGCCTCTGTCCCTATAATGTAGCTAGGCCGTCTAGCCTAGACCCACTGTCTGGCTCAGCTTTGAGGCACTAGCTGTAATCAGTCTCCTCCCACCTCTGGGGTCCTGGCCCTGTGTAGCTGTGCCCCTCTAGCATTGGGCTCTCTTGGCCCTGTATCCACACTACCCTGAACACTAATGAGGTATCCACCTCCCCTCATAGCCTCATCCTAAAACCACCAGGTTAAACTACAACATAACACTATGTCCCTGGGCTATAACAAAGTCAAATAATAGAGGCAGCGTGCCTGCTTATGCCGTGGCTTCTTCACTCCAGGTGCTCTGTCCTGTACCCTGGCCAGCAGAGCTGTTTTCTTCTGGTCCCTGACCTTCAGGAGCCCACACGCTGCCTCAGCCTGGGCCAGCTGCCTATTGCTGGCTCAACCCAGGGCTTATACAACTTTGGCCTGAGCAACCCCTGGTCATGTGATGGCCTCGGTCAGCTGACAAGCCTGCAGAGCTCTCCTTAACCCCTGCTCTGCTGGCAAGCTGTTCCCTAAAGACTCTGGTCTTAAAGGAGCCACTCTGCTTTCTAGTAACAGGGCTGGGGCTCCCTGTTACAGACACCAAAATGGTTACCACCACTGCTGCTGCCAGTTCAAAGGCCACAACTGCTACAAGCAGCCCAGCCCCTGCTGCCACCCCAGCTGCTTTCCACATCACAGCTCCTGACTGTTATACCGGTGTGCAGTAGATGCACCCACTGCTCTCCATCCAGTGAGTATTAACTAAAGATCCAATAGTTCAGTTGGCAAAAGGAGTGCTGGAAAGTGGACTGGTAGTCTGAAAGATGCAGGGTCAAATTCCCTCTGGGTGAAGGGAGCCTATAAGATGGGTTTGCTGCTGCCTCAACCACTCAGCTGTTAAGAAATCTCCTTTTCTGAGCTGGATGTACACTCAGATATGTGCATCTGTAGCTGAATACTTGCCTGGCCTATATAGCCTACTGTGCATGCTCCGTTGCTGTGTGGACAATTATGAGCCTGCACTGCACAGGTAATAGAATCACAAACTGGATTTAAGTGCCAAAAAATGCCACTTACGTAGCTGGAAAATTGCCATTTGGGCACATTAAGTGAAGTAGAATTCTGCCCAATGAGTGCAGTAAAGCCATTTATCCTTAACTATGTGATACCTGCTATTAAAACTCCAGCAGCACGTTGTGGCATTAGCAGGGATTCAACTCACAAAAAGAGCTTTAATCTAGCATGAGCTGTAGTAGCACCTAGCATAGGTTACCTTGGATTATTCTATCTTTTTCTTAATTATCCTACGTAACACCTGAGGAAAGTGAATGGGAAAGCATGATTCTCAGGTTGAGCTTTAACTAAGTTCAGATCTATTCAGAACTCAGAAATCTAGTTCTGGCCCAACTCTGATATGTTTAACTTTCAATTTACACTGTATGAGTTACAGTTGTGTGTCCTGCACTCTGTGGCAGTAAAGCATTCTGTTACTGTATCTCATAAAATACATATTCAGGCTACGTAATTAAACTTGGTTCTGGAGCCTAGGTGTACAAATTGTCTTTTTGCTGTTCAGCTGAACGTCAAGTACAGACAGAAGGAGGACAAGGCTAAGACTCCTGCACAAAAATATTTCAAAAGCACACTTGCAGTGCATTTGCACATGAAAATATGTTTGTGGTGTAATTACAAAGGTACTCATGTCCATATCAGTTTCAATAGCTGACCATTTGTGTGCTAATGTCCCTCCTTCCATCAAAGCAGTGGTTTTCAGCCGTTCTGGGCTTAAGACACCCGTCATTGGACTCAAAGCATTGGGTTCAAGGCACCCATTGTGACAAAAGAGGATAAGTAGGTTGGAGTTTTAGCCTGAAGTTCCCTACAAGAACTCTTTGCAGGGGCTCAGCGTCAGCAGGCTTTACTGTAAATAGTTTCACCTATCTGCCCTTTTCAACCCAGGGGGACACGGCAGTCTGGGCCTAGTTGCAGGCCCTACTTGATTCTTTTGCCATGATTTTATGTTTTATATTATTGGGTAATTGTTGTCCTCAGGTTAATACTATAGTTTTGTAACTGTGTTGTTGCAATTGTGGTTGCCTAGGAATAAGAGAATAGCACAATAAAGACTTTGTTTGGAGCTGAGCAGAGTCTGCTGTGCTGTTTGGGACACTGGCACTCTGAGACCCCTTGCCTTTGAAGAAAAAACATCCCCCCCCACTAACTAAAAAGAAGGAGCTCTCAGAGATGGGGTGGTGGTACAGATCACTAGGGAAGTCAGGGTCTGAGAAGAGCCAGGACTCAAAGCCAGAGGGCTACCCTTTGTGAAACCACACAAGGGCTGACTTCAGGACATCTTTTCCGGGGACTGAGACCACATAAGGCCATTTCCTGGGGAGTCTTCAAAAGTAGCATTGATTCCATGACACCCCTCCATTACTCTTGTGAATTCAGTGCTCCCGATTCAGTGCATCCGATTAAAAAAGCTGATGTCTATATTAAATTGTTTACCTTTTTTGCAGAGGGACCATGGCACCCTGGGAGAGAATCAGTGCATTAAAGGAACGCTGTAGTTGAGGGCTATATTGTGTATACTACAGCACAGAAAGACTTGAGGAGAGTCCAGGATAATGTATCATCCGATCTAGATAGACATTAAAACATTTTGTGGAATGCCAGATTTCCCTTGTATGACTACTCTAATGATCTTAAGATATTTGTTAATATGTTAACTCTGTAGGGATCTAGTGATTTAGAATGTGCATCATCAACCTTAAGTTAACAGGTGAACCTCTATCACGTGGAAGGAATGAAAAACGGTGCTTTGTCTTCATCCCACTGGCAGTGTCTAAAGTGAAGATCTGAGATAGTGGCTACTTACCGGTTAGCCACCTGCCAAAGATGCTTCCTAACTCAGAACATTACCGGCAGGAAGCCTACCAGACTCTGGACCAAATCTGAAGAAGTGTTAAGCAGCACCTCTTTGAGTCAGGACAGATTCTGAGCTCCAGCACTGCTTAGGATCTGACCATACATTTGCTTCATGATTTGATAGTGAAAAAAGTATATGCAATCTTAATTTTACAAGAAGGGGTTATCTACCAGCCAAATGTAGTTAAAGATCTCAAGTGATGTAAATTGATGAAAGTCCGAGAAGCTGCAGTGATCTATATCTGCTAAGAAGGTGGACGTGAGAGTCTAATTTTTTGAACGCGTGAAGTGTGATGTATTATATATTTATCACAGGGTGACAACATTTTTTAGTGTTTATTTTGTTCTGTTATCCTAGTACTCAGCAAACTGCTTCAGCATCTGAGACATTTAGCATTACTGCTTGTTAGGTTGTATGTGAAGTAATAGAGGGCTTAGGGTTTGATTCATAAAACTAGTTATGAGAGTGTTCTGTAATTTTGTCATGGTTCTCTTATACAGCAGTCAGGCTGCATGCTGAATGCTTGATTCAAAGAGAGAAATAGCTGCATTACACAGCAGGATTGTGAAATGCTGGTCAGGTGCCGGGGAAACTGCAGCGCCACACAAAATTGAATTATGGTCATGGGAAAATATCCCCCATTTGCCCACTGAAGGATTTAATCACATTGTCCCTGATCGCCTCTTTGTCTGTTAAGAACCTGCCTGAGGAAGCAAGGAGGGAGGAAAAGCTCACAGTTTTCTCTGAATTATTCAGGAGGGATAGGACCTTCTGCAAAGGAACAGGAGGGGGAATAGCCCCAGAAATTCCTAGATTCACCAACATCTGCTCAGATTTCTGAGATCTGCTAGGGACAGGTCATCAACATGAAGGCTATATCCCTAGCAGTAAGTACAGCTCCAATTCATTCATTTTACCAGAGACTTCTTACCTGGTGGATATTTACTTCCTACCTACTTTTAGATATGCTCCCTTACCCTCTTGTATTAGCTTTTCTGTGCACTCATCAGATTTGATATATGGTAACTATGTCTTCAGTCTTGCACCAAATGCACCGCCTCCTTACACAGGTCCTGGACTCAGAAAAGATACATCCATAGGATCCCAAAACAGGGAGAGCAGAGCAGCATTGAAAAGGCCTGATTACTCTTCCTTGCCAAGCACTTGGAGACCAGCAAGGAGAATTAACTGTGTGCTGGAACTTATGCAGCCCCAAAGATAATATGAAAATAAGTACTGCCTATGTTATGCTCTAAACGGCTTCTTACACCAATATCCTGCATATCTTTTCATTCCCATAAAGATTTAAACAATCTATTAGAGTATATATTAGTCCCCATCATCAGCAATCCCTCACAGTCAAGGATGATTGTCTTCCATGGTTGTCTTATCTGTGGGTCCAAATATGGCTGATGAGGCCGATCCAGGATCAATAGATTCTGCTGCAGCTTGGGCACATGTTTCCATGTGGGGCATGTGACTCTGGGTTCCTGGTTCAGTCCACAGCATGCTGTTTCTGCCACTCCTATTTTTCCATCTCCTGTTGCTGACATAAGATTTCAAAATACTGAGATCCTTGCAGCAGACTTGTCCCCCGTATGGGGTGGTCTGCCATGAGTTAATGGAAATGTTGTCTTTTTTCAAGCTGACCTTCAGGATGCCCTTGAAGTGCTTTTTCTGCCCTCCTCTTGAGTATCTGCCTTGACTGAGCTGGGAGAATAAAACTTGCCTGGGGAGTCTGAGGTCAGACATTGGGATGACATGGCTGGCCCAGTGAAGTTGATGTTGGATGATCATCACCTTGATGCTTATGATGTTTACTTGTGAGAGGACACTAATGTTGGTTCATCTGTCTATCCACTGATTTCAAAGTATCTTCTGCAGGTACCGTTGATGGAACTTCTCCAGCTACTTGAGGTGTCTCCTGCACATTGTCCATGTCTCAGCTCCATACAGTAAGGCAGGAAGCACAACTGCTTGATAAACCTTGAGCTTGGTTTCCTCAGGTGTCTGAAGGCTGCACTGCACAATTGAGGTGATTGTGGATTTCTTTGTCAATGTCAGCCTTCTGCGAGAGGTGACTTCCAAGCTACAGGCAATACTCAATGTTCTCCAAAGTTTCACTGTAAATCTGATTTACCAGAGCTGGGGACTGCTCCTTAAAAGCTTGTTGACGCAGGACCTTAGTCTTCTGAATGCTAAGCATCAGTCCCATTTTCTTGTATGCCTCGCGAAAAATGTTGACAATTGCCTCAAGATCTGCTTCTGAATGAGTGGACACTACAGCATCATCAACATACTGGAGCTCGCTGAAGAATTTATTAATACAGGAGTGCTAAACAGAAGTACTAATTTATCATTTAAAATACAGACATTAAAATGTTTGTAAGACTAAGTTATTATCTGGATATCATTAATTATGGACACGATTTACCATTTGTCTTTCTTCTTGGAAACTTATATATTCTTCATAGCGTCATAATTCTCTTCCAAAGTCTTGATCTACACAGTAGCATACTTTGGGTGTGTCAAAGCATGAGTCTGGGTATGAGTTCAAATTCTGAAGACAGCCTGTATTTTTGCAATAGCCCAATTCATAACTGTGGATCTGAATTCACAGTTTTTTAAAAAGTCTGGATAGTGTGGGTGCTCAACTTTTGATTTTAGGAAGCAACTGGTCGATGCTTTTTGCAAAGCAAGTCTGTTTAATAAGTATCAAGCTGCACACCCAAAAATTAAATCGTGCAAAAACCATTAATCGTTACTGTTTCCAATCCCTAGATGTTGTAGGAAAGATTCAGAATTCTGGTCTGGATTTGCATATTGCAGCTGGAGCTACTCTCTGTTCAAAACCAATAAAGTTGGATACATCTATACAGGGCATAAAAGCAGAAACACAAAATGTTTCACATGGAGAAATGTGTATTCCCTTAGCAAAAGTAAACTATATCAATTCATGTGGAAAGGCTTTATAGCAAAAATATCCAATAAGTGTACTGCCTCTCTAGAGTTCAGTGTTATAGGTATCTAGCAACAGGATTTTCAAAGTCACATTGCTTTATGGCTGTTCATATGTCTAAAGACTAATTAACTGTGACAAGCTGACCATTAGGAAAAAAATGTTCATACAAATGTCAAGATGACAGATGTTTTAACGCAACTACAATGTCATCCTTAAAAAAAGATGTGACAAGTTTAAGTTTCAATTAATTAGATGAATTTTAGAATACAATAGTCATTTTCAAATCACTGAACCTGTTAAACTAGTATAACAGTATTTCCTATTTTAAACAGACTTTCTACTCAGAAAAATAACTGCAGTATGTTAAAAAAAGCTCCTCCTTTAACCAGTGTGGTCCTCTGTGTATTCAGCCTTTACTGACCAAAATAATTGTTTACTTCTTTACTCTCATTCACAGTGTAATACAGCAGGAGAGGGAGCTGGGTTCCATTTTGGCTGTTTTCATCCTCAGCAGAACTTAGTTAAATTCGGATTGCAGAATATTTAAAGCTGCAGTTTATAAACCAGAAGCAGCTCAGAGAAGGCTAGTAGTTAAAATGTTAAATAATAATAATAATAATAATAATAAAAGAAATCCAGCACATTTTTACATCTATGCTGAATGTACATTTGTACAATTCAGGCTGGCAATAATTGAGATGATAAACATGAGACCTCAATAGGCCATTTTTTTCAAAATCACCTTTCAAATCAGAACAACACCCCACAAGCTTCTTTTTCATATTCAGTTCCATATTCCTCTTTACTGGCAACCAGAACCAAATGAAATGATTGGCCTTTGCTTTGATGCATCTCCTTGGAAACCATTGTGCTTAGATTACTGTATTAGTGATTATTCAAAAGTTTGCTCCAGATGGAAGAGTCCAAATTTTGAGCTACAGCTATGGAATCTGCAGGGTACCTCAGGACAGTGGGGAAGCAAAGCTGACTTTAACCCACCTTTTAGCACCTTAGACCTGGGACTATCCTGGAACTGGCACAGTCCCTGGCATAAATTACAGCAGTCATTACAGGGGCACTTCTAGCACCCACTCATCAGTGGGACATAGGAAAGCACTAGTAACACCTTTGCTTTGAACACAGTGCCTAAACCAGTGTCCCTGTGCAATTAGAAGACTAGATATGGACATACATAACACTTGACCAGTCTAAATGTGATTTAAACCTGAAGTGGACAAACATATAAGCCTGTTAAAACAGTTTAAAGCTGCCTGAAACAGACCACGCCATGCCCACCTGGCCCCAGGCATTAGGATTGGGCTCTGCGGCCCTGCACTGCCCATTCCTGGCACCATGTGCCAGGATCGGTGCCTGTGCTGCTCCAAGCACCCAATCTAGCATGTAGGGCCACAGCCTGCAGGGATCCCCACAGACCTGTGGAGAGCCCTGCAGACCAGGTGACATGGCACCAGGGGTCAAATATGGCCGCCATGCCCAGGGTTGAGCACCTTTGGTCTGTTCAATAAAAGCTATTTTTCTAGTAAATATCTGTGTCCTCACTCCCTACTCAACTGTGCACCCTTGTCATGCCCTGCACCCCTAGGAACCAAAATACGGATCAAAGCGCTCTCCCCATCTGAGGGACCCCAACTCAGGCAAGCACACCATAGTTTTCAGTCAATTCCAAGCTACTGATGTTCACTGAACTGAAGTTTAGGAGAGAAGGGAAAACAGAAAAGTAAAAACATCCCCAGCCACAGGTCACCCACCCCTAGGACCTCCAAAGCATGGGTGTAAGCACTCCCCCATGCACTCACTACAGGGCATGCTGGACATGTCAGAGCTACAGTACTTCACACACAATTGTGAAGCATCCCCCAGTTAGTGATATTTTAGAGCAGTTCAGTTGTGACATATGTCTGCACCCACCTGCCAACCTTCCCCAGAAAAGCAGCCAAAAGCTGTCCCAATGTATAGGAGAAAGGGGGCAATGTAACTGTCTCCGCCAATGAAAACAACCACACCTAAAATTATTCCACCATTTGCTGGAGCAAAATCCTGAATTTTCCCAAAAATCTGTCACAGAGATAAATTAAATATTAAATATATTTTCAGGTAAAACTTTGTGTGGCAAAATGATACCTTTCCAAACTGGAAAGGCAATTTAAAACAAGCATTTAAAAAAAAAAAAAAATTAAATTTTTTATCACCAAAAAAAAAAAAGGTTTTTCCCATCCAATTATGCTGTACATGCGATTTTTTTACACAGCTTTCTTAGCAACAGGAAGGATAAATCCAGTCAAAGGCTACATCTTTAATTAGCTTGGATCTGAATGCAGTTTCTCCCCCTCTCTTATCCTAACACATACAGCATTGCAAATAATTGTAAATAACTTAAATAATCCTTTGTATGCATGGCTGTGATACACAGACCAACAGAATCTTGCAGTGATTATCTCTGCCAACCTGTCACTGCATTTCAGCATGCAGCCTGGATCATAAGCAACAGAACAAACTTCAAGAGCAGCATTTATACATAAGCATTCAAAGCCACAAAGACTTTGGAAACATGCTCACAAAGTGACTATTTCCCATAAAAAATATGCTTTATTAAGAGCTGCTTCCCTTAATAGCCTGGAAGTCCTTTTCAGATGTTATTCATATTCCCTTCCAGAAAGCTCCTTAGAATGATATTATGCTAGATATGCATTGAAGGGAGCACTAAAAACCCCCCGCTTCTTTCAAGCCTTCAACTGTTTGTAGTGCTTGGTAAAAGCTACATTCCCAAAGGCATGTACAAACATTACACTAAGACAAGTCTAAGTGAATGTAGATAGATCTAAACCTGTAACCATAGGGCACTTGTACTGTGCCCAGCATCTGCTTCGATGTGTGCCAGTCAGCACAATTCAGGAACCTCAGAGTCTCATATGTTCAGCATCCTCATGCTTCAGTATGACAGAGGAGGCACTTTACTAAAGCTTCTTCGAAGATGCACATACAGAAGTTCAGCACACATAGAGCAGTCTAAAAATGGCACAAGTGATCGAAGACAGACCTGGTGCAAGGTACTCTCAACTGAGATTGATTTAGAATAGACCAGTGTCTCAAAACTTGTGTACCGTTCCCCTATCGATTCAAGTTAGATCACTGTCCTCCAGCATCCCAGCCTGCTTTGTGGTCTCTCCTACCCCTTCCTCACAGGTAGGCACCCTAGCACTCAGCCTGCACTTGGTTTCTTTGGCCGAGCATCCAGCAGGTCCTGCCTCCAGCCTGTCCCAGCGCTGAGCAAGCACAGCCCCTCTCCCCAGTCCAGCCTCCAGACACCTGTCGGCCACAGGCTGTGGGGGGAAGGGAGGTGTTGGAATCCTCTCCATGAGCCTGAGGACCTTGGCACCCGAGTCTTTGGGCCATGTCTCCACACCCCCAACACCTCATCACAAAGCACCCCACAACACATACACAGATCCCATCACTGAGCCCAGGTGAGTCCCTACATTCAGCACAATACCACAGACCCCAACACTGGCACCCACACAGCCAGTCAGGGATGCCTGTGCCCCTGCACATATGCACAGCCCCACCCTAGCATGCACATACCACATCTCAGAGGCTACAGCTGGGCACCTGCGACCCAGACCCCAGCATATACATCCACCCCTAGGACTGGTCGCATGTGGAGACCTGACCTCTGCGGCTCAGCCAATGCCAGCAGACACCTGGGCCATGTTTGCCTGTGGTGCTGCAGTGGTTTTATGGCTTGCAGCTACAGGGTCCCAGAGTACTGGGGCCAGAAGAGGGGGGAAAGGGCACTGAGCATCCAAGCCTGGGGTCCATTGCCAGTGCTAGAGCATGGGCATTCAGGGACTTGAAACCCCCAGCCCTACTCATCCAGGGAGCACTCCTTGTGCCCAGCAACCAAGAGATAGTTGACCAGGGCTTCACAGACTCAACTCCCTGCCAATATGCAGGGCCAGTGCCCCCAGCGTCAGTATGGGGCTCTCTCTCCCTAACCTCCCTGCACCATGCATCCTCAGCATACCATGCTTCACCTACATGCCATGCCTCCTCTGCCCAGGTTTTATAGAGACCTCCCCACTGGTCTCACAGATGTTGTGAAGGACACATGCAACAACACGGCATGGCAGTTCTCCTCCTCTACCCTGAGGGGCATGCTGAGAATAGTCTGTGCTAAGTATCACTGTCTTCTTACTTCTTGATCCTGAATTTGCATTGTCCCTTTATGGGCTCTTACAGAATAAATGGGGCATAATCTTAGAGTTTTAATTTTTCTTTAAGACTGTAGGACAGTTGTTCCCAACCTTTCTAGACTCAAGGCACCTCATTTAGCAGCACCCCACTTACAAAACTAATATACATATATTATGACTATTATAATATAAACATTCTATGTCTATTCTTAATGTTTTATTAATTGATTATATAATTATATTGTATTCACCCCTGCATGCTGCTGGTGAGGAATGCTCCCTGAGCTCTGCCTGCCCCAGCATATGTTGGCTTCAAGAGCAGCAGTGGACTCTCCACACATGGCTGCAGGTCACTGGTGTGAATTGGGAAACACTTGGGGCAAGTTCTTCCCTTAGGTCCCAAGAGCAATGGCCCCTGAACTCCAGCCTTGGGGCCCTAATGGGCAGAACTGGGGGATGCTCAGCCAGTGGGGATGAAGGGCTGGGCAACACATGCTGCATGTGGGGAGTGCTGAGGGGGTGTGAAGGGCAGGACTCCCTGAATGAGTCCCAGGATGGGAAGGGGGTAGGCAAGAGGCCAGAGCACCATCACTACCACCACTGGTTCATTACAGGGTGAAAATGTGCCATGTATTGGTTTTCAGGAAGCACATTGGAACCCAACTGAGAAGTGACTTCAGCAGAAAGGCATGTCAGCTTCTGTTATATTATGCAGACAGGCTTGCCTTTCTGCTGAAGCTCTTTGCAGCTCAGCTCTGGCTTGCCTCCTAAAAACAAAGGCACACAGGGAAGTTTCTCCCTGTGGCGATAATGCCAGCATTGCAGCATCCCTGCCAGGTTCTTGTAGCACTCCAATTAAGAACCACCACTGTGGGACTTGTATGAAAGAAACAGTGCTGTCCTGTGTGTGTATGTACAGTGCATTGCTGACTACTGGTGTTACCAAAACAACAGTGTAGCTGAACAGTCTGATATCAGGTAAACAAGTATAAATTCAGTGGTATATTAACTTTAATGGACTTGCTCCAAATTTATGGCAGTGTATCTAGGAGCAATGTGTAGCCCAAAAATTAAAGTAGAAGATTTTTTTATCTAGTGTCTAAAGCATTATGTATCTTAACTAAATTTATGTCTGGGTTAAGATTAACATTTACTGAAAATAAGGGGTCAAATTCTTTAACAATTACATAGAGTTACATACTCTTATGCATATTGTAATTGAAGCCTCTACCCCATCTTGTTCCTTCTGTCTACCATGTTATATGATCTTAAGCCTCTTGGCTTAATCTACGGTTAAAATGATATGCCACTGTGCAAATTACAGCTAAAATATATACCAGATTTTGAAGTTCTGCAACAGTGTTTTAAAGATGTAGCTTATAAAATAAAAATTATTTTTTCAGCATTATAGGAAGCAAAGATTTGCATTAACAATTCCAGTGATGGTTGTGAAAACTAAACAGCTTTTCATTGACTAGTAAGCACTAATGCTAATACTTAACACTTCTAGAAGTTTTTCCAACTGCAGAACCTAGCACACTGCAAAAGAGGACAAGAATCACTATTCCCATGTAGTAATGGAAACAAGCACAACAAGGTTAAGTGGGTGAGGTCACATATTAGATCAGTGCTAGAGCCACCAGTGCCCTGACCCAGCCCTTATAGACTTCTGAAACACACACTCCATTTACACAATCTTCTGCCTCCCATGGAAAAAGGATGGAGGAGTAATCTATGAATGATTCTGATTTAAGAAAATGTACAAGAGCAGTTCCTGGAACAAGAACTGTTTTATCCTTGCTCCCTCCTGGGACCAAATCTTTAGAAAAGGAAAAGGGATCTGTATACCGCCCTCCAAACTTCTACCCACAGCACAATGAATGACACCTGCAGAGGATTGTAGCTCATAAACCATGATCTCCTGAAACAATGCAGCTCTGGCCATAATGTGTACTCCACAGAGAAAAACCATGCATTTGAACGTTTAAGCAGGTTCTGCACTGGGATCAGGATTCTTCTGTTTGAAAGATATTTCTGCAAACAAACTCAGTACTTACAACAAACTATTCTACAGATTTCTGATTCAATGTATTAAAATAAGTGCTTCCTAACGTTTGCTCTGATTCCTGGGTTTTTTTTTCAATTACAGTTTGCATTTTCTTATTATGCCAGTTGGATGAACTGAAAAAGTAATAATTTAAAATCCAATTGGTTTAATTCAATTGTATCAACAGTCCAAAGATCTTTCACACAATTTTGGAATCAGAGTTAACAAAGTTTAGGAGTTCTTCAGACAAGCTGGCAGTGGATTAATTAAATCTCCACTTCACTGTCTCTTGTTGTAGACTCAGATAAACTTTTGTTCTTTTTGGCTGACTTCCTCTTTAACAATCACAAAATGAAAATGAAAAATAGGGATCAGATTCACCACTATTGTCTATGCTTCAAATTTTAAAACTTTATTAATATATTACCCTCTCTGGAAATGCACAGGATGTTAAATAAGGTCTCAAAGAAGATTATATATCTAATAAAGAATAGATTTTTTCTGCACTTACATTCTATTAAAGTTCATTTAGCATCCTTATTCTTTCTTAGACATTTACAGGAGCTTTGTCTAAGAAAGAAGTAAATAATAGATAGTAAATAGACACAAATTATTTTACTGCTTCACAGTATACTGTTGTATTTTTTTATTTTCTTACATTAAATGTTGTAATATACAAAATATACATTTGTATAGTAATTAATACTGTGTAACATACAAAGTATCAAATTGTAATATACAGAGTATTAATCTTCCACTAAAGTGAATGTAAGTCTTTCCACTGATACCAAGCGGATTTGAACAAGACTTTGAAGAATAAATTTAAATAAATAATCTTAATTCTAAGATAACTCTAAACATCCTTTGAGCCATTCCTTCTGTATTCTTGCCTAACTAAGGGCTGACCTTAAGACCTACTTGTCCTTAGAGCATTTGAGGCTGTTTGTCAGATTAATATATTTCAATAACACTGCAGCGTCTAAAATGACCATTGATATATACTATATTTACTCACCACATATATCTTTCCAAAAGGATACAACATATATCCAAAATCCCAGCAGGTTTCCAAAAAACAACCCTCCAAAATTAGAAAATCTGATTTTCTAAAAGGGAAAGAAGGGAAACCATGGAGACACTGTAGGATGCTTGCCATGCTTCTTTGCCTGCCAGCTCCAGGGGTGAAGGGGACAGAGTTCACCCTTTGGGTCAGAACTACAGTGTTAGTCCTCTTGTGGCCACAACTGAGCCAGTCAGGATCTCCGTGCAGTCATCATTCAGCCATGGATTTGAAAAAATCTTTTTTTTTTCCTTTATTTTGCATTCCCAAGATAGGGTGCATGTATTATCTGGGAACAGGTGGTATGTGAGAAAAATATGGTATCTCGTGTAGGTTATGAGTACTGGATTTTATTTGTGTGTGTATGTGTGACAGATAGAGATTTTTTGGGTTAACAAACGTGCATGACAACTCAGCTTTTGAAGAGTTGCTTCTGCCTCTCAGCTTCATGGGGTGAATTCTGCTTTTTTGCTCAGAAACAGATCCTTAGTACTTATACCACTATTATAACTTCCTGCTGCTTTTCAGGAGCGGTTATATGGAGAGTCACAGCAGAGAGAGCCCTTAAGCCCTTTTTCTTCTCATCTTCCAATGAGTCAGATGTGATAAGGTAATTTTGAACAACTCCTCCAAATGTAAAACTCTGATTATTATCAGCAGGAAAAGCATATGAGGCTCACAAAATAAAGTCTGAAAGGTTGATTTCTCACTGCCTGCCTTTGTGGTTAAATAGCAATTTTAGCTCTTGTTAAAAGAGTTCATGGACACCAAGTAGGGGTTCAAAATATATTGGTGAGAAATTAATTCACAGAGAGATTAAACAGGTGGTAGCCAGGAAAAAATACATAAGCCAGACATGTTGCATGTCCCATTACATATAAAACAAGGTTAGCTGAAATGCAAACAATGATCTTCAACTATTTCCCCTCGCTGACTGAGGCCAGAGTTGAGACTAATGTTTTGGGGATATTAATATTCAGGGGGATTCAGAATGATCATTGACCAATACCTAGAATAAACTAGGTAAAGCTCTGGGATTTGGGTCTTCATGGGAGGGGATTGTGTTTCTGCATGCCGTAGTTGTTTAGCATGCATAATTATGTTCATCTTTAGTGTCTGACTCCTTCCCCTGTAACTTGTTTTCTTGCAGCAGACGAAGTTTTCTTTGAGCTCATATACCAGGGGGATGTGTTTTCATAGATAAAGACCTGAAGAGCTACCCAAAATGTACTGCTAGCATCTATGCAGACACCATGCAGCCTTCCCAGGAAATATAAAGATTGGATCCATGTAGCCAGTCTGTAAGTAAGGAGATCAGTAAAGCGACAGAGCCTGTATTTCTTCCCCACCAGTCAAGACTGGTGTGCCAACCTGTACAGGTGTGCCAACCACACCCTGGAGACTCCATTGCCCTTGACCAATACTTACAGTATTCAGTACCCATTAGGCATTTTCAGTTGTCACAGTGCTGTACAACCCTTATCTCTTTGTATCTCTGAGAGGTAGATACTGTCTACATTGCACAGACAGAGGAACTGAAATAGAAATATTAAATGATACGTTCATGTCCCAGCAGGAATTAGCATCATCTTTCTAGACAATTCTAAGGCCACCTTCAGTGTACTTATATGTATGCTTTATAAATACAATAACTATCTCATTGTGGAACCATTTTCAGGTTGGGATGTGAAAGTGAGGCATAGGAAAGTTAAATCCCAAGGGGATCACATCTGTGGCAGGAAATCTGTGTCAAAGCTAGAAACTGAAACAGCTCTTCTGCATATCAGCTCAATGTCTTAGCTGTAACGCTGTCTTTCCAGCGTTTCCTGGCTTCCTGTCTCTACTGCTTGGTCATGATCCCCCTCTGTCAAGCAGAACAAATTTAAAATTTATATACTGTTACTGCTGCTAGAAGTAGCATCTCGTGCCAAAAATGATCAATTACCATCTTCAGTAGGGTAGATTCAGAAGAGCAAGAGGCCATCAGACCAGCAAACTATAACAGGTTGTAAGCTGTGGAGGCCTTCTGCAAATCCTACTACCTGATCAGAAATGAAAAGGGTTAAGAATGAACACCCAGTATCATACAACATCAAAGCATTTTGTACTCTCTTGTCTCTCACTACAGTTTTGTGGTGATAGACAGTTAAATTAAGAATGCCTTTGTAAGCATTTTTCATTGCCATTAGTGCCCTTGTCTGGTATTATTCAAACCCTTTGAGTTTTCATGGTTTGCCTAATCCTATTTCTTTTTAAATCGCATTAAAGGCCCTTGGTATGTATCATGGATACTGAAAGGAATGAATGCACACCTTGCAAAAAGAGCAAAATAGGTCTCCCATATGAGGAGAACTGAGCTGGCCAGCATCCATAAGAGCAAGGGAGGAGGGAAAGGGGAGGAAGAGGACGGCCAGCTGGTAAAAAACCACTGCAAAAAATTAACCAGGGTATAAAAAGTACACTGTTGCAGGGCTAAGTGCGCAGGATTTGAGACTATACAGTCTCCCTGTGCCTTTTACTTAAGCTCAAATAAACTCTGTCTACTTCTCCCCCCAGTGTGTTTATCTGGTGCGACGCACACCGGACAACGAACCCAATTGTTGCCTCCCTTGGGCACCTTGTGCTGGCAACAGTTTGAACATAGTAATGGACAGATATAGTTAATGGATTGGATTATCAGTAAAAATGCTTTTGAACTCCACTGCAATGACTATTCATTATGCTGGCTTCCATCACCTGCAACATACACAGCACTGGATTTACAAACCCCATATTTTTCAGAGTTTTGACACAAGGCATCACAACCAATCTTTTACCATCCAGAACAATAACTTTGGCAAGTCTCAGAAACCTTTTGTTTCTTCTTTACTGGTCAGCAATTATAGATGCACAGGACACAAGTCATTTTTTCTTAATATGGCACATCCTTAGAGGCTTCAGCTGAAAAGCGCAACCCATTTTGGCTGAGTACTATGACATCCCAAACTCACACATCACATTGCAGACTGAATTGCTCCACATTGTGATTTTGATGAGATAAGGGGCGTGGGTTAGCACAGAACCATTACTATTTAAAAGCAGTCACATTACATTACACATAACAGTATCACTTTGTAAAAACAAAAAATAGCAGGCTTAATGACAGTCCTAACAAGTGAAAACCTCTATTTACCTATAGAATAGTACTAACATGAGCAGCTGCAATACAAATGTCTCCCATAAGGACATGCCAAAGCTCCTCAAGCCAAACGTGGATGGAAGGCCCCCAGGGGTTAGAAGTATGTCAGTCTATACCTAATTAGCCCTTAGCCTCTCTGCTGAGACTGCCAGCAAGGATGACAATTAGCACCAATTGGGATGATGGCTTTTTATAATATGGACACCTGTTCATCAGGAAATGGACTGAGACCACCAACTCATTTCACAACTCATTTCACATAGGCTATTGAACACAGCAGCCATCATATAGTAATAAGTCAACTTATGGCCACTATCAAGTAAGGCTGAATTTAAACTGAAGATACAAAAATCCATAATCTATTGCCTATTCCCTCAGCTTGCAAGGCCACTTGTAACATCCTTCTAGAAACTGTCTTTGTATTGCTCTTATTTCAGTAACTTTGGCTACAGTGATTTGTGCCCTTTCTTATGAAATAAATGACTTGAGTTATAAAAGTGTTTTCATGTATTCTCCTGTCCCCTGAAAACCCTAGTGTTCAAAGTTTGTCAAGTTGCACCTGCAGAAAAATCCTGACCTTGTGTCTAGATGACTTGCGCATATAGCCCAACCTGCCATTAATTTTTCAAGTACTGTAGAAAACTAATTTTCCTTGGGCTTATTTTTCCCTCCCAGACCATAAAAACTTTGAGTGATTATAAATGTGTCCCAGCATTTTCCAGGCCATGTCATAGATATGTTCCTTCCAGGTCTATTCAAAACAACATAACTTCCATTGCAAGCTTCTCTTTTTGCGCCATAAATCATTATATAAAAATTCGGCATGATAGGCTGGGACAGACCTTTACCTTTATTTTTTACATCAATGGCAATGTTATTTTCATTGTATAGCACTTGTCTTGAAAATCTCAGAGGAGGATGGTGCAATATAATTAGTAATGCCACTGACATGCTTTGTCTCACCCACAGAAATAGCATCATTATCTCTTTCATTATCTATTGCACAAACTTCTCCCATCTTCTTTTTAATAATAACTGTTGTGTTATTTCATTGGATTTTTGTGTTGGTATTTCTACTGACGGAAAATTCTTTTTTTCCTTATTTTAGCATGATCATTTTGGAAAACAATAATTGAAGTCACAACTGTTTTCTTTCTCTAAGTTTAAGGCTCATAATTCTCATTATTCCAAACAAGGTAGGATCATGCAAAATGATAAAATAAGATAACTCTGACTTGAAAGGCAAACAGAGAAAATAGGTCTGTGTACTCATGCTGTGTAGGCACAATTTTTTGTTTACCTATACAAAAGTAAATTCCTGAATAACTATTCAGCTCAACTGAAGCAAATCAGTGTAAAGCCAAAACTGGGCCCTTCCTGCCTAGTCCTGAGGCTCCTCACTACCCACCAAATCAATAGAGAGTTGAGGCACTCAACTCCTTAACAGAGACATTTAATCCATATCTTGTGGCATGACATCTTATATTTATAAATAAGAGCTAAATATTTTCTGGTTAGATAATAATGCATGTAAATCAACAACAAACAAGTTTAAAGTGAAGAGAGAAGGGAAGAGAGTCTGATTTCATGCACTGATTAAATTTAAATTTAATTGAGGACTATCTAAAGGTGACTGCACTGACTAGTAGATAAAATGTAAAGCTGGGAGTCAGGTAAGTTACTCAAAGAATAGCAGTGCCAAATAAGAATTTACAGTGTATTCATATTATCCATAGGACAGTCTAAAATTGAACTCATCCTCATGAGCTAATTTGCATCTTCACAGTGTGCAGGAAATAGTCTCCTCCCATGAAGGACCAAATCCCAAATCTTCAACTTAGGTATCGGTCAATGATAATTCTGAATCCCCCTGAACATTAATATTCCCCCCAAAGCTTTTGTCTCAACTCTGGCCTCAGTCAGCAAGGGGAAATTGTTGAAGAACATGGTTTGCATTTCAACTAACCTTTTTTTTTTATATGTAATGGGACATGCAACATGTATGGTTTATATATATTTTTCCCAGATACTACCCATTAAATCTCTCTAGGAATCGATTTCTGACCAATATATTTTGAACCCCTACCTGGTGGCCATGAACTCTTTTAACAAGAGCTAAAATTGCATTTTAACCACAAAGGCAGGCAGTGAGAAATCAACCTTTCAGACTTTATTTTGTAAGCCTCATATGCTTTCCCTTCTGATAAGAATCTGAGTTTTACATTTGGAGAAGTTGTTCAAAATTACCTGCAGGACTTAAGAGAACCGAAAGATACTTCAAGAACTCGAGATAATTTTGGATTTTAGGCACTGTTCACAGACAATGACTAAACAAAACCAGTTTATGATTTAGAGTCCAAGATGCTTTTCTAAGCAAGCAAACAAGTGATGTGAGTAATTAATCAGGCTAATTAATGGCCCTGTGTGTTGTTAATTAATGGCCCTGTGTGTTGTTAATTAATGGCCATGACGACTATTGCTGGACTCTCAGCCAACAGAGTATTTATCTATTTTCCAGGCTCAGAGATTTGCAGTATTTCTCTGATACTTCCCCCCCACCCCACCCCTTTTTTAAATGGCTTCTAAGAAGATTGAGGGGGAGGGGAAGTCCGAAAGATACTGTGAAAAATGAGAGAGCATTATTTTTATGAATATCATGAGCATATTGATTTACTTGCCTGATATTAGCCAGTCAGTCAGCACAAAGTTAAATCAAAGGAAGATACTGTTGTGCAGTGAAGGTGCGGGGCAGAGGATGGACAAACAGGAAATTAAATAATAGTAGAGATAAGACACCTTGGATGAACAACTTCAAGGGAGTTAAGATAATGGCTTGGTCATTAATTGGCTATTTTCTAAGAACTAGCATAGTCTCAACTGTTGGTTTGCAAAGGTGAAAGCCTACAGATTGAAAGACCTCTGGGAAAAAAAGGAGAGGCTGTGAGTGACCATTAGCAGAAGCTATATTTTATTGTTTCCATAGAGAAACATTCAGATCTGGCTGCAGGGACTGACTGTCCAGGCCCAGCAGAGTATAAAAGGAGACTCCCTGGGCAACCAGGGAGCCAGTGAACAGGGGCTGCAAACAGAGTAAGCACTTTTTTTGGGCAAGTCTTTCAGCTTGGCATGAGAAAGCAGGGGAAGAAAGGAACTTTTTGGGGCTAACAAGAAATAAGCAGGCCAGGTCCAGGTGAACTTACTAGGAAGGTCTGCTTGGAAGAAGAACAGTAAAAGAAAAAAAGGAAGATTAAAAGACCCAGGAAAATGACTGGAGGATGTTGCAATGCCAGAGCCACTGCCTCTGTTTGCACCTGTGAGGTTTCTGTCCTGGCAGAACTGGTCACCATCAATGCTTCCACCCAGATCCAGGTTTTGTGTGGTAGGGACTGGGGTTTGCAGGTTCCTTCCAAAGATGACCAGGTCAGGGGGTGCTTGCAGTGAGAGCAGCAAGAGAAATACAGGAGGAGGTGATGAGGCTCTGAAGCATCCTCTGCCATGAGGTGTTCATTGATTCAATGCTGGAGGAGACCTCCAGAACGGTGGAGGAAGAAATGCCAGATACAGCACTAGAGAAGAGAAAGGACATGGACACTCAAGGGGGTGGAAGCTGGAGGCTTGTGACTTCTGGCAGCAAGCAGACATTTTCACCTCTAGCTTCAGTGGTTCATCTGGAGAACAGATATACAGCCCTAGCAGCAGAGGGGGAGGAGCACACTCCATTGGTGAAGGAAGACAAGCCAGGCCTCACCAAGGTGGGAAGGGTCAAGATGGTCATCACCAGGAAGAAGCAATGTGTGGTGGTGGTTGGCGACTCCCTTCTGTGGAAGACAGAGGGAGCCATCTACCGACCTGCCCTGTTGCCTTGGGAAGTCTTCTGCTTTCCTGGAGCTCAGATCCAAGATGCCACAGAGGGACTACCAAGGTTCATCCAGCCCTCTGACTAGTACCCCATGCTACTCATCCATGTGGGTACCAATGATACTGCCAGGAGAGACCCTGAGCATATCAAAAGTGACTATGGGGCTCTGGGTGCAAGGGTAAGGGAGTCTGGGGCTCAGGTTGTGTTCTCATTGATCCTCTCAGTCAAAGGAAAAGGCCCGAGCAGGTGCATCCTGCAGATCAACACCTGGCTGCACAGGTGGTGTTGCCGCCAGCCACCATGGCAAGTTCCTCCAAGAAGGATTCCTGGGAAAAGGTGGGATCCACCTGATGAAGACAGGGAAGAGCGTCTTCACAGACAGGTTCACTAACCTAGGTAGGAGGGCTTTTAAACTAGGCTTGCTAGGGGATGAAGACCAAAGCCCTGAGGTAAGTGGGAGATCTGAAGGAAGAGCAAGCAGGAGAGGGGCAAAAGGGGAGGTGCTCTCATACTTCCTGAGAAATCAGGGCAATTGGCTAGTTACCTCAGATACCTGTACACAAATGCACAGAGCCTGAGAAACAAGCAGGAAGAATTGGAAGTCCTTGCGGAATCACAGAACTATGACATGATTGGAATAACACAGATGTGGTGGGATAGCTCGCATGACTCGAGCACTGTCACGGATGGGTACAAACTATTTAGGCAGGCAGGGGAGAAGAGGAGAAGGAGTTGCACTTCATGTAAAAGAGCCGTATGATTACTCAGAGGTCCAGTATGAAACTGAAGATAGGCCTGTTGAGAGTCTCTAGGTTAGGGGCAGAAGGGAAAGCAACAAGGGTGATGTTGTGGTGGAGGTCTACCATAGACCACTAGACCAGGAGCAAGTGGTGGATGAGGCCTTCTTCAAACAGCTAGTGGAAGTTTCCTGATCACAGGACCTCGTTCTCATGGGGGACCTCAATCACCCTGACAGCAGTGTGCAGGCAATCCAGGAAGTTTCTGGAGAGAATTAGGGACAACTTCCTGGTGTGAGTGCTGGAGCAGCCAACTAGGGGCCATGGTGTTCCTGACCTCCTGCTCACAAACAGGGAAGAATTGGTGGGGAATGTAATAGCAGATGGCAACTTGGGCAGCAGCAACCATGATATGATTGAGTTCAGGATCCTAAGGAAAGGAAAGAAGGAAAGCAGAAGAGTAAGCACCCTGGAATTCAGAAAAGCAGACTTCGACTTGATCAGGGAACCCATGAACGGGATCCCCTGGGAAGCCAGTCTGAGTGGGAGATGAGTCCAGGAGAGCTGCCTGTACTTCAAAGAAGCCTTACTGAGAGTGCAGGAACAAATCATCTGGATATGCAAGAAGACTAGCAAGTATGGCAGAAGATCAGTTTGGCTTAGCAGGTAACTCTTGAGTAAACTGAATTACAAAAAGGAAGCTTATAAGAAGTGGAAACTTGGACAAATGTCTAGGGAGGACTATAACAGCATTGCTTGGGCAGGTACAAGTATGTCGGTACCAAGAGGAGGATCAGGGAAAGTGTGGGTCCCTTACTGAATGGGGGAGGCAACTTAGTGACAGAGGAGGCAGAAAAGGCTGAAGTGCTCAATGTCTCTTCAGCTCAGTCTTCACAGGCAAGGTCAGCTCCTAGACTACTGCACCAGGCAGCACAGTTTGGGGAAGAGGTGAGCACCCCTCAGGGTTAGGGATTACAGGTTAGGGATTACTTAGAAAAGCTGGATGTGTACAAGTCCATGGGGCCAGATGGGATCCACCTGAGGGTGCTGAGGGAGTTGGCTGATGTGATTGCAGAGCCATTGGCCATCAACTTTGAAAACTCATGGCAATCAGGAGAGGTCTCAGATGATTGGAAAAGGGCAAACATAGTGCCCATATTTAAGAAAGGGAAGGAGGATCCAAGGAACTACAAACTAGTCAGCCTCACCTCAATCCTTGGAAAAATAACAGAGCAGATCCTCAAAGAATCCATTTCTAAGCACTTGGAAGAGAAAAGGGTGATTAGGGACAGTCAGTACAGATTCACCAGGAGTAAGTCATGCCTGACCAACCTGATTGCCTTCTATGATGAGGTGACTGGCTCTCTGGATGCAGGGAGACTGGTAGATGTGGTGTACCTTGATTTTAGTATGGCTTTTGATACGGTCTCCCACAACACACTCGAGGCAAGCTAAGGAAGTATGGGTTGGATGACTGGACTATAAGGTGGATAGAAAACTGGCTGGAGCATCAGGCTCAAAGAGTAGTAATCAATGGCTTGATGTCTGGTTGGCAGCTGGTATCAAGTGGGGTGTCCCAGAGATTGGTCCTGGGGTCAGTTTTGTTCAATATCTTCCTCAACAACCTGGAATATGGCACAGAGTGCACCCTCTGCAAGTTTGCAGATGACACATATCAAGTGGTAGATATGCTGGAGGGTAGGGCTAGGATTCAGAGTGGCCTAGATAAATTGGAAGATTGGGCCAAAGAAATCTCATTAGGTTAAAAAAAGGATAAGTGCAAAGTCCTGCACTTGGGATGGAACAAACCCATGCACCAGTACAGGCTGGGGGCTGACGGGCTGGGCAGAAGCCCTGCAGAAAAAGACCTCAGGGTTACAGCGGACAATGAGCTGAATATGAGTTAACACTGTGGTCTTGTTGCCAAGAAGGCTAAGAGCATACTGGGCTGCACTGGTAGGTGTGTTGCTAGTAGGTCAAGGGAAGTGATTATTCCCCTCTACTCAGCACTGGTGAGGCCATATCTGGAGTACTGTATTCAGTCGCCCCCAGTATAGAAAGAGTGTGGACAAATTAGAGAGAGTCCAGCAGAGGGCATCAAAAACGGTGAGGGAGCTGGGAAACATGAGGAAAGACTGAGGGAACTAGACTTATTTAGTCTAGAGAATAGGAGACCGAGAGGTAATTTAATAGCAGCTTTAAACTACCTGAAGTGGGGTTTGAAAGAGGATGGAGCTAAACTTCTAAGTGGTGGCAGATGACAGAAGAAGGAGCAACTGTTTCAAGTTGCAGCAAGGAAAGTTTAGGTTATAAGGAAGAATTTTCTCACTAAGAGGATAGTAAAACACTGGAACAGGTTACCCAGAGAAGTGGTGAAAGCTCCATCCTTGGAGGTTTTCAAAACCCAGCTAGACAAAACTGTAGCTGGGATGATCTAGTTGAGGATGGTCCTGCTTTGAGCAGAGGGTTGGACTAGATGACCTCCAGAGGTCCCTTCCAACTCTAACTTTCTGTGATTCTATGATTGCCTGTCCCTGCTAGGCAGAAACAAAGTCAAATGGAATTTACCATAACTCATTTGAAAAATTAAGTAGTAGGTAAGGGAAACCATGTATATAGACATTTATTGTTTCACCCTTATCTTAGATACCCTGAGGTGAATAAATAATATGTTTTTTTAAATGCTTCAATCAGCTGTTAGTCTTGAGTTCTTGAGGGAAAAGGGCCAACGTACAAAAGCCAGCTGGGTTGGTTGTGTTAACACAGCTGTAAACAGGTACAACAAGCGGGAACAGTCAAAAAACCCAGCCTTAGAATGGCAGGACTCACAGAGGGAGGACTTTGTCATCGTGTCTCCAATCCAAACTTCCTATATTGGCTGCTCCCAATATTCTGCACTGGCCACTGCTTCGGGTGTTAGTGCTGCCAATTTTTGTGGAGTGTATTGTGGCACTGCAGGGCATCTCAGTAGATGATCCGTGGTTTGCTTCTCCTGACAAACACATTGGTTGATTGCATAGAGGACCCATGATTTCATGAGAAAGTTGCATCTTCCAAGGCCCACTCTCAATTTGTTCACGCTCCACCATATGTGCCTTTTGTAGTTGGAACTAGATGCTAACTCCTTACTGAGGGTAATTCCTCACTGGCTCCATTCAACAGCTTTATCACCTACTTTTTCCCATTCTTTTGCCAGAGGGTAGTTCTGGCCGATTCTGGTGATGTGGTCAATGGTATGGTAGGGGACTAGGAGTTATTTCTCAATGAGAGACCATGGTACACTGATTGATGACATATAGTGGGTGGCAGTCATCTGACTCACGTACCTGCAAGTCAATTTCTCCTGCTACTTTGCTCCTGATGTAAGGGGGCGCTATACTGGATAGAGTGTATAGGCAGGGAACAGGGGTAGGCTTTAGGCAGCCTCCTATAATTCTACATGTATCATTTAGGGCAGTGTCAACATGTTTACTGTGACCTGAGCATCCCTAGGTGGTGCAGGCATATTCGGCCACAGAGAAACAAAGTGCTACGGCAGTAGTGCATAGGGTGGATGGATGTCCTCCCCACCTGGAATTTGGAGCTTATGCAAAATGTTGTTTCATGGGTTGACCTTGGCTTTGGTATTTAATGTGCTTTTTGTAACAAAGTGTATGGTCCAGTGCTACCCCTAACTAGATCAGGTGTTTCTGATGGTCAAGACTCTGGTCACCCCAGGTAACATTCAGGTGTCATTCCACATCACGGTTCCTCAGATGGAAAGTGCAGATTTGAATTTTGCTAGGGTTGGGTTTGAGATAATTATTTAGGTAATAATCTGACACTGGCACAGAGTGGGGCCTAGGAGTGGCCGTGATACCACTAGCGCCCCCTGCTGTGCCAATTAGGCAATCCAGCACCCTCTTACTCGCCCGCCATGTCTTGTTGGTATATGGTTCTAGAAGGGAGGCTGCCTCTTGTCGCCTTGGACACCGTGCTATGCTTACACTATCTCCCGTTCCGTATGGAGTGACCTGGTGCACCCCAGCCTTATGGGCTATGCGTGCCTCCAACCTCCCCTTTAGCATGCCCCAAGCCTCACAGCACTTCCGGACGTTATCAGGTCCTTTTCTTTTCTGCGCCCTGCCCGGCACCCCTGGGCTTGTCACGCAACCGGCGCCCCTCTATCCGTTAGCCCTCTAGGGCTTACTGACAGTACTCTTCCTAGTTGGGCTCAGGCAGCCTGAGCCTTACCTGGCCCCTTTGACCCTTCAGGGTCCCCACCACTGTGGAGCCCCTCTGGGACCCCTTTCCAGTCCGCACCTCTACTGGGGTTTCTATCAATAATATGTGCCCGCTCCTGAGGCTTCTCTCAGTACACATGCCCACTCCTGGGGCTTCTCTCATACAGACAGGGTCCTATCGGGCCAGTCTCTTCGTGCTTAAGCACTCCTAGCCCTCACCGGGCTTCTCGATAAACTTATTCCCCTTTCGGGGAATCTCAAGTCCTTCTCACGGTTGGGGCTCAGGTGGCTGTAGCCATACCTGGCCCCCTAGACCACCGTCAGGGTCTATCGCCCTACTTGGGCTTCTCCACTTATCGCCCCACAGGGCTAGGGTCAACACCCCTCAACACCATGCCACACTGGCACAAACAGCTATGCCTACCCAGCACCGCTCACTGTACCCCACAGGGCACCAGGAACCCCCAGATTACTGGGGAGCTCCCATGAGGCCTCCTCGCACCCCTACAGCCTCACCCAGTCCTCCAGTATGTAGCAATAACAAACAAGAAACAAAGCTAAGCCAACTGGCTATAACCGAAAATAAGCCTCCTGGCTAGAACTTAAGTGCCGCACCCTTATGGCCACTATATCCCACCTTTAAGCTTCCCAGTCAGGGTTCTCTCCCCCTTACCATGATGCCACCGCCTGGGTGACCAGACTGCACCACTCACCTCTGCTCTGCCTGACTCTACTGCAGAGCTCTTGCATCTCTGGATGTCAGCAGAGAACTGCTAGCTAGGCTTTGGCCTGGGCTGTTTATAAAGACCCAGCCCTGCCCCCTTCTGGTCACCTGACCAGCACAGTTGCCCCAGCAACCATCACCTGAGCTGCCCTTGTGATTGGCAGCTGCCCTTATTCCTGCCTAGGAACAGGGCACCTCAGTGCTCCTGTGACACATCTTGTCCAGTGCCCTCCCCAGGATCTTTTCTGTATCCTCAAAATTTTTCTGCTGTGTGGTAATGCGGAGATCATCAGCACAGATGAAACACTGACATTCAGCAGGAAATGGTTGATCATTAATGTAGATGTTGAATAAAAGTGGGACAAGTACACTGCCTTGTGGTAAGCCATTCTTTTGAGAGTACCATCTATTTTTCTAGCCATTTAGTTCCACACAGGAATAGGTAAATGTAGTGGTATCTGTCATCTGCAGGTTCGCCTTAAAAACGGCTACCAATGCAAACCTTGTCTCACGCCATGGGAATAGGGGATATTTGTTGCTTGGTAATCCAATCTGAATTGGGAAACACTATGGGGTTACACACTAGGTAAAACAACAAGTAGTGGACCACATCTGGTATTCATGATGGGACTCAGAAAGAGACCACAAATGCAACTCATCCTAGTGTCAATACATGTAATATTGCTGAAACACTAAAAATGTTAAATTTTTAAGTTTTTTTCTGATACCAAGGTTGTACCTTCAAAACTTTTTGTCCTCTATAGATAAATGTTTCCAACCCCATATAACTTAACCAGCTTGGTCATTACTAGTTAAGTCCTGTATTTCTACACACTCTCACTATCTGGCTGAATGGATGGTTTGCCTAAGATGCTCGTACCTTCCACTAACAATGCACTGGTGGCTTTGAGACACCCCTGATGCTCTAGTTGATTTTTTCTTTCCTGGTTGAAAAACAATCTATACAGCATTCACATATTCCACACACATCTTACACCTACTTGTCTCTCCAATTATGTGAGAAATTATATGTATAATTGTGATTTAATTGTCACTTAATCCCTTCTTACAGATTTCTGATGACACAAAAGTGTTTTGGTTAATAAAGAAAAGGAGAAGGATTGCAAGAAACTACAGAAGGATTTAAACACTTTGGGGATTGGGCAACATGATGGCAGTTGCAATTTAACTTGGATAAATTAAGGGAATTCACATTGGCAAAAATCATCTAAACTGCTCATTTTCACTGATGGGTTCTGAATTTGTAGCATACTCTAAGGAAAAACAACATATAGTGTCTGAGATTGTGAGCAGTGAGAATGCCAGTGCAACTGCTTGATGACAAAACAATGAACATCAGTTAAATGTTTAAAGGTGACCTGCAAGATCTTAATTTAAAGAAATACCAGAGTTTAGAACTATGTCATAGATATGCTAAATAACCTTGATGAGGTGGTACAAGGCAAATGCATTTGCTGTGGTAAATATTTCAAGTCAGTGGATATGAGAAAATAAATTATATGGGGCTTAGAAAGGAATCTCCTATACAGGAAGGGGAGAAAAAAAACTATTATAGGAACCTGTTCCAGACGATAATATTGGCATGCACTTAAGTGGGGAATTTAGACACTGGATAACATGCTTGAAGAGCAGTTCCCAGTGTCAATTTTCTCAGAGACTGAATGTTGTAGGGTGCGGTCCAGTATAAATTATTCTGCAGCACAGGACTTCAAGTAATCCCAGACAAATATGCACCCAGGTGCTCCAAATAGCATTCCACCATACAGAGGCTGTTCATTAACACAAAATAAAAGATAATAACACAATTCCTTTCATCCTTTGAGGCTGAAACTATTGCTTCCCTGCTCCATAAGGTTCTTCCCTTTCTGGGGAATACAGCACTCCCAACTTTGGTGTAGGGTTCTTTGCAACCTTCCTCCAAGAGCAGAAACCTCAGACTATTTTACTATCTGTAAAAGGCTGTCCTAAATGCTTCTAGAGCCTTTTATCTCGATCTTTGCAAGTTTTTTCAGCCTGGCTCAATCTGCAGAGGAGCCCCCTTCAAGTGTCTCCTGCTCTGATAAAGCTGAATAAATATCAATCCAATTGATTTTCAGAAATGTGAAATGTGCTAATTGAACTGAATGCTCAGAAAAAATCTGTGTTCTGCAAATGCAGCTCTTTTACATTAAGGCTAGGGGCACTAAATGATGCAGCCATTGTGCCTCATCACAAAAAGCCTCATGTTTCCGGCTAAGGCAAAAAACATCCCCTTGGAAACAAAACATGGGTTAGCATCAGATAGCAACTAAGTGATGGCACCTGAAGAAGAGCAAGGGAGGCAGTAAGAGGTAAGAATTTATTTTTTTAATTTTAGAACCCAGTGTATTCTGATAAATACTAAGGTGTTGATCCTGGCCATACTCCAGCTGTTCTGCTGCTGCTGCCATAAAGTACGTCTAACCACAGCTGATTCATCCCTGAAGGATCTTTTCTCCTCTGGCATCGCTGAGTGGCTCTAAGCAGTTCCAATGCCATCCCCTTCCCAACTGCTAGTGTAGAAAGACATAGCCAGGGAGAGTGGGCTTGGCTCAGGCTCCCTAGCTGCTATCACAGCTTCATTGGGTTGGTGGCTGCTACTAGACTTAATATTGGGGAAATTTACACACAGGGGATCTTAATAAAATGGTCTGCAACCTTTACTTATGATAGGCTGGCACTTGTGATCAAGCTACTGCCGCAGGCCACTGAGTGCCTGCCTTCCCTGCTCTCTCTTGCATGCATACATGCCCATGCCTTACAGTCTCTGTTTACCAGTGCCACAAAGACACCACATGGCCAATGACTGTGCAAAGGGGCAAATCCAGTGGTAAAGTAAGCAAAGAAACAAAGCTGGGAAGGGAGGGGAAATGTGAAACATGGCACAAGTATGCTTGGGTGCTCCCATCACCATGTGCTGCCAATTCCACCAGCTACCATGGGCCAAATCCAAATTCTTCACGTTAGATCCAGCCCACGGGTCATAGCTTGCTGACCATAGTCTACAATAATTTAAAAGGTATAACTATTAAGATTCCAGCATCTCAAGCAGAAGGGTGATATCCCGGGTACCCAGCCCCACTTCCATTAATTTCCTTGGGTTACGAGAAGACTTTGATTTATAGGTCTAGTTCAACTCCTACTGGAGTCAATATAAATCTCGTTGACTTCAGTGAGAATGGAGCAAACAAAACTGTGAGTTTTCTAGCTTAGACCTCTGGCTATACTTGTCAAACAGATTAAATAGTGTATTACACTATAGTGCTTTTGTGAGCTGAACCACACAGAATTAAGGTCTTCACTTACTGAAATAAAAAAGGTGGGGATGGGGGTGAGGGAGTAAATACAGATAACAGACAGGAAGCTTATATTTTTTATTTATTTTGCTTGATAGTGTATTTCTTATAATTGGCTATAATAATGACTTTGTATTTACTACATAATAGATAGCTGGGCATATGCAAAGTCAGCATATGCAATATTGTAGTCAGGCATTGGTACTATGAGGAATGGTTTGAAAACTTAAAAATTTAGGAATAAAAGTGCTACAGGATAGATCTTTGTACCAAAAGATGGCAGAGAAAACTACCTTTTAACATTCCCTTTTGCAGCTCACCCCAGAAGGTTTTTCTCTTTCAGTGCTTCCCATCTCCCACATCCCCTTATTTGCTTGTATATGTAAGAATGAATGCATTTTGACATGCAAGAAGTAATGCCTAAGACACATCATTCCTTTGTGCTTATTAATGTGGTAAATGAGCTGGAATGCACAGCACTCTCATTCATGCATACCATGTAACAATAGCAATTTTTCTTCGTATATTATTTTTTGTTTTCACCTAGGTGCTGATAAGAATAATTTGCTGCACTCTATTAAAGGAAACAAATTCTAACACAGCATAATGATCTGATAATACAACAGAAAGTTTTCCACTGGAGACAATGAGCCCTTTCTCAGGAAATGAAACACAGAACCTGTTCTGATCTCATCTACACCATTTTTTTATATCAGTGTATGTTCACTGACTTCACCTGAGATGCTCCTGATTTATTATGGCATAAATGACAACAGGATCAGGTCCACAGTCTCCTTTTTGTGCTGTGCTAAAGAAAGAAAAAAGAGAAGAAGCTTTATAAGTTATGAGAGTAAATGTTTTTGGAATATGTTGATTTATATTTAGAGTAAAGGTCCTGCTAATCATGTCTATGGGTTTCCCATCTATTGCCAAAGGTATTATTGTGTCTCAATTTGACAAGAAAGCTCAATATCCAAGAAAAAACTATTTTAAGCAGCATAGAAGAGTAAAACATTTTAAAAAATAAATAACAGCCATATGGGAAACTTTATTCTCTATGTGGTATGGATGGAGACAGTGTAAGATTGAATAATGTAGATCCAAGTTCAGTGTAACACAGCAAGACTCCAATTTATAATAAGTTTGATTTTTTTATTATTATTATTATTTTTATTAGAGCTATACTGAGAATTCATGGAGGTTGGGTATGATCCCATACAACTGGAAAAGGGTGAATATAGTGCCCATCTTTAAGAAAGGGAAGAAGGGGGATCTAGGGAATTTCAGATTGCTGAATCTGATCTTGATACCTGGAAAAAATTATTGAGTAGCTCATCAAGCATTTCTAAGCATCTGAAGGAGAACAAGGTGATTAGGAACAGTTAACAGGGATACATCAAGAGCAAGTCACACATCAAAACCAACCTGATTTTCTTCTATGACTAAGGAACACACTGTTGATGGGTGGGAGAGCAGTGGATGCAGTATGCCTTAATTTTAGCAAGGCTTTTGATACTTTCTCTCATGGTATTCTCAATAGTAATCTAAGGAAATACAGTTTAGATGAAACTGCTATAAAGTAATTGGGTCACCATGCTCAAACAATAGTTTTAAGCAATGGCTTCATATCTAACAAGGAAGAGGTATTGAGTGGGATTCTCCACAAGTGTGCATTGGGTCCAGTTACATTTTATGATCTTCATTAATAATTTGGAGGATGGGATTGAATGCATGCTTAGCACATGTGCAGATGATACCAAGCTGGGTGGAGATGCAGACACTCTGGAGGGTAGGATTAGGATGCACAATGACCTTAATAAGGAGAAATAACCTAAAATTAATCCAATGAAATGAAATAGACAAGTGCAAAGTCCTGTCGTTAGGATGGAATGTTATGCCTGACTAGGCTAGGCTGCATTACTGCATAAAAGGATCTAGGGGTTCTAGTGGACCATAAAATGAATAATGAGCCAACAGACTGCCCACTGAAAAAAAATGCAAGTAGCATACTGTGCTATACTAATAGGAGTGTAGACTGCAAGTCAAGGAAAGTGATTCTTGTGGTTTATTTGGTACTGATGGGGCCTCGCCTGGAGTAGTGTATCCAGTTTTCAGTACAACATTCGAAGAAAGAAATGGACAGATTAGAAAGAGTCCAGAGAACAACAAGAATGATGAGTGCTGTAGAAAACATAACTTACCAGGAAAGATTGGAAAACCCAGAAAAATTTAGTCTAGACAAGAAAAGACTGAAAGGAGAATTGATCTTTTTTTTTTTCCAAATACCTGAAGGGTTGTTATAAAGAGGAGGGTGATAGAGTATTCTCTGTGGGGGGACAAGACAAAGATCGACAAGACAAAGATCTTAAATTTAGCATGGGAAAGTTAGGCCAGATATTAAGAACTTTTTCACCATGAAAACTGGAACAAGCTACTTAAAGAGGCTAGGGGATCTCCATCCTTGGGAGTTTTAAAAAGCAGGTTAGACTTACACTACTCATCCCGCTTTGAGCAGGGAGTTGGGCTAGATGACCTCCTCTCCTAAGTTCCCTTTCAGCATTTTCTATGATTAATTTAAGTGTGGCCTGGACACAAAGCAAAAAGGAGTGCTTCACATCAGTCAGAAACCTTATGTTTGAAAACTTCTTTGTGGTATGCTAGTTTCTACAAATTATTTATAGATAGTATACCTGGCTATCAGTGATATGACTGAAGATAGGGAAATGCCAGTCCATATATCAAATAGTGTAGTGATTCTGAAGTGGATTTACCCTGTAGGAGGTGATGCATGCTAGCAGCATTGATGCATATCTGATCTACCCACTAAAGAGAAGAATCAAAGTCAACCATGTCTGGCAGAAGATACTAACAGTGCTACTCCCATTAAAAGTAGCAGATGGCAGCATCATGGATGAAACACATTTGGCACGACAAAGAGATGTTTGTCCAGTCATTGGAGTCACATTATTACTGACTGGCAATATTAAGCTTGGTTATGTGAAATGAAATCAGAACAACTGATATTGAGGAATGTTTTGCCTGCTGAACTTAATGAGTAAGACAGGAGTCATTTTGGCTGTCTTGCCCCTGCCCTAGGACACTGTTCTTACAGTGTTGCCTTCTCATCTTGTGGGTTCTTTTTGTTGTAGCAGATGACAGTAATTATTCAGTAATCTAATATTATTTATATTACATTAATCTAATATTATTTATATTACACTGACTTACAAAGGCCCCATTCAGCACTGGAGCCCCAATGTGCTGTGCTGCACACATACATGAAAAGATATGGTCCCTGGCCATGAAGACCTTACAATTCAATTTAAATTGCCAAATATTTTAGGATTCTCATGTGCTGCAGTTTTCTATTAAAAATCTCTCTCTCCATCCCTTACCTTCTTTCCTTCACACATAGCAACCCAAGACCAGAATGGCTCCCCTACATTTAGAGGCAACCATTTATCCAGAGTGTTAGAGAGGAGGTTTGGCTGGTACATTGGTGTTCCTGTAAGTACTTAGAAAATTCTCAGGTACCTTGCTCTTACACTTGGAATCAAAATGATCGCTAAATATGTGGTCAGCAGGGATCCTGGTTTTCTCTGATAAATAAAATCTAAATTTTTCTGATTTAACACCCCCAAACCATTTTTTTCATCATTAAAATGAAATGCTACTCTCTATATAGTTTTTCTCTTGAACTCACATACACACTCCCTCTCAGAAAATTATAGGAAACCACTATTAGGAGAAGTTTCCTATTATTTCCACATTTTATTCTGAATAGCCTATGCATTAGCTGTTAATATTAACAACTGAAAGCTTTGAACTCTGAGGTCTCTATGATTTTTTTTTTTTTATTGTCTGTGTTTTAGAGCCTCAGTGATGGATCAGTTCCCCAGTGTGCTACCAATATGCTCCATATAGGGACACCACTAAAACTGAGTAGAGCTTCACTGTGTCATCATCCACTGTCATGTACTGCCATCATGCTCTCAGCCACTATAATGTGCAGACCTATCTTCTGATAAAACTAAAAACTCCTTGAACATAACAGGACTGTTTTCACTTGATCCATTTTTCAGGGGTGTTGGTTGTAGCTGTGTTGGTCTAAGGACATAGGCAGACAAGGTTCTTTGGGTAAATTTGTCTGCCTGTTTCCATTTGAGGTATTTATCAGGTCATGTGGCAACAATGGAAATAAATCTCTCTCTCTCGTTTTCATTCATAAGGAACGTTTAAACACTGAATTGGACTGAGCTGTTGTTAAAACTGCTGAATTCTCTTTACCTCTTAAACTGATCATATTTTTGAATAAGCACAACTTTTCTCATGAGAGATGTAAATATTTCCTGTTCATTTTTGCATTTAAATGGTATCAGAATTCCATGATTTCTTCTATATATCATAGTGAAAACATAATGTCTGTTTATACTAAGATTACTTACAACCATGTAGGTGCAAGATATAAATTACAGGTATTTCTAAAAGTTGACTATTTATATAGGTCTCATTTAGTAAATGATATTGTAACTAGGAATACATCTAAATCCAACCCCACTTCTGAAATTTGAAGGAAAGGACATTTAGATACAAATTCCCATATTCATTCACTCCAACTTTCATAGTTTTGAATCTGAGCTACAGCCATCTCTATATCCTTATTGTAGTGGATGAAAAAACGCTGCTATTTCAGGTCAAAATCTTGTGAACACATTCACCAAATTTGAAACCAGGGCTAAATGAAAGGTTGTTGAGGGTATTAAACAGTTCTTAGGTTCAGGCTGCATATGCTTAAAATGATTCTTGATCAGGCTTCTTGATCATTTCTGCTCTGTCTGCTTCCCCCTAGATTGCAAAATCCTGAAATACATGGCCATTTTTAGAAGTTGTCCCATTTTCTTTATTACTGACTTCTGAAAATGAAAAATAACTTAATTGCACAATTTACAAGAAGTGCATAATTTACAGGAAGTTTGTAAGCCATTCTCATGATATAAATGTCCTTTTTGTTTTGCTCTCAGGATTCATAAAAGATGCATAAGCCCTCAGTGACTTTGTGCACACATTAGACAACATAATACTCATCAGACATCTCATGTGCAAGCAGAAACCTCAGCTGGATTTCTACTGTGCATACCCAATGCCCGCTAAATGAGAAACCAATACAGCTTGACAGAATTTTGCAAGACAAGTGCTGTAGCTACCCCTGCCCCCACACACCTAGCTGAGCTCAAAGTTAGATGCACCACCCTATTGCAGAATGTCTCACCCGGAGCTGCAGCTGAGAACACACTGTACAAGTGGGTTAAAATGTCAGGCCAGCCAGATATTTGATTGCATGTACTTGATAGAAAGACAGAGCTCAATTTCCTGTGCAGCAAACAGGAATTCTTGAGTGAGGTGACTGTCTGCTATATTCTGTTTAGATATGATGGCTTCCTGGGATTGATACCAGTCCTACAATTTAAAATAAAAGTATTGATAATTTGCAATACCAAAATCAGTACTGCTCTCTTCATCACTAGAAATTAAATCCTTCTAGAAAGTAGTAAAGCTAGAAACAGTATAATAAACACATAGCCATGAAAGTGAAATTAGTGCTCAACCAAAAAACCTTGTTTTCCAAAATGTGATTTTTCAGATAAGTATTACAGCCAAATGAGTCTTTGGTTTCAGGACACATTCCTACATTAGCTCAGACACAGGGGTGGGTACATTTCCAGAGTTGCAAGAGGGTTCACCCTTTAAGACTCAATTGAAATTTAAGGTTCGAGCCTATTGGTGCATCCAAATAACTTAACAATGTCACCCTTTCTCGACCTTCTACTGCTTGAAAAGTCTTCTGGACAAGTGGTACAGGTTTCCCTTGCTTTATGTGGGTTCTGTAGGTGTGAATTTGCTCTTATGTGATAACTCTTTTTATACCAAAAAATCACTATACGCAAGGTAAATTCACTCGTATGTGACCGGTGTAGTGGAAGCCCAGTCAGCTGCTTTGTGCGGTGCATTGTGAGAATAATGCGCACCAAAATATAGTATCCTGTGTGGATCTGTGCTCCTTGCTCATTGTCTGTGGCACGTGTTTCTGTAGTTGCCATCTCCATTATGATAGGGCTGTGCTTGTGTGTACTGTCTGCTGTTAGTGAGTACCAATATTGTCTTGTAAAAGTGGTAGGAATGAGTCTGGGGGTCAGTACAGTTGAGGTCTTGGAACGTATCCCTATTTGTTACATTGTAAAGCAGGTTCCCTTTATGTGAATTTGAGTTATGCGCCTGTCACGGCGCGGGGGCCTAGGAGCGGCTATGATCTCTCCAGCGCCCCCTACCGTGCCAAATAGGCAATTCAGCACCCTCCATCTTACCCGCCACATCTTGGTGTTATATAGTTTTATAATGGAGGCTGCCTTTATTGTCCCCTTTGACACGGTGCTAAGTATATCCCGTCCCCTATCCTGAATGTACCGACCTGGCACACCACAGCCTTATGGGCTATGCTGCCTCCAACCTCCCCTTTAGCACGCCCCAAGCCTCGCAGATGTACCAGACGTTATCTGGTCAGATTCCTATATGCCCCCTTTACTGGCGCCCCTGGGCTTGTCACGCAACCGGCGCCCCCTTTACTGGCGCCCCTGGGCTTGTCACGCAACCGGTGCCCCTCTATCCGCTAGCCCTCTCGGGCCTACTAACTATATCCGCCCCCCTCCTGGGGTCCGCACAATATGACTCGCCCCCTCCTGGGGCCTCTCCACGTACAGACAGTGCCCCACTGGGGCCTGTCCCTCTGCGCACTCACCCTCTCCGGGCTCTCTATAATCGCGGACTCACCCTCTCCGGGCTCGTCTCTATAGTACCACCCTACCCTGGGCTTCTCTTCCTGTGTGCCCCTCGCTTGGGTCCAACACAAGCCCCTCAGGTGCTCACTGGTGCTCCTTGCAAGTAGGGCTCAGGTGGCCCTAGCCATGCCTGGCCCCCACAATCCTCATTGCCCCTTCTCAGGGCTGGGGTATTGCACCCTGAACTACAGTGCCCTCACTGGCACTTTGCCCCTTGTTAGGGCTGGGGTAGTACACCCCTACTACAGTGCCCTCCCAGGCACTGGGGTCCCCACCACTGTGGAGCCCCTCTGGGACTCTTCCTAATTGGGGCTCAGGCAGCCCTAGCCCTACCTGGCCCCCCTTGACACCTTTCTCTGGGTCCTGCCCCCTTGGGGCTTCTACCTACGCCCATGCTCGGCTTCCTCTCACTAAACATGCCCTTCCCAGGTTCCTCAATCTGTTCGCCCCTTCTGGGGCCAGAGTCTAGATGCCCCGCAATACAGCACCCATCTCTGGCACTGGGAGCACCCCACCTCCCTGGGGAGTTCCTGATGAGGCCTCCTCCACCCTTACAGCCTCGCCCAGTCCTCCAGTATAACAATAACTAAACAGAACCGTAAGCCAGCCGGCTGTAACACAACAATAAGCCTCCTAGCTATAACATAGGATCTAGGCCCACCTGGCTGTCTTGCAAAGGCCTCCCAGTCAGGGTTCTCTCCACCCTTACCATGATGCAGCCCCTTGGGTGTTCAGGCTGCACCACTCATCTCTGCTCAGCTTGGCTCTCTTGCAGAACTCCTACACCTCAAACTGCCAGAAGGAAACTGCTGCTAGGCTTTGGCCTGGGCTGTTTATAAAGGCCCGGCCCTGCCCCCTTCTGGTCATGTGACCAGCCTGGCTGCTCCAGCAACCAACACCTGTGCTGTCTCAGGGAGCTTCAGCAGCCCTTATTCCTTCACAGGAACAGGGCACCCAAGTGCTCCTGTGACAGCGCCATTTTTCAGGAATGCATGTACAGCATAAAGCAAGGGAAACCTGTACTCACCCTTTTGAATCCTATAACTCATCAAAAGAGTTTGCAAAGTGACCCAGGTGAACACTGGGAGCAAAAGTAGGGTGGCTGGAATGGAGCATTGAAGTGTAGCCATCTTACTGCAGCACTATATCAGTGCAAGACAGCACCTTGCAGTTACCTGAGCTAGCTCATAGAATGTAGCCTTCCAAACTGGAAGCAGCATGGCCATGTTTCTACAGCTATGTCTACAGTGAAACCAGCTGACAGGAAGGGGCAGGGCTTAGCCCTTCTTAAGCCCAGCTATGTCTTTAGCTTTGTGTCTCAGCAGAGCCATAAATGCTCTTCCTGCACCATGTCAAGGTAACTATACTGCTTCTATTTGGGAGGTAGCAGATGCAGGGCAGGGCAGCATTTCAGGAAGATTTATAGGGAATGGAGGTCTGCTGACCCTCCCTGGATTCCCCCATGTACATTGTCATATATCCCCACAGCACAGCCAGTTAAGGACTGCTGATGTAGAAGATGACAGATCTACTTGCTGCCATCTTCTTGTCACATAAAGGCCTCTTCCATTCTACCATCAGTGGTGGCAATTCCTTGATTTAAAGATGGTCTCTACCATGGCTCATTAATGGGTCTTGAGGTGACTTAAGAGTCCCATCCTTGAACGCAGAGCTATCTGCAAAAGTTGCTGGTCTTTCCATAGGAGAGAGTAGGCGATAGGCCAGGATTTCTCTCCTTTTCCTTCCTCTGCTATCTCTTCTCTGCTCAGAGGCCAAGATACTTTACCTCGAAGCAGGCTGCTTGGCTGTGGTTGCAGCACCACTGGAGTCAGTTAGCAGCCAACTTCTCCCAGCTGTTAATGTTGGCATCTGTTTCCTTGAGGTATGTCTTGAATGTGTCTTTGGCCACTGTGAGATCTCCAGCCAAAGCTAAGTTGGGGGTAGTGCACTTGTTTTGGGAGTTCAGTGTCAGACACCTGCACACAATGTCCAGTCTAGCAAAGTTGGTGCTGGAGGATCAATGCTGGTAACACTGACTTCAGCAAGGTGTTGCAGAGCACTCAGGTGCCCTGAGCCTGAAAGCAGAAACGGCTTGGGAGAGACCCCTAGTGGCGGGAAGGGGGAGGCTCAGCTGCCAGTCACCAGGTTTGCGCAGGTGCTGGTTGCTAGGGCAACCAGTGAAACCAGCTGACAGGAAGGGGCAGGGGTTAGCCCTTCTTAAGCCCAGGCAGGAGGCCAGGAAGGCAGTTCCCCTCTGGCGGCCAGGGAAGGGGGAGCTTGGCCAGTGTAGAGAAAGAGGGGAAGCCAGACTACATGAGCAACCCCTGGTTGCTGCCATGGGTTGGAGTATTTCTCAGTAGGGATTGAATGTTGTTCTGACTGTTTAGCTTTATGTTTTAGGTGGGAGGCTTAGATTTGCGTTAGAGCCAATTGGCTGGTGGTATTGCTTCTGTTTGTAGTTTTATAAGACTGGAGGACAGGGTGAGGCTATTAGGGGTTGGAGGAGGCCTCATAGGGGCTCCACGGTAGCATGGGGACCCTGGTGCCAGAGGGCACAACATTCAGGGTTGTATTGACCCCAGCCCCAGTGCAGGCAGGTGCGAGAGAAGCCCCAGTGCGGGGAATTGGTGCGAGAGAAGCCCAGAGAGCGCCAGTTAGGGCACGGGCTGTGAGACAAGCCAGAGAGCACCAGTGGGGGCGTGGAGTGTGGAACTGACCAAACAAGCTCTGGTACATCTGCGAGGCTTGGGCTGCAGTGTAGGGGAGGAAAAGAAGCCGCAGGTAGTGCCCCCTGGCACTGGGGCACAAAAAATGGGCAGCCTTCCGCTTATTACAGCGATCAATTAATCAATTAAGATCAAAGCATGGCAGAAGAGTAAGCAGGCAGTTGGCCCATAACAGGAGGGCGGAGTCACTTCTAGAAAGGCTCCGATAGCGATACTCCTGTCACACAAGGATATTGGTGTTTATTGCTGCCATCTTCCCATTTGATGCAGGTGACTTTCCAGTGGCATTATTGGTTATATCTGTCCAGGTTCATGAGATGACAACAGTAGGTCACGCAAGTTTCACATTCATAAAAGAGAGTGGATGATGTCTGCTTTGTAGACCTGGACCTTGGTGTCTTTTTCCAGAAATCATGACCAATAAAAACACACCAAAGCAACTGCCTGAAGGAAGCACTTGGACAGTGGATGCTGTGCTGCATCTCTTCATCAATGATGAGGAGATCCTGTTCCATAATGAGCATACACAAATCACAAAGCCTAAAGAAAAGGGCAATAATATATGTTTTTGGTCTAGCTTCTCATTTTTTATTCCTCCCGCCCACCCACAGCATGTAGAACAATTACAGAGCTGCCAACTGTCAGAGACGTAGAATGAGTAATGTGATTTTGGGCCCCACAGCAGGAGCTCTTGCCATTACACCCAACTATGACCAAATTACATACATTTGTATAATGTGCTGTCTGATGGTGTGGAGAGCTTTCAGTTTCTCCCCAAATCCCCAATTTCAAATTAATTACTGGTGTTTCTCCACCATAACCCAACATCCGCCTGTCCCCTGTCCACTGATTAATCATACATCCCTTGCCCCATTTAAATTCTCTGATTTTCATCTCTGCTTCAATTAATTTTATGTCCCCAGCCTGATATTTGCTGAACCTTCGGTTCCACATCAGCTTTGCCCCTCTAGCCCCAACTCTGTTCATCCTGAGGTTATAGAAGCTCATCATACCACTCTCTTATGCCTGAGGGAAGACAGTTCCAAGGTCTCCCCCATGCCTGGGGAAATTGCGGGGGGGAGCAACTTCAGCAAATGCCTTCTTCTACTGTTCTCAGACCTGGTGTTGCTTGAAAAGGAAGATGGTATATGTGGAAGAAAGGAAGGACAGGCTCATTCTTTCACAAATAGGGAGGAGAGAGGACAAAGGTGAACCTGACCTCCTGATTCTTTCTGCACCTGCTCCTTTTCCTACTCTCTGCCCCAAAACTTAATTATCTGTCATTCCTGAGGAAGCAGAGGGGGAGAAATAGACAACCAGAGCTTCAGGGCATCCCAAGATTAGCTCCAGCAAAGCCAAAATCACATTGGATGCAATTTGAGAAGTTGCCAACATTGTTCCTAGTAGAACACTTTCAAGGATACGAAAGATTAGTGTGACAGCCGAACTGGGGGCGGGGGGTCCTCCCCGTGAGTAGTTGCCTTTGGAAGGAGGACCATCACTGATCACCCTGGAATGCTACTGGTTTGGAGTAGGTGTTATGACATCCATTCCCCGCCCTAGTTCTCGCCCGCCATGACTTGTTATTTAGGTTCAGTTAGGACGGTTCCTGGGCACTCCGCAGCCTGGGATCCCTCGGCGGTCACGTTGCAGGGCTCCACCACCCCTGCACCCCAGCCTTACGCCTCCTCTGGTGCTCCCCTCTAATGTGGGACCTGGCTTCCCATGGACGGGCCGACTGCCTCACCGGTCTGACTGACCCTTGTCTTTGGGTTCCGCATATCCTGGTTGACCCGGGACTGGGTCACGGCCAAGGCAGGGTTTCACTATGGGGTCCCTGACCCTAACTCCCCGGCTATACCCCTCAGCTGGGGTATCCCTTTAATGGGAAACAAACCCGAAAAGAACTGAAAGTAGGCCTCCACAGCCCTACTGGCTGGGCCTCTTACCCGGACCTTCCTAGGTCCCCTCTGGGCAACCCCTATCTTAGTCTATGGCCGCAGCCGGCTGGCGGCGACCTCCGCCCGACTGCGCCTCCTGAGCACTCTGCACTCTCTGGCGGCATTGCGTCCCCACACCAGCGCCCCAACCCTGGACCTGCAAGTCCCGCACGTCTCGGGTTCGCAGTCCCAAAATTCCCCGCCACTGGATTCCTCGTCCTCAAAGCTCGTCTGCCACTCCTCGCTCGTCGTCCTGCAACTGGCCATAGCTGGTATCTTCCCCTCCATCTGGGTAAGCTGCAGCTCCCCGCTAAAGTTCCCTGTCCTTCCCTCTGGGGAGTTAGCCATTTGCTTGTCTCCGGAGTTCTCTGCTCCTTGAGCTGAGCAGTTGGCGGCTTGTCCTGCTCGGGGGCTTCCCGTCCCTCCTACTGAGGGGTCCGTGGCCCATTCCCCTCTGAGGCCTTCTGCCTCGGCTGGTGCGAGGCCCCCAGCTTGTTCCCCCGGCCATCCTTTCTCGGCGGCCGCTTTTATCGCCGGCGTCCATTTGCCGGTGTAAACAAGTGGCAGATGTTCCGCTTGGGCTCCATCGCCGCCACGGGTAAGTCCCATCCTGGTTCCCCGGGCCAATTAGGAAGCAGGATGAACACCAGGGAATGATGTCAATGTGATGACTATCCTTACTGAAAGAAGTAGAACAACCAAGACTTTCTGGAAAACCTTGGCAGGCATGGATTAAGGCTAAATAGGACCCATATAAAATTTAAGCCTCTTTTCTCATGGCTTCCCATTTTAGTGAAGAATATCAAGTGATTTTGATAAGCTAATAGATCTTCTTCTTGAACTAGTTAACCAGTGCTCAGATTCCTGGTGCCTCATCTCTTGCTCAGGGAGTAAGTTCATTCAGCAAAAGATGTATAAGGACCTGCAGCCACATGGCACACTTTTCCAACATCCAGGGTTGCAGACACTTGCAGTCAAGTGTTTCACAATCCATCCCAAATTCAGAGCCCTAATACAAACACTTTCAAGATCCTACTTCAATCTGCCATTGATCTTTATGTTGGAGATAAATTAACCATCCCATCCCACCCTATCCCAGCAGAGCAGGAAGAACATGTTGTGAACATTTCAAAGTTAAGGGCCATGGAATGGATGGGGGATACAAGAAGGACTATTTTGAGGCTCAAAATTTGTTTTCACCATAAAATATGGCCTGCTTTGATAATTCCTTCAGTGAACCTGAACTGCAAATTAAAACTAGTTATATGTGGTCTCTGAGGTTTTCGCAAACGTTTTTATGGCATGCACTGTGAACTTGGAAGAAAACGCCCAAATCCCAAAAACTATATAATTCAGTTTTTCTTTAAATGTTGCACTTTCTATTTGACATTTAAGTAATCTTTAATAAATATAGGGGAAATGACTACAAGCACAATTATTAATAATATTTCACATTCTGGCTACAATTGAAAAAAAGTCTCAAAAATTTGTGACCCAGAATAATTACTTTCCATGTCCTTTTAAGGCTATTCCAATGCAACCCTGGGGCAAATCACAATGAAAGACCTAGCCAGGAAGAAAATGTTTTCACCGTCTTACTTAGCATCACAGTCAAGAAATAGCTACACTGGCATCTTTGCCAACTAGGTTCATATATCAGCTGCTGCTTGGATCATTGAGAAGCAGCAGTCCTCAGGAACCTTCCTAGCAAGGGTTACAAATTAGTGATCCCAACTTCTCATTTCAAGAATACTTTGGAGTACAGTCCAAAGGATCAAATGAAAATAAATGTGGGAAATACCAGTGATGGATGAAACTGAGGTAGCATGGTATCCATTTAGATACAACAAATATCACTCCTTAAAGGGTATAGATGTGGGTGCGCAGGCACCTAAGAAGCTATTATTAAAGGTTTGGGTATTAAAAATTTAGGTTTATTTATTTATTTATTTGTTAGTTATTGAGTTCTATATAACTAAAAACTTCATAAATTTGTCTGCAGCTGAAAACTGTTTTCTCAGTTCCACTACCTCAGCTAGAGTTTGGGTAGATCTATTAACAGAGAAAGTAAGGGCCACATGGCATGGAACAAATTCACTCTGAATCCAGCCAAGTTCTAGGCATATGGCTCAAAAATACGGAAAGGATCAAAGTATCCGTTCATCGACAGATCCTCCAGCCTGACATTTCTCTCTCATCTTGCCTCACCACTACCCTTCCCAGCCCTTATCAGACTGTGGAGAAGCAGAAGGTCACTGCAGAGTTAGGTTCTGAAAGGTATAAGATGAATGTGTCTCTTGTCCATTCTTCCCAAATTTTAATGTTCAGTTCCCAGCCCTCCACCCTGTCCTATTTCTATCTTGTAGAACCACAAAAGTTCCACTGCAAGAGAGTTTTCCACACCCACAGATCAGAAGGTAAGCTTTGTGTTTCACACTGATCAGTAGTAGTAACAGACAACCATTGATCCTTCTGGATCATGGTGTACACATAATAGGTCACCAGGACCTTCAATGTGTACACCTAGGCAGGAGCAGAGGCTGCCCAGACTTTCCATCCCCCAGCTGAGACAGAATGAGTCCAGACATTTGGTGGCTTGATGACTGTAGTTATACGCACATTCAGGAATCAAACCTAGATCTTCTGCGTGGCAGACAAGGATTCTACCACTGAACCACTACAGCAGGTACAACAATTAACAAAGATATTAAATGAAAATAATGTTGCAATTGCTATTAACATGTATAGAATATTTCCAAATTTACTAAAAGACTGTATGTAGTAAAGCAAAATGAAGTAAATGCTTTGGGGAAAAAACAACAACTAACAAGTGCATCTTACCAAACAAAAATATACCGTATTTCATGGTGTATTGGTCAACACAGTGTACAAGATGACCCCATTTTTCTGATGCAAAAGGTTAGGAGTTTTATAGATCTGATGTATAAGTCAACCTAATTTTTTTTATCAGAAATACGGGGTTGATTTATACCAGCCCCTGTGTGCCCTCACTGCAGGTCAAGCACCTGGGGAGTAGACATGTGCCACAACACTGCTTGCAGCAGACAGACAGAGTCAGACTCGGCACTTGGCTGGCCCCAACCCCTACGAGTGGTGCTGCCTGGGCCACTCCAGCAGAGCACCAAGCCCAGCCCTGTCCACTGCAAGCGCTGAGCCCAGTGCTGCTAGCAGGGGATGGGGCTGGGCTCAGCGCTCAGCAGTGCCGCTCGCAGCAAACAGGGCCAGGCTCGGTGCTTGGCTGGCACAGCCCCATCCCCTGCAAGTGGCGCAACCTAGGCCATACTAGCCAACACTGAGCCTGGCACTGCTCCCAAGGGACAGTGATACAATGTATAAGTCAAGGTTGAATTTTAAGAGTTAAAAATTGGGCTCCAAAATGCAACTTACACACTGTGAAATGTGGTAACCATATTTATTATTAAACAGTTGCACAGAGAAAAAAAATTCTGCACAACTAAAACATAGACAAAATAATCCACTTGAATTCCTCTCAATTTTTAAGATAAAGTACTTAGAAATATGCTTTTTTTCCTGAACAATATGCTCTAGATTGGAGAATATGTTCATTTCTATTAAGGTTTTTGTAATGGCTGTAAATATCACAGGTCTGTTAATTTCATGTAAAGGAAAATTAAACTGTGTTCTCAATGGACTCCAGAAAATAAAATGAAAATAATATTTCCAGCAGCTAACTTGACAAGGAATATCATTGAAGTTTTCTGTTGAATCTTATCTGGAGCTACCACTTAAACTTCTAGTCACGACACATTCATTCAAAACAAAATAGCAGATTGTAATGTGGGCTGATATCTGAAGGCATTTCAGGCACATATGCATATTAAAGCCTAAATTTTAACATGATTACTAGAGAGATTACCTTTGAACTAGTTAAAAAACTGTTTTTGCTTCTTTTGCTCTGCCTCTGAAATATTATAAGATCCTGGAAAACCTAACTACTCTTTTTTCCCCTCTTACTTCAATCTCCTTTAAAACAGTTTACAAAAATAAGATACTTTACAAAACAGGAGAGAATGAGAATTTGCTGAATTACTCTACCACGGAGGAAAATAAAACCACAGATCAAGCCAATCAAATTACATAGCTTTCAAATTTGCTGTCCAAAAAGCTATATTATAATGACAATTATGTCCATCCTTATTTTGTTACATTAGGATTATGATTTTACTCTGCTTGTGTATCTAGAAGGATTGACACTTCAATATGTTGTTAGGTGAAAAAAAATTGCTTTGACACTTGTCACTACATCTTATGCTAGAAAACAAGTGTTGCTCCTAATCAGAACAGACAATACTACGGCACTGTTTGATGAAAATTACGATTTGTAACTGGTTCTATGTAAGCCATTCTAACCTAATGCCAGGTCCTTGTTGATGATAAGTGCTGCTAGGAAACATTACTGGGCAGCTCCGTGAATACAGACGGTTAATTATGACTTCAGCAAAGAACAGTTCATGAGATTATGTATAGCTACAACATGATTAACTCATTTGCTTATCATTTACATGCATCTGCAATGTTAAGTGCATGTACAGGGTGCAGATACTCTCTGTATATTTTAGTTTTAACTTCTGATGTTCAGAAATTCTCAAACCTATCAGGTTTTATACCCTGATTTTCTTAAAAAGAGTGTGAAGGTAGATCATAGGTTATAATCAAGTCTCCCTCTATTTCTGATGATAGCTTTTATTCTTCCTTATAAAAATTAGCAGGGTCTGTGGATACCTGGTGAAATTTCAGCACCAAAATGTGATCTAAATGGAAATACAAAAGCAGAAGCTCTGGCATTACAGCACTACAGGCCTAGTATCTGCAGCAAGAATAGTAGGATTCTGCAGCAGTGTTTGTGTGGCTGTCAGCAGTTGTACACCCATAGAATCTACTATTAGCCATAAAAAAACAAAAAAGAAAAAGAAAGAAAAAAATATATAAACCCAGCTCCAGGAACTCTGCTTTTTACAATCCCCAGAGTTAGCTACCCCCTCCTCCCCCAAGAAGAGTCAGAAGGACTCCATGCTGCTCAGAGTGAATAAACAGGTTGACACCATCTTATTCATAGGATACTCAGAGAATGTATAGCAGGAATGTTTCATTCTACATGCACCCTCTGAAATGAGACTGAATTATCCTGTGCTCTTCTAGAACAAAGACATTAGTTTAGTTCATTTGTTCTTAATTAGAAATACATTTGTTAATTACTAATTTAGCTTTACTTAAAAATAGAGAGAACACATGCACAGTGTTCTGGAGACATGTACGATTTTATAACAATTAAAATCTGTATACAAACATTCATGACTCTCCCACATCCCCCAGGTCTAATAAAGCTGTCTCACAAGGCTACTGATCCTCCTCCCTAAAAAGCCTGAAAACAAATGAGCCTTGCAGTATTACTGGAAGTTTGGCTGATTCAGGCTCAGATGAACTAGTGAATGAAGCAAGTTTCACAACTAAGGCACCCAACTGTGAATGCCTCACCTCCAGGCACCTTGCAATTAAACCAGGAGACCGTTGGCTCAAGCCTTCTCTGCTAGTGCGGTATTGATCAAGGAAGCAGGCATCTCTAAGGCGACTATTTCAGATTTCGGAGTTTTAAAACAATGTCTTAAATTTCATCCTGACAGGAGCTATGACCTAACACAGATGCAGCATATTTCTTGCGAAATATGTACATCTTTTTCCTTTGATCTTCATTATGTTAATGTGTAGACCTGTACAAGCTTCATTTACCCTACCATTTATTTTATGGTCTCCCACCATTGCACTAACTTCAGTGGAAGTACCACTGTAGAGAGGCCTCCACTAGGTACCAGGATTTTAACCACAAAGGGGCCTTTGAACTTGCTCATAGCAGGGTTAGATCACACAGTGATTAAAATGCTAAAGTTTACATTAGTGCTTCCCCAGATGCCACAGCATAAGGGAACTTTATATTGGAACTAAATATAAAGGGAACACCACTGACATATAGTACATAGCACATAGTGCACGTAACCACTGTCACCCCTTGTCTCCACTCTGGTGGAGTGAACCCAGCTGTGCTCTGGCTATTCTTAGCTGCTGTGCCACGTGATTTAGGAACCCAAGTGTAAAGTAGAGTAATCTTGAAATTGTTTCAAATCATGCTGGAAGCCTAACCCAATGGATTACTGTGACTTTTGCCTTCTGTCATTCCCAGCTGAACAGAAAATTGAACCCGCTACATTTATGTTTTATTCAGGGTGTATATTTATTCAGGGGCTCAAATCCAGCACCTTCAAGACTTCAGTGGGAACCACCAAGCAAAATGCTGACAGAAGGTTCCAAAGGCAACGTCACCCTGGTGGCAGGGACAGGGTGGCTGAGGCTGTGATTTGGATGTTGGCAGCCCTCCCCATTAATGGGGCTGGGGTCAGTCTCCCTCAGTCAGATGCCACAGCCCTCCTGGGATTTTCAGCCCTCCCAGATAACAGCCTATTCTAATTGGATGCTTGCCTCTTTCCCATCCTCCTGCAGAAAAATAGCCAATCCAAGCTACTGCAGAGTCAGGTTGAGCTCTCCCCTGCCCTTAGAAGCCCAAAAACATTCACATGGCAACAGGCAGCTGCTCACTGGGCCAGTGAGTCCAGTCTCCTGTGTTCACAGGCAAGCATTTCACCAAAAGATCCAGAAGAACATCCACTCTGGTTACACACTGGAACCACAAAGCACCCAACTGAAAACAAAGATGAAAAGAAGATGTGAAAACAAGAGAACCATAGTCTTTTCTTTCTTAACAAAATTATTGTCAAGTCTCATGAAGAGCAATTCTCTTCTCCACTGGCCCTCTATTATCAGATGCTTTGCTTTGTTTGTTAGCCTCAATTGTGATGTGTAGTTGCTGCTTGACTGCTTCAGTGACCTCAGTCACAATAGCTGTGGGCAAGAAAAAAGATGTTTATAATGCATCATCCTTCCCCTGAAATGCCAGCTTCAATTTGCTTGGAACCACTGGTTCAAATCTGTATGACACATAATTACTCTTTAAAAAGTGAAAATTAGGGTTGAGACACACACACACACACACACACACACACACACTCGTGGAAAATAAATTAAGGACATAATCCTTGACCTCTCACACTGGAAACAATGAAAATCCCACCTCCCAGTTACTGAGACTGCTGGGAAATCATCAACTTGAGGGCTGATTTTCAGTCTACTATATGTAAGATAGCATTAATAATATAGAGCCCTCAATTCACTTCCTTGTGCCCAAATGCCAAAGCATCCTCAATCAACCTGACTGCCAGGCCCATGATATGTTACAATGTCTAATTTTCTTTTAAGTGTTTTCTTTTATAACCACAATAATGCTCATTCGAGTGAACAGTGGTTTTCTCTCCAGTAGTTAAATGAAATTTAGGATAGTAACAACATTTGCTCTGATGCATCAGACTTGGCATCCAGAACAAACATTATATAACTGGTGCACCAGTATTTGGAAAACATGGATTTGAAAATAAATTTCTACACATGCTGAACATTTTCTTTTTTACATTTTTTTGGTAGCTTGAAAGATACAAAAATAACAAAAGCAGAAAAAGGGGACTAGATTCCATGCAATGATTAGCTTTATGTAAAATTTAGTGTTTTCAATACTAAGTTGAAAAGTTCTTCGATTCATTGTATATTAGTCAATAAAACATGAGAAAAATGTTCATTCAGAAAGAATCTCAAATTCAATTCCAATCTAATAAAGGCCACTTGTTTTTCCTGTGACTCATATCCTGGAATGAAAGAAATATAATGTAAACTCTCCCTGTCATGACCCCCTTTTCATTTCTTATTTGCAGATGTACAGCAGATTATTGAATTTTGGAACATGATGGAGAGAAGATCTGGCGAGTCCTTTGCTCCACAAGCATTTTTTCCTAATTACTGTATTTGAATATGTTTGAGTTTCAAGCAAGCTTGGAGTATTTTTAATTAAGTCATTTTAGCTCTGGAAAGTGAGTGTAAATACTTGTGCAATCCAGTCCAAAATGTGGTGCACTTTGTCTCACAAAACAATAATGATTTGCCCTGAGAAGTGCTCATGCAACTCTCAGATGCTGCCCATGTAAAAAGTACTGGTGACTGGAACAAGAGTAATTCTAGCAGAGGGTGTTGCCTTTTATTAATTACAGGGAGATCTAAATATTTGCATGTGTAGGGCCATTCACCTTGACCCCTGATCATCCCACACAAATGATCCTCTCCACAGCAGAACTGTGGAGTGTGAATTCCTCAGATTCTGAGACAACAAAGAGTGAACTACAGTAATTGTACCTTTTTAGCTATATCCTTACACTGAAGTCAGAATTTGGTATCCCTTTCATGTACCGTCTCACCTTCTCTTCTTAATACCTTCCAAGCTCAACAAATGTAACTCAATTTTGAATGTTCAAGACTATTTTGGCTAATGACTTGGGAATTCCAGTTGGCCAGGATGTTAAAACCCCCACAATCTGGGAATAAAAAGGAAACATCGAGTCATTTTTAACCTACACTGGTACTTCTGTTGCTGCTGCAGCACAATATGGGCTTTATTTACACAAGAAAAACCTGACTCATTTGGATGTCCTATGTATAAGCAAATCCCAGATTTGATTTTCTTATCTGAAACTAAGTACAATGACTAACTGTAATCTCTCTTCTGTTCATCCTGTCAGTACTGCCATGTGTAATCTGTAAAATATAGTGAAGATTTTAGGTTCAGAGGCACTTTTATAATACCACTACTAATTAGTACTGCAAATGACTCTACAATGCTTTTCTGGCAGAAGTCAGTTTATATATATGATAATATGTAAAGAATGTAAGGTAAAGAAATAATTAAGACCAACATACTGAGATCACATTAAATGAAGAGGAGAGTCTAAGGCCACAGCAACTCTAGAAAATTCTGCCTGTGAAGCAGCATCAATTAGTGTTGTGATGTCTTTATTGAATTTTTATTCCAGCAAAAATCCTGGTCTGGATGCAGTTATACCAGCAAAAGAGTGCTTTTGCCAGTATATATCATGTTGTTTGGGTAATTGTTACAAGCTGTAAATTCACTAGTAAGGTTTGCCAGCATAGCTATTAAGGTAGAATACTAGCAAAGCTTTTTCTAGTATATGCTATTAAGGTAGAGAGAATACTAGCAAAGCTTTTTCTAGTATAGGCAGGGCCTACACATTGCAGGACCAGAGCCTGTGATTAAAATAATTTGAAGAGATGTGCCATGTGCTCAGGTTTTCAGAAAGGCCTTGTTTCTGCCTCTGGTTTTGTACAGTTGCAATTCTGTGGGCACAATTATTGTAAGCACATTAGACATCTAATTACTTAATTCCTGGGATATATTAATGACATGCAGTATGCCTTCAATTATTTTTACTTGCAAAATTGCACCTAAAATTATGTCTAGTGCAAAACTGTGGGTGCAAAATTGTAGGCTACTTTTCAAAATTCAGCCCATAATGAACCATGAATAAAATTACAGGTTTGCCAGTATAGAGGTTAGCATATTTAACACTCCTCTTTTTTAAAAAGCTTCCTGACACATGTCTCTCCTAAGAGTACTGATGGTATAATCTGGAAATGAACCTTTAGGAGATTTAAATATCTATATCAAGAGCTTGATGATTTTGGTGTGACAGTATATTTCTAATTTCCAAGTTTCAGGCTTGAGTGCTGGCTATGACACTATTTCTCTCTGGCCTTTGATTAGTCAGACAAACCTCCTCTCTCAATATGCAAAATTGGGGTAGTAATAATAGTTTACCAGCCTCAAAAGTATCATGAGATTTAATACATTAATAGGACCAGTTTAATGAGATACTATCAAATGGAGTGGAACCATTCAGGTCCTTGCAGGATGTATTCATTCATTCATTCAACACAATGCCTATTTTTTTTAAGATCAAGTGCCATATTAAGGTTATCAGATACAATTCAGAGCAGATTTGAATTTTAAAAGTATGGTGTGCAGTCTAACTACCCATTGGGTCTGTGTGGTTAAAAAAACTAGGCTAGTGTCACATCTAGCCACCTTGGACTTCCCAGCTCAAATAACCATTTAGAGCTGGTGGTGTAAATCCACAATAGGGCCTGAATTCAAGCCTCCAGAGCCATGGCAAGACACTCTATCTGCTTTGCCATTGCACCCTATGTTATACTGTATTATTACTTGGAGCATCAACTATGTTGTGATTTAGAAAACAGCAGTTTAAATAAGGTTTACAGATTTGCAGATGATATTAAAATTAGGGTTAGAGCAAATAATGAGGAGTAATACAACTGGATTCAAAAGGATTTGAACCATTTAGGTAATTAGGCCAACAGATGGTACTTGCAGTTCAGTGTAGAAAAATGTTAAATAATTGGTTGGGGAATATGTGCTAAATGGAACAATTGTATAGTGTGATGATTACAAAAAGGGGCTATTTGGAAAAAATCTTCAACCATGAAGACCTGAATCCAAGAAAGAAAAATAAAGCTACTATGATGTGTTAGCAAGGAGACCGAAATAAAAGAGATGAGAATGACAGCTCCACCAGGCATATTGTGTGCACACGATTTTTGCTGTTATTAAGAGTTCAGCAGAAAATAGCTGTCCCATACTGTAAACGTTTTCACAACTTGAAAAATTCTCCCAATTCCACATTTTGTCAGATAAAACAGAGACATACAGAAGTTTCTTATGGGGAAAAAATAAACCCAACAACAGAAGACAAATATACAAGGAAGAGGAGGCAGTGTCCTACCTGACTAGCTAACAGCACTGTGGTTAGGGTACTTATTTGCATTGTGAGAAATCCAAGATCAATCCCCTCCTTTTCCCAATTCAGACTTCATCTTAAAAGTTATGGAAAAAGAATTAAAAATTAGGGAACACAGTATAAAAGGAGCTTGTGCAGAACTACTTCACCCAATTGCTAATAAATATATAGAATGCATTACAGAAAGCCTTTTAAACACACTGCCACTAATGAACGGTTGTGGTAAATTCTCACTGTCCAGTTTTAAGTCACTATTAGGTGCTCTAATATACATTCTAGTTCGGACAGGAATTAAATGATATGGCCAGATGAAGTACTCATAATGGATAATGGTCCCTCTGGTTATAATCCATGAATCTCTGTGATTTAAAAAAATGTGTAGTTATTTCTGGAGAAGGAGACAACTGAAGGACTGGAAAAAATAGACAGCTGGGATTACGATACTAGTAAATATTAAAAGGCATCATGTTCCAGGTCCCAAAATGTCTTTTGTTCTTACAACACAACAGCAAAGTTCTGCCCCTACACCACTAATCCTCTTTTTCATTCTAACGTGCTAACTTTATTGTGTACTGGAGCTATCATTTGAAAGTGCTCTGAGTGCTTTCTCTGATTGCACTGGCAGAGTTATATGAACCATTACCTATCATTACCTTTATTTCAAATCTGTCACTTCTTCCTCTTTGTAGCCAACAAGCTGTAGGGAAAAAAAAGATGCAGTTTCTATCAGAGAATAAAATCACCCATACAAAAATGAGATGAAAGAAACGTGAACAAAGAAGGAAAAAGGAGATGAGAATCTTGATAAATCAGGTTCTGTCTGTGCAAAGGAGATTCTAATCTACTGCTATATAAAAATCCTAAAACACAATGCAAGCTAGAGCTGGGCTTTGTCTGTGATTCTTTGTCCTCTCACTGCACCCTGAACTAAAAATGTCTCAAAACATTCCACAAATATTATGCAAATACAAATAATATTGCTATGACTTCATTAGGCGTGAAATATATATTCGAACTCCAGTTATATATATATATATAAGCTTGGATTTGCTTCCCTAAAAGAAGTGATTTTTTATGAGGTGCTTTTCAGTAAATCGTTCATGAGCTACACAATGGGCCGTGAGCAATTAATGTTAATTAAATGGCCCCTTCTAACTGTTGTGCTGCTGGTGACATATTAACGACCTCAAAATGCACTTGGATTTGGAGTTGGTTTTTTTTCAGGGTGTGTGCCAGGCTGCCTTACCTCTGTAGATCCATGGCATGCTCCAGCTGCTACTGCACATGTATGGAATGCCGTTCACATTTTCAGTAACATGCACTATTAGCCAAACACTGAGAGAAATCAGCCATTATACAAAGTACTGCAGAAATAGCTGAGAGATTAAAGCAAACCAGTAAGCCTGATTTTCCTGCTTAAAACACCCACAAAAGCTAAATACAACTGCAAATTGACAGCAATACAGACAGACAGATCATCACAAAGAAAGCTAAATTAATGCAGTAGAAACACAGGCTCTAGATGCCTGTTCATGCTATGCAGTGACCAATGATAGGAACTTTTTGTTGCTTACTTCACACAGAGATAGGACCAGAAACGACAAGGCATACTTCTCCCCAGTAGAATATACAAGTTATATCAGAAATGAACTTGCCTCAAAAACATATTAAAAAGGTAAATGACCCACAGACCCAATACAAGAGGTGGATCAATTCTCATATTTTGCAAGCCAATTAGGACATCCAGAAAGAAATAATGTAATAAATTAGAAAGGCAGCAGTTACAGTCATGAGCTTGAACAAGATTTGGCCATAAAAAATCTACAATTTACAGACTAATCTCTGAACTGTCGATTTGAATATTATGTCCACTCTACCATATGAATGTGAAAGATAGAAATCCAACAACAGTATAGACAGATGTCTAAATGTCTTTGAAAGCAAAAGCCTCGGGGAAAAAAACTGTATTACATGGAATAAATATATAACAAATGCCAAGATTCATCACTGAGCCCAGCAACTTATCTCAAGTTATCCTGAAAAAAAGATAGAAATATATCATTCCTGTTAAAATGCAGCCAAAGCGTCTGCTATGACAGGTGTGCCATTGGGCAGCTGGACTGAAGTTCTAGGTGGCTGAAAGAATCCTGTCATCAAGGAGAACTTAGAAAAAGATAATTTACATGACTTAAGAAGAAAGAGGGCATACCCTGGATACAGGGATGCCTAAACTTTGTACTTTAAAGGATGTTTGATGGCACGGAAGGATTCAAATTCAGAAGCAAGTTTCTCCCCAACCTTTGAAGAGAATTTACTTTACAGCCTTCCCATATAGTCTTTCTGAGTCTTTGGTTTTCTTGGTAACCCAAACAACAAAACGTAACCATTAGTCTATAAACAAACTATTGCAAGGTAACTTTTAAGTAAGATAGATTTTCAATGGAAGACCGCCACTACTGGGACCCACTATAACTGGATGTAAGTCTACAGTATGTTAGCGAGCAGCAAAATGGCCTGTGCTTGCAGGCATAAGCACAGATTAACAAAAATATGCACAGTGGGGACATCAGACCCACTCATTTTCTTTTCAGATACTTTTTCATTTAATAATGAATTATGTTGGGCCATATGAAGCCTGTGGGCTGTCTTTTATACACCCCTGATTTTCAGTAAGTTTCTCCCCAAGTCTGCTAGCTCCTGGAGCTCTCTTGCAGGACCTCACTGTCTCTCAGTTATTACTAGGGGTGCACCGATAAAGATTTTCTTGGCTGATACTGATAGCTGATGATTAACCAACCGTATTGGCCAATGCCAATCTGATAACTGATATTTAGTAAAAGTGCAAGGCATTTTAAACTACTGACATCCAAAAACCTTTACTTTTTGTTTGTTTTGCATTTATAAACAAACACACCTGCCCCCTATCTGTTCTGGCCCTTGATGAGGAAGGTGGTGACTGCCTTATTCCCATGCATGCCACCCCCTCTCCTATGGTTCCCACCTGGAGCCCTGCTCCCTGCACAGCCTGTGCTGCTGATCCTGGATGGGCAGGGCAGAGCCTAGCATGAACAATGGCATGGGGCACGTTTGGAGTCCCAGAGCACGCCACTGTCTCAGCACCAGCAGGCCCCACACAACTGAGCTCCCACAACTGCTGGGAAGAAGCCACTTTGGCAAAGGCATCTGGTGCTCAGTGGAGCAGAATATCCCTCGCACAGCACCTTACCCCATCTGCACACAAGCCAACTTCTCAACAGCAGCACTCAGGCCCCTGCTGCACATGCAGCATTGCCATAGCAGCAGCAGGAACCGGTAACAGTCCCTTTGTTGCTAAGTGTGGCACTCTGTGACTACTCCCTGGCATCCCCTCCCCGTCCTGCTGCTTGCTGGAATCTGTAGTCTGCCACAGGCTTGGGACGGTGGGGACCAGACTATGCTCACCAGGGTACTATGGAAACACAGCCATAATTATTGGCTACAACGACCAAAAAAATCTGATAGCCGATAACATCATTTCTCCTTTTATAAGAGCCGATCTGATAGCCAACAGATATATTGGTACACCTTTAGTTACTACTTCCCTTATTTAGGACATGTTGAACCCACTGGTATAACCAAGCCTTCTGAGGGGCAAATTTTATTTAATCTTGTGTATTGTGGTTGGAGACGCATTAAAAAGTTAGGGTAGGTGGCAGAAACAAAAATAAACAACAAAGGACTAGACAGTTTTGATATGGAGTAGCACAATGAGAAATGGTAAAAAAAAAAAAAAAAAAATTGTGTGGCAGAAGCAAGAAAGAGCCTGAAGAAGGACCCAGGAAGAAAGAAAATAGGCAGGGGAAAAAATAATTTGGAGCAGCACATTACTATATTATTTCCAGGAGCTGATGTGAGGTATGTAGCATCCCCATAGAGCTGCAGGCTAGTTAGCCTGAAAGTTGTATTATAATAGCGACATTGTGCATTTCATTTAATATAGGATTTTCATTTTCAAATTCGAGTTTCAGTTCAATACATAAACATGTTCAGTGATGGCTACATACCCTGCTTTTGCTGCAGCAGGCTTGAAATAACTAATTACTAATGCTTGGATCCAAAAGTAATCAGTGAGAGTCAGGGAGAGAAATGTACCCACACAGACAGGAAGGGAAAAGGCCTTGCAGAAGAGAGAATGGAGAGTGCCAGAAAGAAAGAGAAGCTTGGAGTAGGGGGAGACCTAAAACCAGTATTGTGGTAATAACATTGTACCTTGCTCATATTAGTGTTTGTTAATGTGTGCAATAGTCATGAAACCTAGGTACAGAAAAATACACCTGTCTTTACAAAATGAAATCTTTAATTTTCCTAAGGTCAACCCACAGCAAACATACTGAGACACAGTCTGTTGGATCACAGACACACAGTTTATATCAGATATTATTAGTGTCATCATTCATTTGAATTACAGTAGCACTCATACTGCACTAGACACTTTCCAAAGAGTCCATCAGTGCTTCAAAGGGCTTCAAACTGCCTCTCACCATCGAAAATATATTTTCTAAATAGAGGAATAGAGTCATAGAGAAGTAGGGCTGGAAGGGACCTCCAGACATATTCTAGTCTGGTCTGCTGCCTAAGGCAGGATCATCTTTATCCAAACCATGCCATCCAACCATAATCTAAACTCTGCATAAGACTACCCTCAACCCTGACACAACACAGACCTTACACCTTAACCTGCCACAGGAAAAATAGAGGAATGTCCTGCTTCTATAAAATGATGTCAATAAGTCAGTATACACTCAAGAGGCCCTGCCCATGTCCCCTCCTACAGAGGAAGGCAAAAATCCCCACACTCCATACTAATCTGATCTTGAGGTAAAACTCCTTCCTGACCCCAAATATGATGACTGATCTGACCCTGAGCAGGGGGGCAAGACCCTCTAGCCAAGAACATCCATCTTTACTCCTAGCAGGAGAATCAACACACCCAAGTTGGCTACAGCTAAGGCTGGGGACTTCAACATGTTGGATATTTATCTTGCTGGGATCCTGTGACCCCAGCTGACTTCCTGCCCCTCGGGCAGGGGGCTGGACTCAATGATCTTCTGAGGTCCCTTTCAGCCCTAATGTCTATGAAATCTATGAATACCTGGTGCCTCTGGGGAGGCTTAAAAACACCCTGACACATATAGCAGAAAAGAGTTGGGCAACGGGGTGGGAACAACCAGCAAAGAGGGGACTGGGAGCTCCCTGATGCCAGGGCAGGAGGACATTGTCACTGCCCGGGCTCTGGTGGCAGAGCCCAACCCTGCAGCAGGCAGAACCCTGGGGCAGGAAGTAACCTCCTGCCCCCTGCCGCCCAGCTGACCGGGAACAAAATGTGCTCCTGGTCAGACGTTTACACATGCCTTACTGCACAATAATTACTTGGCAGTTAATTTGCTACTTGCATTTACAGGTAGCAAATTAATTGCCAATTAGAGAAAATAACTGTGTGGTAAGGGTCTGCACGTGTAGACAGTGAGGCTTACTATGCAGTTATTTTCTCTGCTGCGCAGTAAGCATCTCATGTAGACACACCCATTGAGTCTATGATCTACCAAGACTCCCCAGTCCTCTTCCATACTGCTGCCATCCAGCCAGGTGCCCCCCATTTTGTATTTGTGTTTTTGGTGATTCTTCCCGAGGTGTAGCCCTTGCATTTGTCCCCACTGAACTTCATCCTGTTTGCTTTAGCCCACAATCCTTCTGAATTGTGGTTGCATCCTCCAACATGTTCACAACTCTTCCTAGTTTCATGTCATCTGTAAACTTGCTCAAGAAGCTTTCTATGCCAGCATCCAAATTGCTAATAAGCATGTTGAACAGCAATAATCAACATAGGAAACAGCATAAACCATCTCATTTCACCTGTCAGCTTCTTGTATCCTGGTCCGGAGGACTGGACCAAAAGAAATTGCAGGATTGGACCAAAATAACTGGTCCACAGCTTTAAATGCATCCTGGATCTCTCGGTGAGGCCTGTTACTTTACATTTGTTACTGTGGTGGACTGGTGTTTCCAGTCCAGGGAAATATACCTCGGGTATACTGGACGCCTTTCAGCTATTTACACCATCAAACATCAAATGCTCCTGTTACATGTCCTTGAAGCTACAGGGTTGAATTAGAAATGCTCTGATAAGCCTCCAGTCTGTCTTCTCAGAGTGAACTGAGAGTGCCTTTAGGGGTTTTCCATCTATGAAGGTTTCACCTGGAGAATGTCATAAAGCTCATTTCTCTCTTCCACCCAACTGAACATTTATAGTAAACCACTGGTAGAGCTGGTGAAACAGCACAGGCTGAAATTGTAGCAATGCAATGCTGCGGCTAGTAAAGCGACCAAAATGCTGGCGTGCATCCATAGATGCTTCTCGAGCAAATCCCGGGACATCATTCTCCCCTTGTACTCGGCCTTGGTGAGGCCGCAGCTGGAGTACTGCGTCCAGTTTTGGGCTCCACAATTCAAAAAGGATGTGGAGAAGCTTGAGAGAGTCCAGAGGAGAGCCACGCGCATGATCAGAGGTCAGGAAAACAGATCTTACGATGACAGGCTGAGAGCCATGGGACTCTTTAGCCTGGAAAAGCGCAGGCTCAGGGGTGATCTGATGGCCACCTATAAGTTTATCAGGGGTGACCACCAGGATCTGGGGGAACGTCTGTTCACCAGAGCGCCCCAAGGGATGACGAGGTCGAACGGCCACAAACTCCTGCAAGACCGTTTCAGGCTGGACATAAGGAAGAATTTCTTTACTGTCCGAGCCCCCAAGGTCTGGAACAGTCTGCCAGCGGAGGTGGTTCAAGCACCTACATTGAACACCTTCAAGAGCAAACTGGATGCTTATCTTGCTGGGATCCTATGACCCCAGCTGACTTCCTACCCTTTGGGCAGGGGACTGGACTCGATGATCTCCCGAGGTCCCTTCCAGCCCTAATGTCTATGAAATCTATGAAATCTATGATATCCAGACACCTAGCTCCATGTCTCCCTGACATCTAATGTAAACAGAGCCATTTTCTAGCCATCTCAATCAGCACTTGGATGAAGTAGGAAAAGGCAGAGGTTATGCTGGTAGAAAGAAGCATGCACCTTGAAAAAACTTACCTATTTGATGCCTTCCCAGACAACTAACAACATGCCCTCAAAATAGTAAATCAGTCCACAGCCTTAAATGCTTCTTGGACTTTGCACTACTATTGAATGCCTAAATCATCATAGCAGCAAAACTATTTTTGTGGGTGATATCTTTTATTGGACCAACTGCATGGCAGCAAAACACAGCTGTCTGCCACTAGCTGAAAGATTACATTATACCCCACCAGACATAGATCTGTCTACACTACCTCATGTATTCGTTGCTTCTGGAATTGATTACTGTCTATTCTTATACCTAGGAATTAAGTCACACATCCTGAAAAGTCTCCAAATGATACAAAATGCAGCATATAATGCTTTGTGCTATTCCCTCACAACACGGGCTGGTTAGCACTGCAGTCTAAGAAGAGAGTACAGGGCTGGAACATCACTGTGGTCAAACCACTGGAAAAGCCCGTTAGGGTCCTTGATAACCTGGTGTAAATTAGTGCCTTGGTGCTGCCTAATTTATGCCAGGGGACATCCACAGTATACAAAAAGCCAAAGAGTTGGTATAAGGTCACCTTTGCCCCTTGCTCATCTATCTCTTGAGCTTTGTTCTGCCAAACAATTAGCAGGCCCAGGTTATATATGGACAACATTCAGCTCTTTCTGAGGTGCACATTTAAATATAAAGAATGTGATACAAACATAACATGAAGTCTTTCTGAAGAATTCTTGTAATAATCTTCCTGGATCTAACAAGCAGATTTGTTCTTGATGATCAGGCAGGGTAGGGAAGACTTTAGTTCTTGCCTCTAGACTCTAGAGGCAAGGCTATCCAGAGATTCCTGTGTTGATGATACAGGAGGAATTTTCAGGGTGAAGATAAGATAATACTGCTACAGAGCCAGTTTTTTTTCCATTTTATATTTCTGTTCAGCCCAGACCCACAAGTTGCAGCTCCCTACCAGTCACAGAAGAGAAAGGAATCGGGGAGTTCTCTATTTGTAGCTACTGTAAATAGCTGTAGTAAAACTGCCAATATCTAAACTCTTATGTAAACAGGTGCGTTTTTTAGTTCTTCCTCCCATAGGCATAATAAGTATTATTAAGAATAGATAGGCAGCAGGTTTTAACAAGGCACTGGTTATATCAATAGTAAGTCAGAATAGATTTTCAATGTGCTGTAGTAAGGCACTAAAATATAATAGCCTCTTAACTGACACATTGTTATCAGTCTTATTATGGCTTTCTTCATGCCTGTCAGTGGATTATGGTAATTTTTTTAGTCACGGGGCTAATCAAAGTAGAAGACTTTGAGCTACTGACAGCTCAGAAGAGATATAACTGGCTATACATTGTCATGAAATTCAAACACAGGAAGAAACTTCAGCCTCTCTTCCTCATTCATGTCCCTCCTCCCAGTAAAATCAAAGCAACTTTTTGAACAGGCTCCTCCTTTATGCTTCAAGGAAAAAGTCAAGGAAACAATGGGCACCTCTTTTCCCTGATCAACACTACATTAAAAAAAATGAAAATTTTCCTTTTGGAAAGAAAATACAGTGAGATGTAACTAATATGGTCCACTGGAATCTAAGAATTAATCTCATGAACTAACCTTTGAGCTTTTGTGTCCACAGCATTTACACATTTTTAAATTATGAGGCTTTTGAACATAAGGAAAAGCCCTAAAGACAGAGGAAATACCACTTTCCTGGGAAAACTGGAGCAAAGTTCATTCGCAGGGGTATGTGGAGACTGGGGCAGTTCTCAATCCCTATGTACTAAAGGATATTTCCTGTATGCAACAAAAGAGGGAGACTTGAAAAAAGGTCATGGGAGCAGTTCATGAGTATAGGAATAAGCATACTCGCTAGCCAAACTAAACGGGGAAGCTGGTGCAAGTTATATACAACAGTGGTTGCAACCATAATACAAATTTGAGGTAATGGCATGTCCTCTGGTCATTTTCCACTTCCCTCACACTCTAGAAAAATCCCCCCAACAAGACCAAAGTCCACAGGCAAGTCCAGCATTATGCTTATCTAAATCATTCTCTTTGAAACTTTTCAAGTCATTTGTGCATTACCTGAGAGAGGGACAGACTAATAACCCTAAAAGCTGATACTTTCTGGTTAGCTAGGGAACACATACCGTGTTGCATTCAAGTGATCCAGGCTCTCCACAGTGCTCTGCCCATATGCATCAGCCCCTCTGTAAAGAAGGGAAAAAAGATGACATGTTCAATTGAATCCTTACTAAGATGGAGTCACTTATAAAATGGAGTCAGATGGATCCAGTCAGTGGTGACCTTTATAATGTGTCAGTTGTGAATTTCATTGAGATCCCTAGTTTATTTCATACTGGCCATTGAAAAGAGGAGGCAATGGCAGACAGTCATGACTGCACTGAGCTAACACTGATAACCTGGAGGTGAAAGATTTGGTGGCACATTGTCAAGACTTTGTATCATTGCATTCCCATCAATCTTATTCTTAATGAGACTAACAATAAGAGATTTATAGATGAATGTGGACCTTAAAGCCAACCCACCAGATAACAACCCAAAGATCTGTGTGGGTGGTTGGTACCCAATGAAATTGCATACAAAACCTGATAGCCAGTCCGTATATATTGTCTTACCAGTATTCACAATTACTGGCAGTGCAAGAAAATGGAGGGAAAATTGAAAGAATACATGATCGAAGGGGAACTATCAAGAAGAACTACCTACCCCTAAGTAAGATAAGGAATAGATGTCTTAAGACACAGGGTGAAATCCAGGCACTACTGAAAGTCAACTGCAATTGTGAGGCAAGGCTATCACTCACAGTCTTCTGCCCTTTGTGTATAAAATATATTACCAGTGCCCCTATACTTGTATCAGCTACAAGGCACATTCCTAGTATTAAATATTTTCTCTTATTTGGTGAACATGTGGAACATCAGACAGTTTGTTACAGGTATGTCATTGTTTGTGTAGGGCAAGGTATATAAAAATATCCTACATACAATGCTCGTCATCAGAGTCTAAAAATATCTTCTGGATTCTAACCTGAATTTCTTTTTCTCTTATTCCCCTTACCCAATTGTGTTTGTATTTTCAACAGGTTTTTTTACATATAAATTTACTGATACAAACATTATGGGTCAGAACCTACTCCATCTATTAGGCACCTAAGTTTAGACTCCTTGGTGGGATGCAGATGTGCAGGCATGTGCGTTTGTGATGCCACAAACCTCTTTGCAATTCCACAAACCACACGTTGCATGTTAAACCATGCAGCGCCGTGGCAAAATTTACTACCAGGATTTCCTGGTAGCAAAGAAAAACCGTGAAAAAAGCAAACAAACAGTGCATAAGATGTCAAAATGCCATGTGCCAGGACAAATGCATTGATAAGGAAGCAGGCGGCCCAGGGCTCCCTGCCCCCCATCTCCGTGCACTGTGGAGGCCCCGTGCTGAAGCAACCTGTGCCGCAGCAAGCCTGGGAGAGGCATGTGGGCTAGGGACAGACATTCAAAAAGCCTGAGCGTAATTGATTCAGTCTTTGCAACTTAGTTTGCAAACATACAGAGAATCCCACCAGACTGAGGAAATTCAGGCACATGTCTGCAGTGGCTCAGGCTGGAAGCCAGAGTGTGCTAGAGCAGCCCTCCCTGCCCTTGCAGAGCTGAGCTGAGGGGGTCATGGCCAGGCTCCAGCAGGGCTCTGATTAGGGAGGGGTATAAACCGCCAGCCTGCCTGTAATCCCAGGCTTTTCCCCTCTCGCTGCTCAAGGGGCAGGAGTGTTGCCAGTCTGCAGCCCTCAGCTAGCACTGAGACAACGGGGGTGTCCAGTGCATGCATCTGTTGATGATACAGAGCTTTTCATTCTCCCTCCCTGCTTCTGTACACTGTCTGCAGCAAACTGACAGGCAAGCAAGCCAGGGTTAGGGTGGCTGACAAACATGTTTATCACAGTTATCTCACTGTTTATCACCTCATTAAGACTGTTGAGTCTACCTATTGATTCAGCAGGGACCCAGCATGTGGTCTGTTAGCTAATACACAGACACCTCCTCAGCAAGGCAGAGGGGAGGGGGGAATTCCTGCTTAGCAGGGAGGGGGAGGGGAGCAAACAGCTCTTAAACAGCATTTTGAAGGAAAGACATTAAGCTACCTATTACTTAGCTCCAAAAAGCCTGTCTGCCTGGGTCTCTCCCACAGCACAGACTGTAGCCAGAATGTGGTCTGCTAGCTAATCTGGAGGTGTCTATGAGGGACGGGGGAATGCCTGCTTAGCACTGAGTGGGGAGGGGAGGGGAGGGGAGGGAGGAGCAGAAGCCAGGCAGATGCCTGCAGAGACTGCGGAGCTGTAGCCAGGAAGCAGAGGGGAGGGGCCAGCCCTGCTGTGGAGCAGAAAGCCCTGCCCACCCCAGAGAACATGCCGGGGAGACTCTGATTTATCTTAAACCAGCAAGGATTCTGGGACAGACATTGCATAAACAAATTTAAGTCAAATCAGTTAAGTCTGATACTACATTCAACCAGGTTTATCTCAAACCGGTTTCAGCCATTTTCAAACTGGTTTATGTGCACTGAACATCTGTTCTGTTACACGTTTAAACCAGTTTTATAGATTTCACAGACATTAGGGGCTGGAAGAGACCTTGAGAGATCATCAGGTCCAGCCCCCCCCACCACAGGCAGGAAGTCAGCTGGGATCAAGTGACCCCAGCAAGAAATATATCCACCTGTTTTTTGAAGGAGTCCAGGGTAGGTGCTTGCACCACCCCTGTGGGAAGTTTGTTCCAGACCCTGGACACATGCATCATAAAGAACTTTTTTCTTATATACAGTCTAAATCAGCCTTCCTGGAGTTTATGGCCATCAGACCTTGTTTTTCCTTGTGGAGCTCTGGTGAACAGGTGTTCCCCCAGGTCCTGGTGTACCCCTCTTATGTAATTGTAGGCTGCCACCAAGTTCCCCATGAGCCTTCTCTTCTCCAGACTGAAGAGTCCCAAGTTCCTCAGCCTTTCATTGTATGGCCTTCCCTCCAGGCCTTGGATCATATGAGTGGTTCACCTCTGGACTCTCTCAAGCTTCTCCACATCCTTCCTGAAATGGGGGGCCCAATACTGGACACAGTACTCCAGCTGCGGTCTCACCAGGGCCAAGTGAAGTGGGATGATGACTTCCCTGGTTTTGCTTGAGATGTATTGGTGCACGCACGCCAGAGTTTGGTTAGCTTTGCCAGCCACAGCATCACATTCGTGGCTCATATTCATCTTGTGGTCAATCAAGGTCCCCAAGTCCCTTTCGATCATGGTGCTAGTGAACGTAGCACTGCCGAGCCTGTAAGTATGCTGGAGGTTCTTCCTATTGAGGTGCAGCACTTCTCTGCATTCAAGGCTATCAGGTTTTGGTCAGTCCACCTTGAGAGTGTGTCCAAGTCAGCCTGTATCCCTAGTCTGCCCTGTGGCGTGACCACCCTTCCCCATAATTTGGTATCATCCACAAACTTGGCTAGTTCACATCTGACTCCTGAATCCAGATCACTGATGAAGATGTTAAAGAGTACCGGCCCAAGTACCAAGCCCTAAGGGATTCCACTGGTCACCCTGTACCAAGTTGATTTGCTCCCTTCAACTAGTACTCTTTGGGTACGACCCCACAGCCAGTTGCCTAGCCATCAGACCGTATGATGATCAAGGCCACAGTTCCCCAGCTTAACCATGAGAACAACATTGGGAACTAGGCCAAAGGCCTTCTTGAAGTCCAGGTATATGACATACACATCATCTCCCTCATCCACAGCACAGGTTACCTGGTCATAGAAGGAGATGAGGTTGGTCAGGCAAGACCTGCCAGTCACAAAGCCCTGTTGGCTGGCATTCAGAAGCTTAAATTCCATCAGTCTGGTGTTGATAGATCCCTTGACAATTTTCTCAAGGAGTTTTCCAGGGACGGATATAAGACTGATCGGTCTATAGTTCCCCAGGTCATCCCTCCTCCCTTTCTTGCAGATAGGGACCACGTTGGTTCTTTTCCAGTCAGCTGGGACCTCGCCCAAGCACCACGATTTTTCAAATATCTCTGCGAAGGGGGATGCAATGATGTCTGCCAGCTCCTTCGAGACTCTCAGGTGCATTCCATCTGGGCCCGCAGACTTGTGAATGTCCAGTTCCTCAAGCTGTTCCCTGATCCACATCAATTTTAGGCCTCTTGCCCGCTCCTAGATTGGTTTGTGCCAATCCTAACAGTGTGATCCTCCTAGGAGGGTGAAAAACCAATGCAAAAAAGTCATTTAGGAGATGGAACTTTTCTTGGGCATTGGAAGTCGGTTGCCCCATTGGATCTCTCAAGGGCCCAATGCTATCCTTGTTCTTTTTCCAACTTGCCACATATTTGAAGAAGGACTTTTTGTTGTCCTTGATTCATGTAGATAGTCTAAGTTCAGTTTGTGCCTTGGCTTTTCTCGACTTCCCTCTACAGGTGTCGGCGAGTGCAGAGTAATCCTGTTTGGTAATGCTTCCTGTTTTCCAGATGGTGTACGCTACTCTTTTGAGCTTAATCTAAGCATTCCTTATTCAGCCATGGGGGCTTCCTTGCCCATTGACTGCATTTCTTGTGAGATGTTATGGCTTTGCCCTGTGCTTCAAGGATTATGTTTTTAAGAAATGACCATTCCATGTGTAACCCCTTTTCTGTGGGGGGGTATGACCTCTAACTGCCTGACTGACCAATTCTCCCAGTTGGCAAAAGTCAGTTTATGATTACTTAAAGCAGTTTATACATAATGTCTGTTACTAGCCATGGAAACAGGGGACCAGGCAGGCCGCAGGCCCAGAACTACCTGCTTCCTGATCTCTGTGTGCTGCGGAACCCCAACACTGAGGCACCCAGTGCCCAAGCCAGGCAACTTCCTGGCTGGCTGGGGCACAGTGTGCCTTGAGACAGAGGCTCCATGTGCCTCAGTGTGGGGGCTCCACAATGGAGTCCTTGCACTAAGGCATGCAGAGACAGGGGAGCAGGCAACCCTGGGCTGCCTGCTTGCTTATCTCAAGGCACATTGTGCCCCAGACAGCTGTGGAACAGCTGGCTGGGGTGCAAGGTGCCTCAGCGCAGGGACTCTGCAGCATACGGAGATGGGGGAGCAAAAACAGCCCTGGGATGCCTGCTCCTCTGTCTCCACATGCCACTCCCCTGCTGGCTGGGGCACAGGATGCCTCAGTGCAGGGGCTGCCTGTAAGTTAGCCCCCACTCTGAGGCACCCTGTGCCCAGGCAGTCCCTGCTGCAGCACATGGAGCAGTGGGACAATGTGTCATGCTGTAAACTGCTCGAGTAAGGGCATGCACTGCAGCACAAAGTAGCAGCACAAATCTGTCCTGCTACTATTTGTGCTGCTGCAAAGCACACCCCTGTTCGTATGGATGCGTCCATTAAGTGTGATCCTATTCCACTCTGCTTGAGTTCCTGAAAAACTATTAATACAAAAGGTGAGTGGGTCCTTCGCCTCACTACTCGTTTGTGACTTAGTCTTCAGGCTAAGATAACGGCATGTTACAAAAATAGATCCACTAATGGATTTTCAGGGGCTCAAACAGAGTGGTGCATAAGTCTCCTAAGGTAACTAATAGGTAGAGTAGGAACTGGCCCTGTGTCTGCAAACAACCTTGGGCAAAGAACAAAGACTTTAATCTTGATATACACTAATACAGACAGAAAATGAAGCTTAAATATTATCTAAAAGTCTATTTGCATTATGGGCAATGATGCAGGTAATGTCCAAAGATCCTGATGAAACTGAAAAAAAAGAAGCAAATAATCAAAAGCAGCTATATAGTTCTGAGTTTGAAGGCCTATAATATCCAAAAAGCTTAATGAAATTCTGGAAGAGCAGGTCTGAAGTGAATCATCAGAATCTTCTATAGTACCTCCATTCAACTCAGCCTTATTTGCAATTGAATAGCTACAAAATGACTGAGCATTGTCAGAATTTTTAAAAATTATACTTTCTTGGGTTTATAAAACAGAATTCTTGACAAAAAAACCCAGTGTCCTTATATAAAAAAGTCTTATATCAAAGTCCAAATTTATTTTTTCATGTCTACAAAAACATAGAAAATATTTTCTCTTTCTTAAAATTCAATGTTTTAATCCACAAGTGCTCAAGCCCTGGGTCCATGGGCCAGCCCCAGTCCCTGGCACCAAGTCTTCTGGCCCATGGGCCTTGCCATGGGTCTGAAAACTTGGTGGAGGGGGACTGGTGGTGCTGCTACCCTGCTGCCATATTTCTGTACCCATGGAAAGCCCTGCAGGCCAGAGCCTATGGCCCTACACATGGATGACAGTATGGGCCTGATCCTGGCATGCACAGCCCTGGAGCCCAATCCCAGTACACAGGGATGGCATGAGGTCCCAGGGCCTGATCATGGTTCACAGAGGTGGTACAGGGCCCTCATTCCCCAATCCCAGCATGTGGTGCGGGATCCAGATAGCAGCAAGTGGTGATGGCACAGGGCCCTGATCCCCTAATCCCAGCATGCAGGGCTGGGTGGGGCCAATCCCAGTACATGGGGCCAGGCAGGGGTAGCGCAAGGCCTTACTGCCTAATCCTGGCATGTGTGGGTAGTGTGGGGCCCCAGGATGCAATCTTGGTGTGTAGAGCCTTATATCAGAATGTGGAGCCAGGTGGGCATGGTATGGGCTCCTATACTGGCATATGGGGCTGGTGCAGGGCCCCAAAGCCCGATTCTGAAGTGCGGGGCCTGATACTGACATGTGGGGATGGTCTGGAGCCCAACCCTGGCATATAAGGGTGGTGCGGGCCCCTATCTCAGCATGTGGCAGGAGGCAGGGGTCACACAGGAACCCAGGGCCAGATTGTGGCATGCAGAGACCAATTTAGCTTGTGCGGTCCAAAGTTTGAACACCACTGGTTTTGTCAATCAGATGTGAAATTGACAAGACATGATCCAAAACCTACCAATATTAAGGCTGAGTAGTATCTTTCCACTGTTTAATGGGATGTGGATCAAGCCCATAACGAAGGGCCAGAGGTAAGGACTTGAAAGGAAATCTGTAACAGGCTAAAAGTAAGACTAAAAAAGAAATTCTTATATGGCATGAAGTGGTCAACATTTACTGTTTAATAGTCTAATATAGCAGGATTAAAGATTATTTTCTATAGTTTCTATTCTACAATGAAGTGGGGTGTTATTTTTAATAAAGATTCCAGTAAGACATTTCATACTCTTACCCTGATCTTGCAAATCCTTAATCTTATTATCCAGTCTTTGTTGTAGTGTCTCCCACATCATCCATCCTTTTTAAACATATACCAATTCTAGAACCAGCTGAATCAAGCTTAGACACAAATAAGTCAAAATGTGACTTGAGGCCATGAACTGCAGAAAGTAAAGCACCAAGTAAAGCTTGAAACATTTTTCAAAAAAGCATGATATGGAAATGACTTTTAAAGCTGAAGCAAAACCATTGTGAGCAGCCACCACTAATGGGTTTTGGAGAAAGCAGACAAGCGAAAGAGTGAGTCTTCTCTTTTCAAAGTGCCCCCTTTTAGAACCCTTAGAAGTTACAGTAATTTTCATGTCTGACCCCTATTTGTTTTACTGATATATGTTGGAAGTACTTTAGGTGAGGAGGGGATTTTTCATATGAATAAGTATTCCTCTAATCCATCTGAACAATATTTATAATATTTACAGAACACATTGGTATATACCTGATCTCTGATTGATCCCTGACAAAGAAAGGGAGAAGAACCTTAATAAGTTCCAAAAAGATTTTAAACCTTTTCTGATGTTTTTCTCCTTCAGAGACAGAATATGTGATCAGAAATCACAAAAAGCCAAAGAGTCTGACACAGGTCAGCTTTATTCACTGTCCCAGTTCTAACTGATCCATGTTGTATGTATAATAATGCACTTCAACACAAAACAGGTTCAAACTCGATTTGGGGAAAGCCTTTATCTACAGGAGACATAAAACAGTTATCTTCAGGAGAGGCCAAATAGCTTCCATTTTGTACTTTCACCCATGACTCTTATGAAAAGTGAGGCAAAAATCTCTATATTTTCTATCTAGCTTTGCCCCCGAGTTCACTTTTTCCTTAATGTATTAAGCTGTTCACCACAGTAAAATGGCATCTGACAATGAATTGTGTACACTGAACCTGATTCAGAATTTTGCAAGACCTACTAATTAAATAAATTAATAAATAATAATACTTTCTCCTTATTTAGTGTTTCTCATTTGTAGTCCTCAAAGGAAGTCAGTCTTGTTACTCCTATTTTAGGTACCCCGACAACAACCCTCTTGTTTGTACAGCACCTTGCACAATGGGATCCCTGCCCCTTTGTCATGTGGATACTGACACAATATAAATATATTAAATAAAAGGAAAAAAAAAGACAGTGATACTTTAAGGACCTGTCCATATTATAAAATCTCTTCTACTACAGTTACGTCTGCAGCTAGCCCCTGAAAGAAAGGCAGCAGAGACCAGAAGAAGGGTTTTTTTCTGTCACTGTAGCTATACCACATCCAAAAATGACAAAGTTAAGATAAAAGCAGTTCATCTCAGCATGGATGCAGTTACGCCTCTTCTGTCAGCATAACTGCATCCACAGCAGGATTTTCCTGGTGTGATCTTTTCACATTCCCTAGCCACCAAAGGTATATCAGAGAACTGTGTATGCCTTTATGTCTTTTGCCTCTAAGTAATATTTTCCTCTTCATGGTGACCAGCTGAGACATCTGTTTCTTTAGGGTCTGAAAAGGTTCTGCTGAAGTCACAATGGGGCAGATACCTTACACTATAACAGCAGGAAGAGGCTGTTAGGTAGACCTGACAACTACACTTATAGTTTAAACTATATCCTCCTGAGAGATAAAACTGACTAAAATGTTAAACATCTTATTTGTGCTTCTTATCTCCTTGACCTCCTCCAGTAGGTTTTACCTATAAAACTGACACTGATGTGCCACCTAGAGATGGTTTCAGCCCCAAAAGAACATATAAATTCCCTGCAGCAGTTCAAGAATATAAAGTCTAAAGGTGAAATTTGGCTCCACTGAAATCAGTGATATCTTGGTGACTGACTTCAGTGCAGCCAAGATTTCACACTAACTTGTTAGAGGACTCAGCTTTGATGTTGCTGTTGGGCAGGGTCCAAGTAGCAGGCAGTACATCAGCACTAGAAGGCTATAAGAATGCAGACTAGCCAGGTCTGAAGGGCACAGGATAGAGAAGCAACACTTGGGAATGTTTCTCCTTCTACTCCCCGTGTACTGCATCTAAATTAAGGAGAATGCTGTATATTACATACTGGAGATGAATTAGCAGTATTAGATTGTTATGTAGCACACAAATACATGAAGTCCATAAGGGGCATTTGGTTTATCACTGGCCCTTTTCAGAAAGCTCACTCTTGTGGAAGCAGCTGATAGAAAAAGAACACCATGTTACATATTGTGATAAGGCTGCTTCTCCAGAAATAATGATATGGAAAACCGTCTCTCATTGTGAAGGAATCCCCTGCCAGTGATGGCTATTGCTGGGTAGCAAGCAAATATAAAATGAACCACCTGTGTGGCACACAACAGATTTTTGTATGATACTGCTATTAAAGACCCATAAGTACCAGGCCACAGATGGAGCTTTAAAAAGCTTCATTAGGAGGACAATTTATTATGTTCTACCTAAGACTTTATGGCTGTAATTATACGGCAAATCATGACCACTCAGATTTTGATGACAGCAACAAAGCCATAATTCAGATCCTTTTGCATTAAATTCATGGGACTTTAGTAGTAACCATAGTAGTAGCAGTGGTGGTAGTAGTTGTAGTAAGTTTATATAATATTTTCATGGACTAATGTGTCACTGTATGTGAGCTGGCATTCTTTCATTTTGATCTGGGGATCAGCAAGATCCTTACAGATCAAGATGTTGGAAAGAAATATGCCATCAAAATAGCAGCTCTTTGGAGACTTTTGATGCTAATGGAAATGTCCAATGGAAATTTTCAGATATCTATGCCAAAAACTACAATATTTGGAGATCTTTTCTTCTCCTAGATGTTCACAGACAAGCAATGTCTATGACTGTGTTTTTTTTGTAATCTCCTGAATCGATAGGATGCTCAGGGGATTTGCCTTCCAATGGTCCACCTTGTTGCTAGGTAATGTCTCAAGGGATTTTCAGTTTATTATTTTCTATTACAGGGTCAGAATTGTCCTCCCCGCTTCTGACTTCTGGGGAGAGGATATATGCTGCACAAATCCCAATGAAGGTGCTCTTTGATCATTCATTTTTCTAGTACAGTATTGAACATATGAAAATATGTATATACATATGAAAAATATATATAGTCATTTTGTCAGTGATGCACATGTGGTGGTCTCCGATTTAGCTGTTTTTCAAAACTAGGTATTTTAGTCAGCTTGTATGAATAGCTTGGTCTTGTTCTGCTACAGTTAGGTCTCCAGTTAATGTTTTTAAGTGAACTGTTCTTAGCCATTTTGAGAGACTTTCACCAGCATTCTTAAAAATGTGGCCCATTTTCCATGCAAAGGCTTTGCCTCTCTTCCACTTATTAACATTAACTTCATAGTCTGCTTAGGTTTCCTTCATGCCCTTTTCCACAATTCCATCCTTATGCACTAATTTAAAGCCTATATACCACTTACTTTGAGATCTTTAAAAATGGCATAATATTCCCTAATTTTCAATGCTTTTTAAATCCTTTCCACATAGTTCTATAAGGTCTATCAGCACCTTCTTTTGGATTTAATGCTGTATGTAAGGGTGAGCTTTCCTGGTCATACTGTCTAACTGGCTCAGTTCTTTTAATCTGCAATCCCAGAAGTATAAGAAATAACTGGAACAGCAGAGGTATTAATTGCCTGGAAGTTATCTCCACTGATCAGATCAGATTTCAGGAGCTGAAAGGCCTAACTATACCGGTTGCCTACCCCTGTCTTACAACAATGGTGAATCTTTGCTTAAAAGTATTTACTCAAGCCTTCTATCTGAGCATTGCAAAGCTTCTCAAGACTCAGTAGTCCTCTTCCACTTATCTTATGAATTGTACAAAGCTCTCAGTGGAGCTGTTTGGATGATGCAGGTGACACCTCATAAGAAACACATTCAACTTCCTCTCCAGGGGTTCCAAACTTGCTTAGACCATTTGAATATACCAAAAGTATTAGACAGCATGGGTACAATTTGGCTGTTTATCACCATACTTTTGTTTCCAAAATATAAGTGCTCAAACTTACTGAAGGACCTACTGGTCACTATTCTTTGCATCTTGGTATGTAAGATCTTCTGAAGTTGGTTAAGTCCCAAATAGTTCTGCTATATGTTTAGCTCTTTGATGTGTTTCATCTATGCATTTTGTACGGAAAACATACCTGCCGCAGGAGAAAGGTGGTGGGATGCTGTGCTGGTGGCTGGCAACAGTGAAAGTGAAACCACGGCAGCAGGAGCCGCTGCAGTTCAAGATCAAAGGGAAAACCCACGGTGGAGCAGGGAGGAGCTGGGAACGGCTCCCATGTCTGTTTGGATGCACTTTGTTAGACCATGCTGAGGGCGATTGGCCAGGTGGCCACCTAGCGCCAGGATAAAAAGCCCAGCAGGAAGGAAGCTGGGGGAAGAGGAAGGGGAAGAAGAAGTGGAAGTGATGTCCCCAACCGGCCCGGAGGAGTCAGAGAGGACCAAAGGTCCTGCAGCAGAGGAGACATGGTGGCACTCCGGAGGGGGGGACACGGAAGACAAGTCAGGCCAGCGAGGGCCCAAGGAGTCACCTACGAGACTGTCATGGACGGAGACCAGCAGCAGCAGTAACTGGGACACCTACGGAGACAACAAAGCCAGAACCTGGACACAGACAACGGGCAACAGGTACCAAACTCGGGGAGGGAGGAACCTGCCAAGGGGACTCGAAGCCGGGGCGGAGCCAGACCCTGTGTGAACCAGGGAGCACCAAACGGCGGTGGTTGACGCTTGGTGCCAGTGCCACCTGTAGCCCACAGCCGCAGCGAGGGCCAGAACACTGGCCCCGACGATTAACATCACGGTTGGCATTAGGCATGGTGTAAGGAAGGTGGAGCCCCGAGAAGCAAAGGTCGCTAGGAAGGGAAGGCAGAACGAAACACCTTCCTCCCGCTAGAAGACTAATAACCAGCAAAGACGTGGCAGGCGAGACCCCTGGGGGAGCTGACCCAAGGCCGCTCCCAGTAGCCTGACTGTGCAGTCCCAAAGGTGACGACAGGGCTCAAAGGAGACCCAGAGGCGCAACACTTGGGCAGATAGGCACGGAAAGCTACACACTTGCAGGTAGTTTGACCAACCATATTTCCACCTTGGATGTGTAGCACAGCTCAACTGTCCAACCCAAAACTCATGGTCATGAAATGACTAAAGGAGACAAAAGGGGTCCATGATATTCATCATATGTTGCAGTTAATCTCCACTGCAGACATATAGTTTGAGGTCATTCATACAGAACAGATGCAGTGATTGGACTACTAATAGTCAATTGTATAACCATAGCCCAAGTCCTGCACCATTGGGCGTGGGTTGAACAACAGAAAAAAGCAGAGTGGACTCAACCTATCACCTTGAAAGATCCCCCTATGGATCTACTCCACACCATATTTTTGCCCTTGAAGTTGGCACCACTTGTTTTCCTTTCACAACTGATTTGGATTGTTGTGCCAGTTATATAATACATTGACTTCAGATGCCTTCTCCAATAGTTGTAAAACTAATTTATCTTGGAGTTTTCTAATTTTACAACTTTGCTACAACTTCAGCAATGTTATCTTCAATAACTGGCTTCTCCATGGCAAAAAGGTTCACCTCACTGTTTTCTTCATTTTTAATTTAGAAAAAAAATTGTGATGTGCTGGACTATCCGTGACCAAATTCTTTTCCAAGCTGTTTCCAAGCTGTTCTTGCTCTGTTTTCAGGACAACTGGCCAGGATTCTTTGGTCAGCAATTTTGTGTCCTTCATTTGATTGCTTTATGGTTGTACTCATAGAAATTAGTGGCTGTTATTTGTCTATCTGTCTTGACTACTGTACTGACAACCCTCTGTTTCTGAAGTACAAGGTAAGGACACCTCTTTTTTTCCCTCAACTGTGATCTTCTTTCTAGTCTTACTTTTCACTCAGGGTCCTTTGGCTGAACTTACCTACTATCTCCCCTCTAATTTACCATTGCTAGCCTTATCAATTTTCACATTATAATTACAGCACAATACACAAAATGGTTCATGCACTGCAAATTTTTGCTCGGAGCAACGTGCTTTGTTAGTATACAGTTGGTGAGCTTTATTGCTTCTAAATAATTTCTTCTACATGGGAGATATAGAATAGGAAGTAATTTCCTCGAATCAATTCCTTCACATTGAAGTAGGAAAGACATGGGCTTTTCTTCCATTTTTTCACATTCCTTGTGCTATAGTTCAGTCATAATCAACTGGCAATTGCCTTGTGATCCAACAGCTACATATACAGTATAAGATGAAGTGATTTATAACGGGGCAGCTTCCTGTTGATATGCTTCAATAATTTATCTTTCAACATTTCCAATTATTATTATTTTTGTTGCTGTTATAGCAGCTATACATGCTGTATCTCTGGACATGGACCCAATTCCATTGTATGAGGTCCTGAAATTGAATTGGTAGCAATACAAGATCTCTAATTTACTACTGAATCTTTCTCAGGATACTGAGGACAGTGGTGCATGTATGCACTAGATATAACATTATTTTTCAAATATTTCAAAGGCTACCAAAAAGAAGAAGGAGAAATACTGTCTCCTGCCATTACAGGTAGGATTCATGATAATGGGTCTAAAACTGTGACAAAGTAGATTTAGATCAAATTTCAGGAAAAGCTTCCTAACTGTAAGCTGGCTGCCTAGGGAAGTTCATTGGGCATTTTCAAGAACCTGGGTAAGTATTTATCTGGAATGGTTTAGGAACAGTGACTCCGTATCTGCTGGTGGTCAAATCAGATGACCTTAACATCCCTTGAATCCTATGGGTGGAAAGAGACACCAGTTCTCCTCACCTTTGTGATGCCATAGAAAAATCTTTTGGCAGCAAAGGTGAAGCAAACAGAGGTTCATATTCTTTGTTGTGCCACAAATCCCCCAAATTTGTGGCAGTGACAAAGGTAGCAATAGATTGTGCCTCTTTATTGTGGCAGATGTCCGCTTGCTTGGTGGGGAGAGAACTGCCTTGGGCAGGTGCTCTGGGGATTTATGAGACCCAATCCTGCACACTCTGGGAAATTTCTGGGCAAGATCAAACTCCTGGAGTGCCTGCCAAGCTTCTGCTTACAGAGAAGTGCCCCATGCTCTAACTTGCTTAAAGAGAAGTTTCCACAGGAGGCACAGGGTGGCACATATACTGGGGAAAACTCTGGCACCCCATGCCGGATCCCATGCAGAAATAGGCTGGAATAAGATCCAGCACAGGTCCCAGCATGAAGATATGCAGCACTTGGAAATTCCCTGGCTCCTTCATCACCCCATACCCAGACCTGTGCCGACCTACACCCAGAGGGACAGGTCAACGTAGATTCTGGCAAGGAGATGCAGGGCAGTGAGGGAGTCAGAGAATCCTTCAGCAAGGGGCAATATATGCTTTGCTTAATAACATTGATTAGCTATTGTGGCACATGTCCTGCCACAGCTGATTTGCTTTGGTGTGGTGACATCCGTTTCCATCCCACGATTCTGTTTAGTTTGCTGAAGGTGAACATAGTGAAAATGAGAAGGTAAGAAAATCGTTAGCTGCAAACACTAACATTTTGTGGGTACAACAGATTAGTTTAGTATCTGCAAGAGAAAGAATTACCCCATATACAGTAGAAATTAAATTTTGTGATTATTATCTCTGACTGTTATAACAACGCAATAGCAAATGCAAACTTTCAAGGATTCTTTTTTCCATCTCACTAAAGATGGAAAAGCAAACACTCCCTTGAAGAATCACCTTAACATGCTATTAAGAAGTCAAAAGGGCTCTAATCTCCAGGATATCCTCTAGGGAGGACTACGTCCCCATCTAATTTTCAATTCTGCCTCAGAAAATTCAGCTCTTGGATTGCAATAAGTTTACTGGACAAGTAGGGAACAGGGAATTTCTTTTTCTGAAGTAGAGTGATAACTTGCAGAAAATACATAATTTTAAATAGCAAGTGGAAAATATTTTGATCCCAATTATCTGATGTACAAATCCCCCTCCAACTTCTTTGAAAGATACCACTGTTTCTAGACGTTCCCCTCTTTTTCTGATTTTTTGTGACTTGCAAAGCTTTCCTATCTAGTCCACCTTCAGCTCCTTATTAAAGGCTGCTTAAATGTTTGCCCTATCCTGAAATCTTTCTTGGAAGAGACTGACAGATATGAAAAGGAAGAAAAAAGAAAAGAAAAAAGGGGAAAAAAGAGCAGCTACTAGTAACAAAACTTTCCTTAAAAATTTTCTGATAAATATTTGAAGTGGCAGGAAAAAACCTAATCCAAAAGAGTAAAGGAATCATTGAGGAATTATGACCAAGTATAACACTTCTCTCTAGGGCCAGTAAGGGCTTGAAAAGCTTCTTGTCAAGGCAAAACTACCCATTATTGAAACTGGCAAGTAAAACATGCACCACAGTTGTCAAGTTATCCAGTTTACTGGGTTTCATTTCTCTTTTAAACCTAAAAAAAAAATTGAAGGACTACGTAAATTCTATAGCACACGCATCATCTGGCAGCTGACATGCATCCCTCCACAGGCTAATTGTGTTTTGTCTCACTGAAATAAAGAGAATTAAAAAGCAGAAAGTTAAAAAGGCCAAAAATAAGAACACAATTATATTTGCCTTCTTATCCTTTTCTGTGTTCATCTGCCAAGTAATTATAGCATTTGAAAAAACAAACCTGGGTTTCCTTTCTCAGCAAAGACAAATAATTATTTCAGCATCAATTATATTTTGTTTAATATTCCTTTTTAATTTATGGGAGGAGGAGACAGTGGACAACAGAGAGGAAATGAAGAGGGGGTTAATTTGTACTATGTCAGTACTCATAAGAGTGCACAGCATGGGACACATACTTTAATAATGGATTATAAATAAAATTATACTAACATCATACTGGTAAGGTCACTAGGGACTTTCTCTTTATATGTGCAGTGGTCATACAACCACTTTGATTTACCCTTTAGCCACACTAACTTATTTATTTTTCAGTAACAACTGCCACTCAACAAGTTGCCTGAGGGCTCCTTTAAATGTGGACCCAATGAAATTTTGTTGAATTAACTTAACTGGACAAATGCAAACTTAAGATCATTAATATTGTAGTTATAGAGTACTGCTTACCTGTTCTTTTGAGCTATTTAAAATTATCTTGTCACACTATTTTAAGGTTTGAATCTAATGAGGGATAAGAAACTGAGTACAGTTATCTGGGAATGTACCTGAAAATGAATCCTAGTCCAAAGCTGCACTCCAATAAGGAAAAAATATTAAAATAATAACTACCAGACAAATAAATTTAGCCCATTCTTCCACGGATGGATGGATAGACTCCAGCACTTACAAAGAGTTCCTTGAAACTCCATGTGAGCTAAGGGGGCTCCCTCAACAGAGTTACTTAAAGTCCTGGAATCTCAGATGTGGAGAAAGAATATTTTAAACCTTTCTAATTTTCTTTTTATGGGGTATTTCCCCACTCCTGTGACTAGTATCTGCATATGTGACATCAAATGAGATTACATGTGTGAGGATTCAGATTATGCAAGTAAGCAAGAACTGCCAGATTAGGCCTAATATATTCTCTTTTTATCCTTATATACTTCAGAATGAGACTTGTAGAATAAATTTCCACTCTTCACAGGTATGGGTATTATAATCTGAGCCTTTAGTGACTCTAGTTAGGACCATATTTTCCCATCCCTATCAGTGTAGAACGGAAACTTTGTTTTCCATGCTCTATTAGACTACCTACACTGTGGAATGCATCATGGGGGAAATGTACGCTCTACAGAACCATCTTTCCCCTTCTTGCACTGAAATGCAAGGACCACACAGAGATGAGCATAAGCAACCTGACCCCACAAACGAGTCAGAGATCACATGGGTTGATAAATATGGATGCAGCTGCAATATCATCAAGGCCTTCTATGAAATGAAGCTGGCCACCCTTATACCACTACTTCATGAGCAAAACTATCAGGAAAGCTACATACATCTTAACTTGTATAAGACATACTCCTTCCCTGACACCACTCCCCCTCAATAGCATATAAACCACCAATAGCAGTGAATTGTACCAGGGTACAATTTACACTTTCCTGTCACTTAAATACCCTAGAGACTAATTTTTTCCCACATCTATATCCTTCCATCACCCATTACACGGACAATGAATCCAGCCCAGAATGTTTGCCTATGCTAATGAATATTTAACTAATAAATTAATGATTAATTTGGTAAATGTTAGTGCAGTGATGTGAGATGTAAAGTGTTATGAGAGGCTATTTTATTATTATTGTATGTGAGGAATTTGTAACTAAACTAAGAACATGTTTTGAAAGCCTCTGAAAAACAGTTGTTGAAATTAATATTGCATTTTGTCCTTTGATAGTACGTAGCACATTATTACAGTACTACAGCAACATTACAGCACTGACACTTCTGCACAGTCAGGTGCAGTGCAACAAGGGCTTGCTTTGCCTTCTGGCATCCCACAGTACCCTGGTACCCCCTCCCCCACCACCTGTGGCAGGGACAGGAAGGGAGAGCAGGACAGATGGCAAATGAGTGTTCTCCTGTGTGCTCGGATGTCTTCAGCAATCTTCAGAGCTATGCAAGGCATCTTTCTCTCCAGTCTGTGGAATGAAGAGCAAGAATTCCTGCACGCCTCTCTGCCTCTGGCCTCGTGTTTTGGGGAGGGAGCACTAGGCCTCCAGTCTCCTGATTCTTGAAACAACTATCCTTGCCAAACTCATTCATCCTTACCAAATTCTGAAGCCCAACAACTATGCAAAGAATCTTTCTCTCCAGTCCTCGGAGTGGAGCAGAGCCACAGGACTAAGCAGTCATCATACCCTGTGGCTGGACAACATGCCACTTCAAAAGATAGTGGCAATACTGAATGTTTCAGCACTATGGTGAGGTGGTGGTGCAGAAGGGGGCTGTTTGCTCCATCTATGGCTGGAAGAACTTCATATTTGAAGCACTCCAAAACAGAGTGGAATCTGGAACACTTTGAATGTCTGTTTGTCCACAGCCTTTGTTTCTGAAAGCAGACCAGAAGCAGAAGTCTATACTCCCTCAGCCAGGAATTATGCTAAGACTGTCTAAGGTACAACTAACTTAAACAAGGAGTCTGGGACTTTGCTCTTCTACTGAGTGAGCACTCATGCTGTCTGCAGTGAGGCAGATGCAGACGGAGATGTACTCAGAAAGACTGCATATTGCAGATAGCCTCCCACACACAAGCGTCTCACACTGTATGATGTAAGGGGAAACTATATAAACTTAAAATGTACTGAATTCCGAGCCACTGTAACTTTGTGCTGTGCTGAATAAATAGAAGAAATTTTGTTAAATCTACATCTCAGTAAAAAATGTCTACTGTTGTCATTGTTTACAGGATGACTCCTATAATTGACTTAGTAAGCTGACATTTCAGGAGTCCTTTTCAAGTTGGCAGGACGTACCCAATGTTTGATTAAAAAAATCATGGAAGAATAGGACCAGAAAATACGAACTAAGACTAGATTTTTGATGTACATAAGTGGGATATATGGTAGATGGCAGTAAGCCACATCTACGGTTCATAGTCTGGAGCTGATCTCACTGAATTGCTTCCTGCACATCATTAGATCAACTTGAGGGCTGTTCTAACAAACCCCACCAACCCACAAACCGTAAAGTCCATTCCGGCAACTAAGGGTTGTAGGGGCACAGCTCATGTCTTGTTACCATCAGATATGCTCTTTGCATGGAAGGACAAAAATGGCAGAGTCAACACTGACCACCTTCACATTCCCTTCACATTCCTTGGTGAATCTACCCCTGGTACAAGCATCAGGCAATTTAAAAACAGGATCAGTGAATTTGGTTCTTGGGCTATAAATACTTATTTTGTCCCATGTAAAGCCTTTTGTCCTAAGATCCTAGAGACATACAAATCTACTGTCCTGCTTCAAGTCCTTCTGAAGTATCGGGGGGTAAGATGTGCTGAAGCTTTTTCCCAGGACATGGGCATGTGTGTCTATACGTGTAACAGGACAGGCCCTGAAGGCAGCAATATCACCCCCCAGGAGACACCTTGATACTGCCCTCCTTGCCCACTCTGACCTCTTGAGGTCCCACCCAGTTATCACTTCAGCCACACCTTGATGTTAAAATAGAGAGGCTGCCCTCAGAGGTCAGTGAGCTTGGGATGCTCTTCCTACCCCACTCCTCCTCAGGCTTGGCCTGCTTGATTCAGAGTCCTGAACCTGCACCATTGTCTCTTGCACACACTCTTGCCAGGGTTCTGGCTTCATTGCACAGCTGCCTTATCTCCAGGGTTCAGGCCCCACTGCACAGTCTGACTCCAGGGCTCTAGCCTCACTGTCTTAATTGTCTTGAGTGCCAGAAGCATGGCTTCCATCCTCCTTATATCTCAGGTGTCACTGGGTATTGGAGAGAGACACACGCAGCACTTGGACTGCCAAGCCTTAAACCTTTGTCTGGGCTTTGGCCTTCTTGCCTCAGAACTCTTATTCTAGCTGCACCTCTCAGCCCCTCTACTGCCACAACCTTGGTTCCTGGACCCTAGCCCTGGTCTTGCCCTCTCAGGCTCCTTGGACCTGGGCTCACCCTCTTGGGGTCTGAGTCTGCTTGCAGTCTTTGGGGCTTCGGGCCCCTCTCACCCTCTGACCCAAGGTCTGGGCTTGCTCACATAGTCTGTTTTAGTTGCAGGCTCTGATCCCCAGTTTGCAGTTCTCCAACAACAGTGGCAGCATCTCTCCTAGTGCTTCCTGTAGCCTCTAAACTTCCCCTCTCACAGCTGTTCCTAGTCCTCAAGCATAAATAAAAATATAGGTATAAACTAGCTCCTTTCAAACTAAAATTCACCACTGCCCAGGTTTGTGTCACCACAGTAATAACCAGGGATCCTGGTTTTCTTTGATAAAAAAATCCCCAATTTTCAGATTTAAAAAAGTAACCCAAAATCCTTTTTTCCATGATTAAAATGAAACACCACTAATATCCACATTTTTCTACAATTAAAATGAAACACCACTAATATTAGTGGTTTCATTTCATCATGGGAAAATGTGGATTTTGGGTTACTTTTTTAATCAAAAATTGGGGATTTTTTTTTTTTTAACCAAAGAATACCAGAATCCCTGGTGATAATGAATAGACCATATAACAAAAATAATTTAACTGTGATGCCTGGTACTGTTGAGCTTCCTTTGATCCCCTGTGATCTGGCACACCTTGGCCATGGCAGGTCATAGCTGGTCTGAGACTTCAGCAATGGCCCTGGCCTTATGAAGCCCATAGCCACACACCCCTGGATCACCAGATCCAGCACTTCCATACCACCACCTCCAAGCCTGTCAATCATATACCTGATTGTGTTTTCTGCACCTGGGCCTAGCAGCAGTTTTTTCTTAAAGGCCTTTCCACTCCTAACATTTCCTCTAGGCCTAGGGCCCTGCTGCCAGCGGGTTGCTCCCTGGCTCTCTCTTTTTCAGTGATGGGATAGAAGCCCCATTACAGTAGGGTTACTGTTCGTCAGCCCAGGAACAAGCTAACCAGATTGTGTGTCCTCACCCACCATCTAATGGTAGAGAAATAGCAATGCAAGTTTGAATGGTACTGGTGTAAATGAGTGAGCCATACCTGGTTTGATCCAGGTCAACATCTTGGACAACCGGACCCACCTCAAATGAGATATCTATTTACAGCCTTTAAGCTTCTGGTGTAGTTAAATTTTTGATTAACTGCATGGTAGTTCTGTGTTCTTCTGGTCCCTCAGATGATAAATACCTGATCATTAGCTTAGCAGTTTTGGCTATGCTAGACATCCGAATGCATTCAAGTTTTATTTTATATGTACAGCTGACTGCTTCTTCAGGTGTTGAATGTCTCATTCTGATTATAGTAGGTGTTAGGTGCCCATGAGTACTTTGAATTATGCTCTATTTTTAGTACATACTGTATCCCTAGGTTTTTTCTACAGATGATCCAAATGATCATTTTTCTCTTTTGACCTGTATATCCATTTAATATCAGTAAATCAACAGGTTCTATTACCATCTGATAATACTTGCTGCTGGGCTGGAATCTTCTGTTGAAGCTCTGATAGTTTGCTGCCTCCTATAGTAAATTACACTTTGCCTAGTGAAGGTAAAACTTCTGCATTCTCAAATCTTATTCTAAAGCAAATCTTGTAATAGTCAGGTGATAACATGACAGTCTGAGCTGGGACTAAGTAAAATACCAGCTATCTCAAAATTTAACTTCTTAAAAAGTAAGTTTTTAAACTTACTCGCTCTGCCAGTTTTAAGCCCTTGCTCCTGTAGAGGAAAACTTGAGACCAGATCAAAGCATTGAAAATATTCATATATTTCATAGATGTTAGGGCTGGAAGGGACCTCAAAGATCATCAAGTCCAGCCCCCTACCCCAAGGGCAGGAAATCAGCTGGGGTCAAAGGATCCCAGCAAGATAAGCATCCAAACGTTTCTTGAATGAGTCCAAAGTAGGTGCTTGCACCACTTCTGAAGGGAGTCTATTCCAGGTCTTGGGGCCTCGAACAGTAAAGAAAGTTTTTCTTATGTTCAGCCTAAAATGGTCTTGGGGGAGTTTATGACCATTGGTCCTTGTTTTTCCTTGGGGCACTCTGGTGAACAGATGTTCTCCCAGATCCTGATGCACACCACTCATGTACCTATAAGCAGCCACCAGGTCCCCCCTGAGCCTGTGCTTTACCAGGCTAAAGAGTCCCATGGCTGTCAGCCTCTCATCATAAGGCCTATTCTCTTTCCCTCTAATGATGCATGTGGTTCTCCTCTGGATTCTCTCAAGCTCCTCCACATCCTTCTTGAATTGCAGAGCCCAGAATTGAATGCAGTACTCCAGTTGCAGCCTCACCAAGGCCAATTACAGTGGGAGGATGACATCCTGAGATTTACTTGAGAAGCATCTATGGAGGCAAGCCAGGGTTTTGGTGACTATTAATGATTCAAAAATGAGTAGACATTTTTTTAAATCCAAATATTTATTAGTTTTTTTAAAATTTCACAATGTTAGATCAATTTTGTAATGTACAATATTTAGCCTGGGATTTAAAAACTGCTATTCTGATGTATTCACACTTTAGGTTTGAGTCAGTGCACAAGCTGCAAAGCAGTGGAACAATTTTGAACACAAGCTAAGAAACAAACACTTTGTGAAAAGATAATTTGAGTATTGAATAGTTTAACTGGACATCTGCAATAAGTTAATTTGGGAAAAGTAATTATACACGATAAAACTGCCAATGTGCTAAACTTATATTTATACAAATGATATTATAAAATCTTTTGAATTGTACATGTATAATATGTCTGCTGGCCTTTCAAGCTGTAGTAAGTGATGGAATATGATGTAAAATATATGTTGTTTATTTACCTGTTGTAGGGATTGGCAACCTACGGCCCATAGGCTAGATTGCATCTGGGAAGAGACTGGATCCAACCCACAGCAACTCAGGGAATCTGCAGCATGCTCCAGCCTAAGCAGCAGATGAGGTGCTCCCAGGGACCCACTGCCTGCTGCATTCATTTTATTTTTGCTGCTGCAGCAAAGGAGGCACCCCCAGGGTCTTAGTGCCAGCCATGCTCTAGCTCCAAGGCAGGCAAATTCCAGCCCATGGGCTAGATCAAGCCCACGGTGGACTCCATTTCTCAGCAGCCCCTGCCTGCGTCACTGTGGCTGGTTTCCATGGAGATCCCAGAAGTGGTGGTGCTGTGACAGCGTGGGGCCAGGGTTTCCACAAAGACCAGCCCTAGCAGCACTGGCAGGATGCACCACTGGGCAGGGGGTTGCTCCAGGCTGGGATCTTGCGATGGTGACAGTGTGGTCCAGAGCTGGAGCCAAGCTGTGATCCACTGCCCACACACCTTGCACAGGAGAATGCAGGCAGTGGATTGTGGCTCTGCGCCAGCTCTGGACCACAGTTACCACTGCAAGATCCCAGCCCTGGCCCAGACCAGTTCCCTGTCCAGCCACACACCCTGCCAGCACTGCTGGTGCTGGTCTCCACGGAAACCGCAGCCCAACACCATCAGGACGCTGCTGTTACTAGGGTTTCCATGAAAACCAGCTGCAGCGATGCAGGCAGGGGCAGCTGGGAAATGGGTCTAGCTGCTGGCCAGATCCACCATTTTGCCCACCTCTTCTACAGCTAGTTCAGGGGCAGGCAAAGTCCAGCCTGTGAGCCAGACTGGGCTCACAGTAGACTCCATTTCCCAGCAGCCCCTGTCTGTATCACTGCAGTTGGTTTCCATGGAGACCCCAGTAGTGGGGCCATAACAATGTGGGCCCATGGGCTCCACGGAGACCAGCTGCTGCAGCACAGCTGGGCAGGGAGCTGCTTCAGGACCAGGATCTTGTGGCAGTGACAACGTGGTCCAGAGCTGAGGCACAGCTGCAATCTCCTGCCTGCACACTCCAGGCATGGAGGCAGCGGATTGCGGCTCTGCCCCAACTTTGGACTATGCTGTCGCTGCCGCAAGATCCTGGCCCTGGGCCCAGAACAGCTCCGTACCCAGCCATGCACCCTGCCAGCACTGCTGGGGCTGGTCTGCATAGAAACCCAGGCCCTGCACTGTCACAGCCCCACTGCTCCTGGGGTCTCCATGGAAACCAGCCACAGCAACGCAGGTAGGGGCCGCTGGGAAATGAAGTCCAGCCACCAGCTGAATCTGCCATTTTGCCTACCCCTGAGCTAGGGCATTGTGGCATCTACTGATTGCTGGGGCCTGCAATCTGCTGATTGCAGTGACCTGTGGTAGCAAAAAGTTGCCACCCCCTAACATAGGTAACAGCTGTCTGTGTTTGGCACCTTTAAATCTCTAAGGACTCTTCTGTCAGCATAAACAGGAACCATTTTGTATTCTGTTAAAGAGGCACACCTCGTGTTGTTCTTTCTTGCTTTTTATGATAACAGACCTCCAGACTAAACATGCATCTTTAGGTTTTTTGCTTTGTATATTTGTGTATAACAAAAACAACAGTATTACCTCTTAGTCTTACAAATCACCAAATTATCCAAATACTAAATTTTTGTCTTGAAAATTAAATTGAGAAAAGAAAAAAAATAATAGAATTCCAAATTTTCAGAAGTTTGAGAAAGAAGAGGGCAAAATCTTTTCATCAGAGGTTCCAAAAGAAATGGTAAATTCATGCATTTGATTCTTATGAGTGTCATAAAATGCTCCTAGATCAGTGGTCACCAACCAATGAATCTCGATCCACCAGTAGATCTCGGAGCCTCCTGCAGCGGATCTCGGAGCCTCTTGGAATCGATCCAAGGCTGGGGTGGGGCACTGAGTGCCCACATTCATGCATGCACACACCCCCAGCCCAGCATGTCAGTTCGTGGGGGAGGGAATGGATGGGGGCTAGATTGAGGCCCCTGTGGTGAGGGACAGTGCTGCAGAGGCAGGAGCAGGAGTAAGTTGAGTGGGGCCTTAGCTGGGTGGGACTTACCTGCTAGGGAAATGCACCCCCACATTTTTTTTTGTCCCTCTGCCTTGATCTGCCCCACCTCTTCCTGTGCCACAGACTTACCTGCTGGGCAGGGGGGATGGCAGCGGTGGCACACAGTAGATCTTGGGTTGCTTTTAAATGCCAAAGGTGATCTCCTACTTAAAAAGGTTGGAGACCACTGTTCTTGATGGCATGGTACAAAGTCAGATCTTGTATGACAAAAGAGAAAAAGACTAATGATTGGAAGGCACTTCATCCATGTATTAGACAAGTTCATGTACATCTGTCCAAAAGAGTAGTGATGCCCCTGCTGTTGCTTCAGTATTTTAACCTATTACTAAATTTCTATTTTAGGAATGCAGTAAGTAATAACCACATCATGCCCTCAGTGCTTGGTACATGACACAGCCTTCCACTGTACAGTTGACACAGCACTCCTGATCTAGAATTAAGGTCTAGCAATAGCTGCTTTTAGTAAAGAATGGTAAAACAATGAGTGATCAAGCAAGCGGCAGAGTATTTCTTCTCATAAGACTAAGTGTATTGCTGAAAATGCTGGTGAGACCCCTCTAGTGACCACACCAACGTACTTCCGGTCTGCACAGTAACAAGGCAAGTATATCGAGCGCAGATCTGGGATTGGCAAACTTCTGCCACTGTAAACCACTTGCTTGTGACCTGGCTGCTGCTGTGTGCCACACCCCTAAAGCCCTTCTCCCTAGCCCCTCTCCCCCTCGAGATTAGTAGATGCCACAAACAGAATAGATATAATAAAGGCAAGCAATAGGGCTGTAGAGGTGCCACTGCCTCCCTTGCTGCAGCAGTGAAAATAAACAGAATACAGCAGGCAGTAAGACCCCAGCAATACCTTGTCTGTGCCCCAGGTTGGAGTGTGCTGCTGATTCCCTGAGATGCCATGGGTTAAATCCCATCTCTGCACAGCTAGATCTGGCCCATGGGCCATGGGTTATGGGCCTCTGGTGTAGATTAAAGGCTGTGCTACAAGAAAAGCCTAACAATGCCAATATATACCATTAGCACTACTCAGACTATTAGGGTTAGCATCAGGAGATGATAAGGGAAGATATTACAATAAGTACAAGCTATTACCACTATTATAAACTTTAATGGTTTAAGAGGAGAGACAAGGGGAGAAAAAGAGAAGAGGGACATAGGAGAAAATTAATAGGGTGGGTCTCTGATGTCTCTTTGGCCTAGAAATAATCTTAGTAATGTTAAAACAGGATATTAAAAGCAAATTCTTTAGCTCCTGCTTTTGCAGCAGTTTTGGGACCAATCCTGCAGATTTTTTTTTCATGTAAACTCTCACTGAAGTCCCTGGGAGTTTTTTGTGACAAGCCTTCTCACACAGAGAAATTGTGTTGTGTGAGCTACCATATATTGAATTCTTTGCACACACTGCAGTACTTCTTAAAGCAAGGAGGAAATATAAACTTCAAAGATTATCCAATTTATTAAAATTTAATGATCCATCGTTCTGATATTGCAAAGCAGGCAACATCTCCTATATGTCTGGCTTCAGACTGCAATTTACTAATCAGTTAGTAGAGCTGAAACTCTTCATTCCCATAGCAATTATTGATTGATAGGTTAATAAAAGTTTCCGCACAGACAATCTCACTCCCATAATTGGAGGTTTAAGGGCAAATCTGAGATCATGTAAGAAGTAAGAACACTTAATCCTCCTTGCCTTCCTCCTTTTAAAATAACAGAAAGAGTTATCCCAGCAAGATATATTTTATGTGCTGGTATATAACTTTTACATGACTGGTGTTCCCAAGGCAGCATAATATTTAATACTTTCTATAAATAATGAAAATGGAAAACAGATGTACTTTGATACTATATGTAAAAAAAAAAAAAATACCAATCTAAAGCCAATAGTAATGATAACAAAGTACAGACAGTGAAATCCGGTCTCAGAGATGTCAACAGCTTCAGTGGGGCCAAATTACCAGAGAAGAGCTTTTACCTGTAGGTTACCAGTTCAAAACTAATCCAAGAAACTACAAAATTTCTGTCAGTACATCTGATGGCTACCCATAGTGTTATGTGAAATTAATCTATTGCTCGTGGACAGCAGTTCTCACCTACAAAACACACCACTGTTTGCAGTAGTTGACAGATTCTTCAAACAGGTCAAGGAGAATGAAAAATCCTTTCAATTTTAGATATGTCCATTCCATTCAATGATATAAGTACATTAGTAGCACAATCTTATATCTCATAGCTGCTGTTCTTTGTGCTATATTTAAAACAAAAGTTCTCATTCCTCAGGTGTGTTGGAAACTATACATGATCACTCAATTCATGCAAGTAACTTCAGCACATACTCCTCTACACAATAAATTAGATTAAACACGCCCATATACTAAAGCCATGGAGTAGGCACGTACCAAGATTCGAAACTTACAAGCCTTTCTGCATCTGCATGAAAATTATACCTGTTCATCTAATTTATATTTTGTTTTTACCACACTTACTGCTTTGGTATCTGAACACCTGATTCTAATTTTGGGTGAAGCAAAACTCTGAAATGGAGGAGAAGCATCAAGGCATGTAGTAAAAGGCAGCAACTTTTTTTTTTGCCATTTCCAGTAGGAAGTATTGTTTGCACTTCTTGATTGAAATGCCCATGCTATCATTATCAGAAAGCTTGTCAAACTCATACGTACACTATAAATAGATAATGCCATTTAAATAAAGTTTCCTGAAACTTATCAGAGGAAACGAGCAAAAGCAGAAGGCAAATTTTATTTTGTGTAATGTACTGAAGATATTATAAGAATCTAAGTATTTTTCACGGGCACCTAAACGATTTAAGAGCCTAATGGTGAAAACAGAGACCAACTGAGTTAATTGGTAAGACTCCTGTTGACTTCACAAGAAACAGGATCTCTTTTTTGAGCTCACTGAGGAAATGCACCTAAGGCAGCATATACCCATAAATATATAAAGCAAAGACTCAAAATACTATGATGAATTTATACACATAGAATTATAGGAGGTACAGAACAATCATGATAGATATAAAAGTTCTTCAGAATAAAAATTACTCTAGTTTTTTGGAACAATACCAAGGTGCAGGTTGTCAGGCAGGAAAAGGGAGAATGAGGTTATCTCACTTCAGTAAGTGGAAACTTCAGTCAGAACCTATTGGATTAATCTTCAGATTTTTTCTCTTTTCCTTCATTTATTTTATTGCACTACTAGCACAACAACACTTAATCAGAAAGTTCCATCTGGTCACCAGTTTTAATTCGTATTTCTTATTGCTTCAGAAGATTAAAAGCAATTCTCTACTCCGAGTAAAGTAAAGGCAACCCAAGCAGCACTGTTCTAAAGCTCTAGAGTATCATTTTCTTTTACAATGTAACCTCTTTGAGCTGCTTGTAACCTATAAATAATCCTGCATTTTAAAGAAATCCTTCTATGAAAAGCAGAATTCCTGATGGGATTTAATACTTGAGACTATTTTTAAAGTGTTTTTGATTAAAAAATTAATTTTAGACTAAAATAATACCATTATTATAACAGGCTTACTGAAAGTATTATGTTGCTTAACAACTCTTTCAAACAATTCCTTCACTTATTTCATACGAGAAAGTCAATAATAATTGGAGATTCTGTTGATTATTAATGCTGTGTCCCACTACAGGGAAAACCCTTTGAGGTGTAGTTCTAGGTTCACTGGAATTTTGCCTCTTAACTTAGTTTTGGTCTTTGTGTCTATTTTTTTCCTTGGGTAAGGCTGTCAACTGGAATCTTCAAATTGAAATGACAACATGAAACTGAAGCCCTAAACAATTTCAGATAATATTGGGATGGACAATTTATATTACAAACAGAGTTTGGATGGGATGGCTTGTCTGAAAATAAACAGTTATGTTAACCTGCAAGCCTGTGTTACACTGGCTTTAGAAACACTGAAAGATTAGGACTTAGATATGTACCTCATACAAAAGACCTTAGGTCTTCCCTTATATCCAGGGGTGAAGAGAGAAAGTTCTTGCTCTAGGCCTGTGTTAGGTGAAACCATATGCAGTTGAAATCTTATCTCTCTGACCTTATATATAAAGTCATAGATAGTCTGAAACAAGAGTTGTAACAAGAGTTGTTGCTCTTAATTTAGGAAATATCAGGCCTCAGACATAGCAACCCAATAACAGCTCTTTGCAATTTTGGCTGAAAATAACAGTGGAAAACACAAGCAGGCAAAAATACTAGCAAAAACTGAGAAGAGAGGATAAGAAAGCTATCTGCTAAATCCTTCTACACTTCTCCTTTCTCCACCCCACAAAGAGAAGGGAAACAGCAAATAAGGAATGGAAAGACATTATCAGAGGACATTTTTATGCAGATGACAATGAAATGAAAGTACTATACTGATCAGGTGCTTTTATTTATTAAAACACCGCAAGTCATTTTCTTCTATGTGTGTTTTCACCAATGTCATTTGCATGAGGCTCAAAAACAAATCAATGATTCTTTTTGCTGTAATTTGGCCATTTTGCCAATTGTCTTTGCTATATCAATATGTAAATCCCATTACTTTAGAAGTGAGGTAAAATATAAAGTTGGGTGACTGCTTCTTGGTAAACTGTAGAATACCTAAACATAAACCTGATATGCTTCCTAAATTACAGTACTTGCTTTAGTTCAAAACCCTTTAAGATGGTGTACAGTATAATGGGACTAATGCCAAAGGGTGTGATCACCGAGGAAGTGATACCATTGGTTTCCTGCTACAGAGAATTGATGGGCAGCTGAAAATCATGGCCAAAGTACAGGCTTATGGTGTGAAGATGAGAGCATGCTGTGTTATTGGGAGGTCAGCTCCCAATCAAATTCAGTGCAGCAGTGTTGCTAAAAAATATACCCACAATACTTGAATACCATTCTAGAAGGCAAAGAGTTTGCTTCTAGTTGATTAGCAGAGGCACTAGGATTAGAAGTGGTTGAAGTAACACTACTGTGGAATGAAGTTAGTGGAGCTACACCTACTTACACAGTATTATTGACGGTGCCCTGGGGGACTTGTACTCATTGGACCTGTGGAAATCTTCAGAAAACAGCACCTCTGCCCTAGCCGACTGACCTGAAACATAAGAAGGGCATTGTGTCAGAGTGGATTATCTTCTAAGGGCATCAGATATTATTTTCCAAACTCAGGGCCACATACGATTCAAATTGCAGGTGCAAAAACCTATTAAAAACAGCACATCTAGATAATTTAAAAAAACAAAGACAATGACATTTCGAACAATGTTAAATCATCCTCAAAAGTAAAATCTATTATCTCTATCTATTATCTCTGTCTCTCGATGTTTGACATGTAAAGGTCGGCATAGAACACCTGCAATCTGTGGCTAAGGATCTCACCGGCACAGGACACAGACCAAGAAAATTCTCTGGCTCAGTTTCTGCCATTTTTTTATTGCTACATTAATACAGTCTTTAGTGAAAGACCACCCTGAGGCCACCCACACACTTAAGCAACAACATTCAAGTACAGAACTGATAGATAATATACAGCAGCCATTTTAGCTTAAGTGGATCATCTGCTGGGGTCAGAAAGAAACTTCCCTTTCTCCTTTTATTTTACTAATAAGATAATGGCAAATTGGTTAGATGTATTTTTTTTATTTATATTTTGTTCCTATCTTCAGAAGCTTTAGTAAAGGTCTGCTCTGGTATAGAAAACTAGTTGAAAACTGCAGAAAATGAGGAAAATATTTTTATACATACCTGTGGAGAAAACTGCATTCAAGATCCAGAGGTAATTTTAGGGGATCTGAAAGCCTGAAAATATTCCTTTACCATAGTTATCTTCCAAACACAGTAATTCTAGTTACTCTTCCCTGTAGAACAGTGATTATCAACCAAAGTGTTGCAGCACGCTGGAATGCTGCAAGATCCTTCAAAGGGTGCTGTGCAATATTACCCTTGTTAGGTGTACAAACCTAGCATAAACACCTAACATAACACCCGCACCTGATTCACAAAATAAACCCAGAGATCTCAAATAGTACTGTCATCCATAGTGTCAAAAACATTCAAACCTGTTTTGGTCGTTGAGTTCTCTGCAACAGAAGAATTGCTCTATTTTTAACACGGTCAAAAAAATGAGTGAAAGCTAAGACTTGGCACTTTCTAAAGGGGGCCTGGAGTCTAAAATGGTTGAGAACCACTAATGTAAGGACATTTTTTTTTTTTTTTTATCTGGCAGACTAGGTCTCTACTCTGCTGACAGCCACACCCTTCATGTTAAAAAAACAACAAAACTTGTTGTCTGTCCCTTATTGCACATGCTGAAATAAGATACTATAGTCAGCCTGCGAGCAATCCAACAAAACACCCCATGTCTGAATACCCCACTCCCTGATATGCCACAGGGAGATCTCGCAGTCCACAAAAAGGGAGAAGAATGCATGCTAAACATAGCTTACAAGAAAGCAGAATTTAGAGATCTCTGACCCTATAACTAAAATTTAGGAGGATCTTCTTTCAAGTGGGACAAAGAACTTAGATGAGACACATAGTAGGGCTTTTGTCTTGCATGAAATGCCAATTTACTGTCAGGTATCCACTGTATCAATAAGAAACTTGATTTCACAGCAAACCCCCCTTTATATCTGCCTTCTTCAATAGAGAAGTCTACACAGTTAGTTCAGATCCACTGTCATGCATGTCTTTATGCAACTCCATCTATTCCAAGGCACAGCATAATCTATAAACACATTGTAAATTGAATGCTACTGCCCAAAGCACAAAGAAACAAATAAGAATTCCTTTACCTCAAAGTAATCTGCTGGGAAAGACAATCATGCCTTGCTTGTCTGCAATTGATCAACATCCTGTAATGGTGAGAGTAAGCTTTCATCTACTATTTGGTCATTGGAACAGAGCATTACAGAAGCTTTTTTTTATGGGATTATTTTTGGAAGCCATTTGCTATGGCATGGGGGGTCAGCAATATAAACACGGGGCCTTTTTCAATCTTACTTACCCTTCCAGGGAAGGGAGATGTTTGGGGATGGAAGATATGTACCCTCTTCAGTTTCTTATATATTCCTCTTTTTTTCAAGTATGCAATTAAAGGGCAGAATCCTGCAAGATCCTATAAGAGTAGGACTCTGCCTAATGTGCTGTTAAGATTTAAAAGCTTTTAACTTATTACTACTTATTTCAGAAATGCTTTATTACATCATAATACCAGGCTAAGAAACAAGTCCTGTAATCCAAAATTTAGCATTTTCACACCAGTACGTACTTAAGCTACATTCTGAAACCATACCAAAAACCTGCTGATTTGATCTACCGATGCCTCCAAAGTACCAAAGAATAATAAAATCCAGAAGAGTTCATGGAGGCAATTGTTAAAGAAACTTGATGCAAGGATAACATCTATACACAACAGCTTCAGCCTACTGGGAGCTCTGACTAGGAAGGCTGCTCTGTTAAGCCAAAGGGAGTCCAGGTGGATACAAGGAGGCTAACAACACAAAGCTTCCTGCAGGGTCAAGACCTAACCCCCTCTTTAAAATGAAGCCAGTGAGCAAAACAGCACTATAAAGGTTGTGCCAGCAATCTGGGATTTGAGTTAAGAGCACAGAGAGATTTAAATTGCCTATGACTGTGGAAGATGGCTGCGGTGGTTACCTGTGACATGTTAGGGTGCTGTATCTTGTGTTGTGTCAAGTTGGTGGTAGTCTCATGAAGAGTTTAGATCAGTGGTGCCCAAACTTATTCCACTTTGGGCAGTGAAGAAAGGACAATGTTGAGAGTATCCGTGGACCAAATCTAAATCTGATCTGGCTGTGCGGGGTAGGGCAGAACAAGTGTGGCCTGCCCCCATCCAGCTGTGTGGGGGTTGAAGGGTGTAGCCCAGCCCAAATCCAGTTGTGCTGGTGGAGAAAGGGGCAAAACCTAGCATCAATCCCACCACACTGTGGGGAGAAGGGGATATGACCCAGCCACAATCCGGCCATGCTGGGGGAGAAGGGGACATGTCCCAGCCCACAGGGTTTGGGAATCTGGCAACGAGGGAGGGGAGGCAGCATTACTTGTCACCACTCCACCCACCACAAGACTTCTGAAGTTGTGGGGAGCTTCGTGGGTCAGACGCCATGGCTCTGCAGGCCACATTTGGCCTGCATGCCAGAGAATGAGTTCCTGTGTTTTAAATGATAAGTTGTACCAGATAGTTTGGAAAGGAATGATCCTGCCTCAGGCAGAGGGTTGGACTAGACAACCTTTGAAGGTCCCCCCCAGCCTGACTTCTCTGGGGTTTTTATGAACAGCCCATCCTGTTCCCTAGAGCCACCAGCCTCCTCCAGGCCCTGGCTCAACTCCATTCAACCTTATCTTGTGACTGGCACATGCCAGTGAAATGCTGGTGCTGAATTACTTCCCCCTTGATCCCAGTCTACTAGACAGCAGCAAACAGCATTATCAGGTCTTAAAGATGAAATTACCACATTGGAAGCTCAAAACAATCATATCTGCTGAAAAACTATCCTACACTAAAGAATATGCAAATAAGTCTTTTTCTTATTTACTTTCTCTTGCTCTTTGTAAAAAGGCGAGTGAGAACTGGGTCAAAGTTGAAGCATTTCTTTATTTGGAGGCAAGCAGTCATCATAAGAAAGGGATAACAGCACACCCAGAAGTCAGCTAAGACTCCCCCAACCCCAAGCGGGGCCTGGGTTTTGCATGTCCTGTATCAACAAGCTCCCTCAAAAATGATGGTTTAAAAGCTTGCTTAATAATTATTCACCCAACTATTTAGTTGGTCTAATAAAAGATATCAGATTCACCCAAAGAACCTTGTCTATGTCCTTACACCAACACAGTTACAACCTACACCCCTCAAAAATGATGGTTTTGGACACTTTTACTCATATTGGTTGTACATTGTACAAGGGTGGAGATTATTGTACAAGTACGATCATTATGGTCCACCTGGGAACCCTGCAAGCGAAGTTATCTACCCAAAATCACTTACGTGGCCTTTTCTGTGGCTTTTGCACTTCCCTGACCAGAAAAGAGGCCCCCCGTGAGGCCTCCCCTGGCCGAGTTTCATAGAGCAGCACCCACTGCCTCCCTAGCCTCGCTGGCGAGCCCGCAGACGCTGGCCCATGCCCCAGCCCGTCTTTATCCTTACTGCCCACGTGGTGGCTTCCCTGTGGGGGCGGGGTGGGCTTCACACACCTCCCACAAACGTGCCCCTCCTCTACACGCCCCTGCGGCCGTTACAGGCTAACGGAAGCGTCATCGCCATAGCAACCCCCCCCCACCGCGGGAGCTAATCCGGGGGCGGTGCTGGGGTCACGTGATCCCCGCCCAAGCTGGCCAATATGGCGGCTCCCTCGCGTGGCGTCGGCTGCTTTTGTCGGCTGGCCTGGCGTAGCCGTGCAGGGACCTTGCACAGCGGGGCGCAGCCCGCGGCGCTTGGAGGGGTGCCAGGGAAGGCTGAGGCGGCGCGGAGCGGGTAGGGCCTGGGGCGGGGAGGGCGAGGTCTGTCACTTAGGGCGCTCCCACAAGCTCTCCCGCCGGCCTACGTCAGGGCCCACGTGGCCCACCGTGGAGGGTGCCCCTGCAGAGCTTCCCTCCCACTTACCGCGTCTGCCCCAGCCGCGCTGGGTACGTCGCGGCCCACGTGACCTGCCCCGACTTCCACGCGTCACCCCCGTCTGCCTGGGCAGGTCTTCTCCCAGTCCCCCCACCCGCTAGCTGCTGGTAGAGCTGGTCCTGGGCGGCTGTGGATTTATTTTGGTTTTACATTTAATTTCTGAGTTATTAACACATTATTTATTGTAACCATCACCTACGTCCTCATATACTTCCCCCCCACCCCAGTTGCTGTCTTTTTTGGAACTGGAAATATGGTAATTAGGGTTGCCAACTCTGACTGAAGCTATTCTGGGAGATTTTTTTTCTTCCCAACATGATGTAATGTTATTAACTGAATTAATTTTCTTAAAATCTCTTGGATTTCTTTCAATAGTCACTGGGAGATCAGTGCTAATTCTGGTAGACTCCCAGCCAATCTGGGAGGGTTGTCAACCCTAATGGTAGCTCTACCTGATTGCTAAGCCTAAACCGTCCAAGGGATACTAGACCTTAGGGGAAAAAAACGATCAGCAGGCAATGATTTAATGCAGACTGATTTTGAAGGTATCCAGGTTGTAGCTGTATTGATCTAGAGGCAAAAGGAATCAAAACTCATGGAAGAGGTGATGTCTTTTATTAGACCACCTAGATATTTGCAAACCAGCTAGATATTGGATAGGATGATCTAGTTGGGGATGGTCCTCTTTGGGGAGTTGGACTACATGACCTCCTGAGGTCCCTTCCAGCCCTCACTTTCTAAGGTTCAAACAAGTTATTTTATTTATTTGCAGGCTGTTGGGCACACTCACCTTTCATCAGGCATAGGAGAGAGCAGAAATTGTAAAAGTTCGCCTGGATAGAAATGAAAATTCATATTTTACAGGAGAGCTGAATGTGTGGTAAAATCTGTTTGGAATAGTTAATTTTGTCCAGGCACAGAGAAAGGCTGAAAAAGTCTTTTTACCTCAGAGTTGTCTGGGGACAAGCTGGATGTAGAAGCATATTCCCGCTGGTCTTGCTGCCCAAGTGCAGGGGAGCTGGACCTGATGATCTGTAAGGTCCCTTCCAGCCCCTAAAAAACTATGAAACTATAAAAGAATGCTTAGCCTTAACGATTTGGAAATTGAACAGTGGCACAGGAAAGAGTGAGGAAAAGAATGAAACCAAAGGAGAAGATGAAGGAATTGGTCATTTTTAGAACTTAGTAGGAGAAAAGGTGAAGAGAGAACAAAACGTTCAGTAACCAAATCAAAAAGCAAAGCTCTGATTTGTTCTAAAAGCTTGAGGCTGTTCAACATCTATATGAAAGAAAAGCAGATGAAAGACTGTACGAGTAGTAGATTGTAGTCGGTAGACTCAAAGAACTTAAATGCTGGAAAGTTGTTGTTGGTTATGGACAACAGCTTAAATAGATTCCCCTAAATCAGGAAGTGAAAAGATAAGTCTGAGCTCCAGATCAGCGTCCATGATTTCAGTTGCTAGTTCAGAAGATTCATGCCATACTGTAGTAACTACTTCAAGACCTGACTTCTAGGGAAGGAGGGAAGCCACCAGCCTTGTGAGTACCCAAAACTTAGGGGTGATTACATGAGACTTCTGGCTGTGGACTCCAGCTAAGGATGAGTCATAGGTCTGTAGGCATCAGCTGGAGCCTAGTGCAGTTGGTGAAAGGTCACTGGGAGTTGTGGTGCCCGTTGTAGGGTGTTGACAGGACAGCAGTCTGGTGCACCTGTGGAAAACCCTCATACCCCCATGAAAGCCAAGGCTTTGACCTGCATGGGTCTGAACACAAGATCAGGGGATTCTTGTGGGACACTTTGAAGATTGTGTTTAGGAAGAAGAAGAGCTTTAAAGGAGCTGGTTGTGCAAGGAAAATTAAGCCAAACTTTAGTTTTTGGTAGAAAAGGAGCCTGGTCTGCACTTGTGACATGTCCCATGCCATGGTGGAAATAGTTTCTAATTCATTATTCAATAAACTTTGGAAACGGAACATTGCACTAGGATAGCTGGAATCAACTAAGAATGTGCCACAAACCACAAACTAAACTGATTAGCTTTGTGTCTGAGCTACAATCAGGCCCCAAAACGGAGGGGACAGATGTAGTCTAAATCTCTACCGACTTGTAATGCCAGAAAGGCCATCTAAGCATTTTTGGACTGAGAATCTTGCCACTTTCTAGTGTACTCTGATCAGCAGCAAAGTAATTTAGCTTTGATATTTAAATTGTCATAAGTGACTTACGCAGATTCCAAGTTAATTTTGAATGCAAGCTCTCCATATTTATCAGAGTTGTGCTTTCAGGCCCTCTGCAGACTCTGGCAATCATCAGTGCATTGTTCTATGCTTGCTTTATACTTTAGAGACTTTTCTTTCTAACTATAATAGCTAAATTTAAAATGAAAACTGAAGCTCTGATGCATAAGATTACAGCCATCACAAAAAAGTACCTGCTAATTGAGTCACCATGAGTGAATCCAGTATGAATTGTAGAAATGCAGAAAGAAAACACTTACTTATGCACATGCTTAATTTCACTGGTCCTGAGTTTCATTGGTTTAATTGGTTTCCAGTTGATGTAATTGGAATTGTGGTGACTCGTGGTAGCAAAGCTTTAAAAAGTTTGCGTAAGTTTTTGAAAGATTGAGGACTGTTGCTTTAAATATTCTAATAGGTCTCCAGTTGAAAACTAGATAAGGCTCTTCGTTTTTAAAAATGTAATTTTGTATGGTTCCAGTCAGCATACACAAACAAAAGTGGTTGTAGAAGACTTTATTTGAATGCCTGAAAGTCCTACATGATGGTATCTGCCTTCCTTTAATGAGTGATTTATATAGGATATGCTTGATTAAGTTTTGGTGATCTGTAGTGATGTCCTCAGCTGTTGGAGGACAGACACAGAATTCAAGTCTTGGCAAGTAAAAATTGCATTGTGTTCACCTTTGAAAGAAACACTATATTTGATATATTTGTTTAATGTTTTTCCATAGCCCACTTATCTGTTATAACTATCTTGGTACTTATATTTGCTGAAGTGTCCTGCCATAGAAATGTGATTTCACCACTGAAATATTATTTGTGTCACTTCATTCATACAAGGCCAGATAATTACGTACAGAAACCGTTGAGCCATTCATACTGTAAAGGTGACCTCTTTCTTTTGTCCATATAAAGGTTATGGATGTGAGAATTGCAATTACTTTTCAGATGATATGGAGAAGCTTTATCTGTGGAGCATGTTCAAAGAGCAGTTACTCTCCAGTTGAAATGATGATTTCTCTATTACCAGACTACTAATATTTATGCTAATCTGGTACTAGCATTGCTCTGGAGAGCCACCTTTCCCAGCATGCTAGTGACTAGCTGATAATGTATACATAATTTAATATGCCACCTGTTTGTTTGAGACTTATGAAACTAGTTGAGAAACAGTTGATATTTATGATAATTTCATAATTTCCATGGGGTACGAAATTGGGGGTTTGTGCAGTATGCTCCTTCACCTTGCTAATTTCAGTGCAGCTTCTCATGGAAAAGTTTTCAGATTCATACTTTTATTCTCATCTACTTAAATCATCTTTAATGTGTACATAATAAAAACACTTGGCCGCACTATTTGCCTCAAGATTTATAAGATTATAAAATATATAAATTAGTCTGTGGCCTCCAATGCAGCGGCACAGGACCACAACACACTATTAAATGGCAATTTTTTTCTGTTATTTTGTCTTGTCTTGTATAGATTTTCCTAGATATTAATGTAGTGATGCACACTAATTATATGTTATTTCTCCTCTTTTTCAGTGTTGCTCCCTGGAGACCAGTGGTGGGTCTGGAAATTCATGCACAGATCAATTCCAACTCCAAGATTTTCTCCGGCTCCCAAGTGCAGTTTATAGCACCCCCTAACTCTTTGGTATCTTTTTTTGATGCTTCTCTACCAGGAACCTTACCAGTAAGTTGCATTTAACCTTACCTCCTCTTACAACAGAACCTTAACAGTTTTGCTGAGGAGATTTCTCAAGGCACAATTTTTATCTTTCCTTGTTCATAACTGTTTAACTCTAGCCCTATTCTTGAATTTATCTGCCTACAGCTCTTGCTTGGTAACTTTAGATCTTTATTTTAATATTCTTTGAGTAATGTATGTTGTAGTTGTATAACCACAGACCTCTGAAAATTCCTGCTGAGGAAGTAATGCAGGATTAAGGGTAAAAATTGTATGAGCCCAGAATGAGTGTATTTGCAGGGTAATGTTGATTGATGTTTGTTGGTCATATTGTATTTAGTTAGTAAGCAGCACTAGAAGTTCCTTAAATATTTGGAGGTATTAAAATCTTACAAAGATGAGCATGTTAGGTTGTCAAGCAGCTATTGCCATTACTTTGCCATATGTGTTTTCATGTAGCTGTCATTTACTGTTTGGAATGCCTCAGAGTTGTTTCTTGAAGCAAAACCCATCTGATTTGGAAAACTACAAACCGTTCTTATTTTTTATTTATATTATGCTATAAATATGCATAAGACTTTACAGAGTAGTAAAAGAGGGATTATGGAGATAACTCTTAGTCCTAAGGATTTATTGGTGGCAACGTAATTCTTTTTTAGTTTAAAGTCTCATTTGAATTTCTCAGTATGATTTTTCTCTGAGGTGACCATGACAGTAATTCTTGTGAGTACTTGCACATTGTAAAGCTCTTGGGGATCCTTTTTGGAGAGAGGTGCCATATAAATGTAAAGTATTATGTGTACAAATTTGATGTGTTTGAAAAAGTAACTATTGAATAGGTTTATTCATACATCAAGTATATTCTGTTGTGGTCTTTGTAAACAACTATCAGTGTAGCCAAATTATTTAAAGCAGAAGTACTTCACTGACTGACTTCATTGGAAGTCAAACCTGAATTTCTTTTATTGTCCTATTTGAACACTTTGTTCTCTGAAAAAGAACAGTAGGTGGGATTTTTGAAATTAAGTATAAACCTCTGGAAAGGATCTTTGGGGAATCTAAACCACGTGGAAAACACCTTGGGGAGCTTGAGAACAGAAATGTTACTTCAGTTACAAAGTAAAAAGTATTATGAAAAGTAAAAGTACTTGTGGAAATATTAGAAGGTGGATGAGGTGGTATAGTTTATATTAGATTATTGGATTGGTGGTAAATTCCAGTGAGATGTCACAGAATAATGAGAACTACCCCAAGGGAGGGTTGAATTCTTATGAGTACACTGCTTTCAAAAGATTTCTGGTATCTTGTATGGAAATCATGAGAGTAACTGTTTTCAGGAGATGTTGGTGGGACTGAATTGGAAAATAAATTCCTTTTTAATTTTGAATCTAGTACGTAGCCAAAAACCAGGAAGGCAGGATTAGAGCATGGGTTTTATGTCTGTCTACCCTTCCTTTCCACTGTCATTTTTGATGTGGTTTAAGTTCAAGGTTCTGCTTTTGGTCCATCTAGTTAATACTTGGTCAGTGAGTGGAAATCAGATCACCTAATGCATATATTGAATCAAATTGGAAGTTGCACAGGAAGAAAAAAAATAGGCCAAAACATGGAGGAATCATAGTTTATGGAGGGTTTTCTGGCTATATATTTTTTTTGTTAAATAAAAATATCTTTTTTCCTCAAGATTTGTTTTCAATTTCATTTTTGCTCTTGATAACAGGGGCTGGCTCTTGCTTTCATGAGCATTTCCTAGCAGAAAATCATGGGCTTCACCAGCTACAGACTTTAGTGGAGAAGATAACTGTACCTGATTAACAAAGAACCTGATGATTAGATTAATCAAAAATTAGTGATACTGCTCTTGTTTGCCTCCTTCAACTGCTTTTATCTGTATGGGGAGGGGGGATCCTATTTCAAATACAATGAGGGCAGAGTTGAATATTAATATATTTAAAATTTTCTTGTACTTGTTTGTAAGGCTGTAGTATGAAGCCCATTCTTTATGTAAGCTTTTCCCAAAGCATTCACTACATTAGCCAAGACTAATCTTTGTTTTGGCATCAGAAGGCTGATTTGTTTAGGCATGTGCATTAGAAATATCTGGAGAGTGATAGGAAATGATATTTTTGCAAATCTTCTAAATAATTTTAGATCAAAATTTGTACCTTTCTTAAAGTGGTATTATTTTGCTGGAGTAAGTCTCTCTAGGATCTCAGTAACTAATATTTCCTTTGAACTCTTGCTATTTTGCAGAGAAACTAATAAGAAAAGCAATATTTTAGTAGAACTGGGAAAACACAATATTTGTGCTGTGTCTGCAGCAGAGGATAACTACAGTAATAAATGTTGTTCTGAGAACTGTAGTGACAGTTATCAGAATCACAGGGATTTAAATTTATGGAGGGATCATCCGACAATAACAAAGGAGGACCATCTGTGTATTACTGTGCCTCCTATAATGCTTCCCCAGTGGTGCCAGAACGAATGGCACTAAAGGAAACTGATATGATTGCCATACATTTCTGGATCACTAGTAGAGTACAGATGTGCGAGTGTCACATCCATTTCATCATGCTGCTGTTCATGATGTGCCTTTGAGGAAAATCTGTGGGCATGAGCCACAGTGCAGCTGCAATCCTGTTTGGAAATGAGGTAGAATTAAGGGATAGTTTGTGGAGTGGTGGGGGGGTAGGGGAGAGAGGGCCCACATATCTTTCCCAATGGCAGCAGTAGACCACAGCTATATTCTTCTGCCTTATACTATAATCCTATATAATTTTGCTCCTCCTGCCATGGAACTGTTGGAGAGAATTACCTCCTGATCAATCATGGTACTTTCCCAAGTATAACATAGACAACTCTTCAGAGTTATTTTATTCTCTGAGGGTTTTGCTGTCTTACAGAGTTCTACAAGAGCTTTCAAAACTATAATGTGCACAAGTGTGCACCTTACTTTTTTTTTTAACCACCTCTCCCCTAGGTGTGAGGGCTCCAGTGATGAGCTCTAGTTAGCTGCCTTTAACGTTAACAGGGGTTTGGGCTGTAAATAACAGCTTCTGAAGATCCCTGCAATTGCACAGCCAGGTGACATGTGGCAGGCCCCATGTACCATTCTGTATATGAGCCATTAAGGCTACCTTATTTACAACCTGAGCTTTGTTCTGTTGAAGTTAATCAGGGTTGTTGCTTAATGGTAGATGAAATCAGGTCCATAATAAAACAACCAGGCGGATCTCAGCAACGCAGAATAAACCACTTAAGACACCCATGGGTAAGGCAAAGCCATTTAAATCATGCAAATAGCAAAAACCATTTGCCAAATTATGTTGCTTTTGATGTTAAAGGGGTTTGTTACATGTTACCTTTAGGTCATGCTAAATCAATGGAATATGATGGAGTACTAAAGTTAGAATGTGCTCTGAGCAGTTGCATGTTTACGGGTAATATGGTCTCTGACCTGCATAGCTATCATTTGCTGCCAAAGGACTGGCAAGCAGGGTACGGTTAGGAGTAAGGATACCTGGGCTGCAAGGGTCTGGGAGGGAGAGGGTTGCAGCAGTGGGATCTTGGAGCTGGGAGGCGGTAAAGCATGGGGCTCTTGTTTCCTCTGCAGGCCCCCTGAATTGCTGTGGGGGGAAGCTCTGCTGCAGGGAGCCTTCCACTGACCCTGCCCACCTGATCTCAGTTCCCACCTCCAACAGCTCTCCCTCCCATCCCAGCCTTCTTTGGAGTGTGCTGTGTCTTTCCATGCTCCCTCCATATTAAACCTTCGTAGCTTTGCACTCTGGCTTCCAACCCCTCTATGGCACAGCTCTCTTCCACCCTTTCTAGTCCCAGACAAAAATGAGGGAGGTGCCACAGTCCCCATCAAACCACCTGGCAAGGGAAAAGCTGGCCATGGTTAGGGTAAAATGGGGCCAGACCACATGGGAAAATTTCAGTTAACATTGAGTAACTGTGGTTAATTGAATTTTCCTGCAGGATTTGCTTGGTTCTAGGGCAGAGGTGAAGCTATCTCCCGGGAAGTTTGTGAGGGGGCTGGGATTGGGTTGGCAGGGGGTCAGTGGAGAGCTTCCCAGCTTCATGGTCCTGCCACCACAGCACCCCCACACTCGGCACTGGTGGAGTTCACACCTACCCCCAGGCAGTACCAGCCTTTGGGCAGTAGAGTTTGGGAGGGTGGGTAGATCCTCCAGGGTATTAGGAACACATTAGAGGCCGTGGCATAAGTGCCTCTGTCTTGTATGCACCCTCCATTATGTAATTCATAGATTCATAGATGTTAGGGGCTGGAAAGGACCTCACAAGATCATCGGATCTGGCCTTCCTGCACTTGGGCAGGAAAGATTACTGAGGTCAGATGACCCCGGCAAGATGTACGTCAAGTGTTTTTTTTAAAGATCTCCGGCGTATGTGATTGTGCCACTTCTGTGGAGAGTTGGTTCCAAACCCTAGGCACTCGAATCATAAATAAATTTCTCTTTATGTCCATTCTGAAGCAGTCTTCAAGCATTTTGTGTCTGTTGTTTCTTGTCTTCCCCTGGGGTGCCTTGGTGAACAGATCCTCCCCCAGGCCTTGATGTATGCCCCTTGTATACTTATAGGCTGCACCAAGTCCCCTCTAGGTCGTCTTTTCTCCGGACTGAACAGTCCCATGTCTTTCAGCCTCTCCTCATATGACCTGCTCTCCAGACCTCTGATCATGTGCGTGGCCCTCCTTTGGACTCTCTCAAGTTTCTCCACATCCTTCCTGAAGTGCAGAACTAGATGCAGTACTCCAGCTGTGGGCTCACCAAGACTAAGTAGAGTGGGAAGATGACAGTCTTAGTCTTGCTTGAGATGCATCAGTAGTTGCATGCCAGTGTTTTATTCGCTTTGTCAGCTACAGCATCACATTGGTGGCTCTTGTTCATTCTGTGGTCTATCACAACCCCCAGGTCTCTTTCAGTTTTGGTGCTGGCAAGTACAGCACTGCTGAACCTGTAAGTGTTGCGGATTATTTCTCCCCAGATGGAGCACTTTACATTTTTCCATGTTAAATATCATTAGGTTTTAATCTGTCCACCTTGCAAAGCCTGTCCAGGTCAGCCTGTATCCTCAGCCTGTCCTCAAGCATGACCACACTCCTCCATAATTTGGTGTCATTTGCGAAGTTTGCCAGTACACTTTTAACACCTGAATCCAAATCATTGATGAAAATGTTGAAAAGCACTGGGCCGAGTACTGAACCCTGAGGGACGCCACTGGTCACCTTCCGCCATGTTGACTCAGTACCATCAGTTAATACTCTCTGGGTCCTATCTCAGAGCCAGTTACTTAGCCACCAGACTGTAAAGTACTTGAGGCCGCATTTTCCCAAGTTTACTATGAGGACATCGTGGGAGTCTAATGTGAAAGGCCTTTTTAAAATCCAAGTATATGACATCAACCTCATTTCTCTTATCCAGGTGGCAAGTTATCTGGAAGGAAATGAGGTTGGTCAGGTGTGATCTGCCCACAAGGAAAAGCCATGTTGTAATGATTTAAACCAAACAAAATTTGGGTAACTTTATATAACGTCAGGCTTGCAAGGCTAGATTCTATGTTTTTTGCTGATGGAAACAGAAAAGCATTGACTTAAGGGTTTAACCATAGTAACACAAAGCAATTGAAACCCCCATTAGCATATGGAATGGCACGCCTTGTCAGGAGTTCAAACTTAAATTATAACATTTGTAAAGCCATCCTAATTAAACAGTTCAGTGTTTACCAAAAATGCTTTACTTAACTGGGGAGGGGGTCTTCATGATCGACCCCTTTCATTAAATGTACTCAGGTTGTAGACGGACACGTCAGTGTTCACATCGTCTATGATTGTAAACCTGGGGGAAGGGGAGAATAATGGACCTGATTTGTTGGGAGAACTAAAGACCTAATAAGAGCTCAGTTCCTGGGGTCCAGCCTACACCCATCCTCCCAAGTGTGAGTGGATTTTTGTATTTCTGTTACCTGATCTGAATGCTAGTTAAATTTATTTTTAGCTTTCCAGTAAAGTGATTCTCTTGAGAAAAGACATGCATGCTGTTTTTATTTTTTTGTTCCAGATCCCCATCTGACCAAAGTGAGCTCCTTTTGTTTCAGTTTAGGGATAGAGAGCTTCCCTTCACACAAAGCAGGACTTTGGCAGGAGGACTGAGAACAATGCATCCTAGGATGCCAGAGGACCCAAATTGCTAGCTTTGTCTCTGGGAGCAAGGCTGCTGTTTCTGCAACATGACCTGGGTAGCTCACAGGTCACTTAGCATGAGTTTTCCTGCTTCACTGTGCAGACAGTCGCATTTTAGTGCTTTTAGTAGGCAGCCAGGCAGGCATCACTGCTGTTTGCAGGAGCAAGATGGATGAACTGGAGCAGGCACTATTCCACCAATACATGCCCAGCCCGGCTGCTCCTCAGCAGCGGCTAGAGGTTGGGGGCAGGCTGGGCTGGGTTGGGCAGCACTCCAGTATACCTGCCTAGCTCCTGCATAGCAACAGCAGTGCCTGCCCACCTGCTTGCCTGATGAACCATGTGCTCTGCCTCCCTGCTGGACTCTGGCCTAGGACTTTTGACCTACCCACCAGGACCAGGCTATGGAAACTGGGAGTTCAGGTTTACCCAGGACAGATGATCACCCTATTTAAACCAATGCTGAGAGCTTATGAAAATCTCATGTTGGGCATCTCTAATTTTATATGATTTTGAATCCTTTTTGTTGTATCAGATGTTGCTGAACAAGGCTATGCCATCCCTATCTGTCGTGGGTAACTGTTTGCATGTGCTATCTTAGTTGTTAGTACTGTAAGCTCTTCCCTCACCCAGGACTGTTCAGTGAAGACCTCTTTCCCTGGACCATTCTCTTAGATGTTCTTCCAGCTGCCGCCCGGTGGCATGTCTGCCGTGGCAAATGTCTTGATGTCCTGTTGATGCACATACCAGATACTTCCAACTTTAAGTTGGGATAACTTAGCAGATATGAAGTTGTTGCCCTCTGGTTGTTTTGGTTTTTTTAATGGCATTTTTAATGAATTTGTTCCATTCAATTTGTAGTCTTTTTTTTTTTTCTTTTGTGTACTTTCAAAGAGCCATTTGCTTTCAAAGACAGCTAGACATGTCTATATGTTTGCTGGATTTCCATATTTAATGTCCATCTGTGACAGGCAGGGTAGAAATGTTATTTCAGCTGGAGACTTACAGTGGCCTTTAAGCTGTAAGGATTTAGCCCTGTTTTGTTAAAGTTGGTGCCTGGCATATTTGAGATGGTTTCCTTTTGGTTATCCCCATTGACTTGTGCATTCCTGCTGAGGTATATGAATTGACTCACCTCTTATATTCCTCTGTTGCTTAACATTATGCTTGCGTTGGGGGTTGTTGGGGTGTTAGATCTCATTTTTTCATAAATGCTTATTAACTACATCTCTGAGGCATTATGCAGACTTCCAGTTCTTTGGTTGTACTCTCAGTTAAGAGTAATGTTATTGGTGAAATCAAAATGTTCGTGTATTTTGTTCAACCATGTAATGCCTGTTATATTTGTCGGCACTTTTTCCTTGGGAAGAAATCAATGGCAACTCCAAACAGAGGAGGTGAGAGAGAGAACCTCCTTGTGTGTTACACCTATTGCTCAAGTAGGCATGTGCTCTAACTGTGCCTGTTGCACCTTGATAGAAAGCCTTGATGATGCTAATTATTTTTGTTAGAGTGCTATAACAATTCAAGATGTTCCAGAGTGAATCGTGACAGGCTTTAAAATGCCTTCTTTAAAATCTCTGAAGCTTATGATTGTTGCATTTTGATTTTCTCTGATTATACATAGGATGTGTACTATCAAACAAGTCATACGTTAGCCTGGTGAGGATTTATGCAGCCCCCACCTCGCCCCACCACACTAGTGAGGTATATTAGGCCTAGAAGGAAAAACCTGTAAGTGGAAAATTCAACTCAATTTAGTAATACTGCCACAAGGGAAACCAACCTACAAACCCTCACTCCCAGAGAACCCCTAGGCTGAGGCCAGACCCCAATTGGTCACTTTTTAAAGCTTTTAATGCTTTTTTTAAATGCTTTTAATGCTTGTGAAAATGGTAAAACTTATGCTGTGAAACTTATTAGAATCTAACCAGGTAAGGGCCCTTTTGCAGGGGGCTGGGTGGGAGGTGATGCTGCTATCAGTTTTCAGGCTCCCCTCCCCCCTTTTTTTCCTTTTTGGGAACTTTTTTTAGCACCAGAGGTGATAACTCCCTTGGAACTCTGCTGGAGGACTCAGTTTTCCGTATCTTGACCTGAGGACTGGAGGGCAGGTTAGTACAGGGCCATGTCAAGCTCCAACTAGTGCTGCAGAGTGACTCTGTTCATGATGGTGTGAAAACCAGGATGGCATGTCGTTTGACATCTAGTCTGCAGATGTTCCTTCGGCTTTGCCTCAGCTGCTTCCTTTGTTCTACTTATGGGCACAGGCAGAAGTTAAATTTTTTTTGCGTAGTTGGCCCTTTGAAAGTACTCTGCAGCCATGCCATGATGACACAGGTGCACGAATGCAGTGCTTTTGAAGTAGCCAATAGCACAAAAAATTAACCCTCCTCAAATGAGGTATCAGATGAAGGTGCTCTGGTTGGGGAACTTCTGTTCCCTAGGGTTAATTCATTGCGTGATCTGTGGGCACAGATGATACAATAGGTGAGGCGCATTTTCATCCAGTTTTATTCACCCACAGCAGTGTGCGGGGCTGCAGCTGGCCCTCTGCAGCCCGGCAGATGGGACCCAGTATGGGAGGGAGCACCATGGCACCATGGCCTCTGAGGTGAGGTACTCCATGCCCACCTGGCACCAGCAGGGGCACAACTCCACACTGCTGTGCCTCACCTTTGTGCTCCCTTCCTCCCACTGGGCTATGGCTGGTCCAGCCTGGATGCAGCCCTGCATCCTGCTGTAGGCACAGAAATCTCAGGGGCACATGTCCCCCCTCCATATCACCTGTGCTCCCCCCCAACACACTGCCTGTACCCCCTCCCATCCCATCCCCATGGGCTTGCCTGGAGGGAGCTGCTGTCCACCGCTGCCTGGCTGCCACGTGCATGTGTACATGGATATGCATGTGGTGCTCCCTGTGTCCCATTCGCCCCAGCCACAAGCAGCCCCTTGCTGGCTGGAACTTTGCCAGCGTGCAAGAGAAAACCCTTTGTTTCCCATATTTTTCTCCTTTAAAGGACAAAATCTCTGTTTTCTCCAGCAAACGGAAAACCCAGATCCCTGCTCATTATCATAAACTTCTAACATCAGTGATTGGGCCTTCACTTGCAGACGTCCTAGGCTTTAAACATTGTCCTTTTCCCTTTGTTCTGGGTGTTTAAGTCAGTAGTTTCTCCAGGCGTTTATCTGTTTAGCACTGAAGTTCTCAACCTTTCTAGACCCAAGGCATCCTTAGGAAAATGCCAGCTTCTTAGATTTATTTCACTTGTTTCTTGATGACAGAAAAATAATAGAGTAATTCTTTTATTGCAAAGAACTCAGACCACAACAGATCAGATTGTTTTTGATACTACAGATTCCTTTTTGCCATCTCTGGATTTATCTTGTGAATTGTTTAGGTGTTTGGACACTTAACTGTGCTAACATTGTGCAGCACCCCATGGCATCCTGGGTGCTGCATTGTCCTGGTTGAGAATCAGTCACTTAGCACATTTTGGAATTGCTCTGCCCCTTACATGCTCTTTGTTCTTGTCAGCTTTTCTGTGTTTAGCCTTATCTGCCTTCTGGCTGGTGTAAACTTGCCAGTTAGAACCTAGCTGAGGTAATAAAGTGTGTTGCTGTCACCTCTTTTAGCAGCCCCTTCACTTCTACGGCGATGTTATCAATCTGTTTTCTCTTATCTTTCTGTGGTGTTTTTTTACTGTTTTATCCTTTTGGTGGCTGCTCCTGCTATTTTAATGGAAGTTGATCTTTACTGTATTTTGCTTCCTTTCTCTCAGGTAGTCCAGCAACTAAGTTATTATAGTTTGTGATGTTGTCTCACAGACTGACCATTACACGTTAGTGACCTCTTGTGATGATTTTTGTGTCTGTCTTGTTCAGTGGCTTGGAAATGGCTGATGTGATGGTGGTTAGCCTTTTGCTGTCAGTTTTCTTGGTGCTTTTGTTTTCAAGTTTAAACTTCGATTTTGTCATGTATGTACATACTATGGTCACTTCCCTCGGCTTCTCCATGTGCTCTGACATCCTGTTCCTGGTTCCTCCCTCTGGGGAATTCCATATTAGTTTATGGCTGTCTCTGTGTGGGCCTAGTTTGCAGCTTATTAGGCCAGACATTATTAAACAGACACTTGAGGGTAACATCAATTAATATTTATAGATGATTGTAGAATTGATCAGTTGTCTCATAAACCACTATCTAAACAAAACTATCATTTTCATATATCATGTTTGAAAAACCTAGCTTGGAGCAATTAGCCCTTAATTGGCTCCCAGTGTAAAAGTGATTTTTTTTGTTTTGGAAATCATAATTAGCGTTCCATTCTGTGTTAATCATCTTGCCTTCCTGAATATATTATTGTTTTATTTTCATTTTAAATCTTTTTTTAATCAGCTCCTGGCCATCAACATTTGTTTACTCTGTGAGTTTTTAGATAATATTCATCCATTTCCTTCATTACCTGTGCAACTTTTGTTGTTGAAGCTATGCATCCTAATGCTATCCTGCTTTCCTTGGTCTCTTACCCCTCCAGTGGATGATGACGTAAGACCATTCACACCTGGACTCTCCCTCACCTTCTCCCTGCAACTGTACCCTGCATGCCATTATTTGTATCTGTGTATATCTTTTAGAACCCACAACTCCCTAAGGATGAGGCTTCCTTGCAGAGGGCCCTTCTGTATCTTTCTTCTGTTATGCATTTAGCTCCCCCATCCTGTACTTTAACCCCTCCCCTCAGGCTAAGTAGGTTACATTCTAACATAGTTGGGTCCTCTCCCCATCCACTCTATACTTTGTAGCCACCCTTTTCCTGCCTGGTCTCTTATCTCCTCTCCCCCCACCCCCTTCAACTTTGTAACTTCCTTTTAACATTCACTAATAGAACTTTTTAGCTCTGCTTTCTTGATGGCTTCACTAAGACTGGCTATTTCATCTAAGCCAGTCTTGTCCAACATGCGGCCTGCCAAGCCATTTTATCTGGCCTGAGGCGCCTGCTCTGCACTCCGCGGCGGTGGCGGCAGCGGGGCAGCGGCAAAGCAAGGTGGGCAGGGCTGTCCCGCAGGCCCCAGCTGGCAGCGAGGGGAGAGGAGCTGCTTACTCCCGCAGGGCTGGGCTCATCAGTGAGCTGGGCCCTACCGCCGCTGGGGACAGCATGTGCAGCTTGTTCCTTGGCTCCGCCCCTTGTCCCAGCGCGTGGCCAGGGGAGCTGCAGCATGGCCCACGCCCTGTCCGCACGCGTGGTGGACAGAGGCAAGTTCCTGCACAGAGATGGGGGCACCAGGCCAGGCCGGGGTTGTGGGGCATGTGGTTGCCCGTGCCCTGTGCTGCTGGAGCAGCCCCATACAGGAGGTCAAGCAGCGGCCACTGGCATTGCCGGCCTGCACCTGCCTCCTCACCCGCCCGCCCGCTTCAAGCCAGCCCTGCTGCCCTGCCCCGCCCCGCCCCGCCCCATAGCAAGGCAGCGCCTGCTCTCCTGGCCAGTCTCCCCCCGGGCACTGCAGCTCTCCGGGCCCGGCTGCCCCCGTGTGAGGCCCTGAGGGGGCTGCTTCTCATGTGCTGCTGGGGACGGGAGGAGGCCAGCCGGGTCTGCACCGGCCAGCAGAAGCCACTGCGAAGCCGTGTGCCGCTCGGGACAGGATGAGCGTGCACTGGTCAGTCCCAAGCTGCACACGGCTTTGCCACCACTTCTGGCCAGTGCAGACCTGGCCAGCCTCGTCCCGTCCCCAGCAGTATGCAGCTGAAACCAGCTTCTCATGTGCTGCTGGGGAGGAGCCCAGCCAGGTCTGCACCAGCCAGCAGAAGTGGCGGTGGAGCTGTGTGCAGCTCGGGACGGGACGAGCCTGCACCGGTCAGTCCTGAGCAGCACACGGCTCTGCTGCCACTTCTTCTGGCTGATGCAGACCTGGCCAGCCTCCTCCAGTCCCCAGCAGCACATGGGAAGCCAGCTTCAGCTGCATGCTGCTTTTCCTAGCTGGTGTCGACCTGGTTCTGCCCAGGCTTGGTCCTGCAGCACCATGTCAACCCAGGCATGGCACTGGCAGGCCCCAGGTTAACCCTGGCCTGGCCCCATGGCTGCTCCAGCACCAGGTCAACCAGGTTGTAGCCAAGTGGCTCCTGCAGCACCATGTCAACCCAGGCATGCATGCCAGGTCAACCAGCACCATGTCAACCCCTGCAACTTCATTGGTGTCAAAGGTCACATAACATCACTTCTTGATGTGATACCACTTCCTGTGATGTATTTGAATATGGCTCGTGGCCCACTGGGTGATAAAAAGTTGGTGATCCGGCCCCACATTCAAAAAGGATGGACACCCCTGATCTAAGCTATTACTTTGATATGATTTTTGCCTAAATCGCAACCTTACTATGTTTCTCTAACAATATTACATGAGAGTAGGTGGCCAGCCTATTGCTTACCCTGTGATCTCGAGGACGAGTAGACTCCTTTTCATCTAGTCCTCACTCTTTGATCTTCCTGGATTGAGTAACCCCGCTAGGAAACAGAACCCTCACTGACGTAGCTGAGTCACGGGAGCACATAAGTCTTCCTGCCTTGACATGGTGCTGTTTCCCAGGAAACTTCAGTTTGATAGCAAGAAAAAGTTAGGCAGAAGTGTGTACAAATTAGTTATTTTAAACTTGAAGTTCCCTATTAGTAGTTAATGTAATTAGAAGACTCATTTATCATGTATGGAAGGAAGCAAGAAGAACTGCAGAAGGAGGAAGATGAAAAATCACTCAAATTCTGGCAAATGTGTTCTGTATCTATAAAAAGATCTTGCTTCTGCTACTGAACACCAAGCAACTTAACATCCGCATTTTTGATTAATCAAAGTTATCACTTTAAAGAGTGAGGGATGTAAAAGATGTGGAATAGTTCATTTAATAAATCCACAAAGTGATTTAATTTTGGCCTTCTAAGTTTAGTTAAGTGACCTATTAAGGAGTAAGAAGATACATTTGGGCCAACTGTTACTATCTAAGTAAAGAAATAATTGTCACACTTTGTGTGCCTTCAGTGGGAAAAGTGCGCCCCACTTTGGCTGAGGAGGCCCCATTGCCTGAATGATGCCATACAGCTAGCCACCGAGACAGAAGTGGTAAGAAAATTGGAGGGCCTAGAACAGTGATGGAGACATGGAGAAATCTGAGGTGAACTGGAACAGCTCAGAAGAGTATGGAAATCTAGTCTCAGAGCAGATGTGCAAGAGAAGACCCTCCTGGACTACAGTGGCTGGGATGTCATCAGGAAAATACGGACGGATCACAGCTGGCACTGTGGCAGCTGTGATCATTTCTGGAGGGAATGCCAGAGAGAAGGTGGCATTCAGGTCAGGGGAAACTGAGGTGAGCAGTGAAGGGCCCATACATCACTAGCAGACACAGAGGCCCACAAAACTGTGGGGGTGGTGATTATTGGTGCTGCAGGGTTGGGATACTATCTGGAGGGAAAGCTAGGAGAAATCCCTTGCCAATTCCTCCTAGATTCAGGTGCCTAGCTATCCATTGTACATAGCTGGGTATGGGAGGAAACTATAACAGAGTCCAAAAGAGACCTTCAACCCTGTGGACTAGTGGTTAAGGCTGCCAGCGGAGGAGCACTTCCAATTCTGGGAATACAACCATTGACTTCCAGGGCCTGCAGCTCCCATGTAAATTCTTCATAGCAACAGATGCCAATCAAGATGCCTTGTTAGGCACTGTCTTTCTAAAACATTATCAGGTCAATCTGAGTTTTACAGATTTTGTTCCTTTCTGGGGAGCTGTTTTCCCCTGTATGACACAGATGGCCAAATGAAGGTATGTGAAGTGGCAGAGAAGAATATAACAATATCTCCTAGAAGTGAGACGATGATCACTGGCAAACTGAAGAGATGGTGCTGTGAAGAAGAGAGCTTATTTGAACCTAAGTTCCATGAGGAATTGGGATTCCTGGTGGAAACTCTAATGGGTAAGAGCCTCAAGGGTGAAATTCCAGTGCATGCTGCTAACACAACAGAACCACAGGTCGCATATTATGGCACTGTAACTGGGACATTTGAGACAAATGTGGCTGTCCTGTAGGAGGACCCTGGATCTGAGAGGTCAGTTGTTCTGAGTACTGAGCTCAGACAAGAGCCAGCACCTTAAGAACCTGGTAATAACCTTCAGTGGAATCCAAGGAAATTGGAATACTAGTTCAAGTTAAGTTGTCATGGCTTAGAGTCTGAGAAGGTGCAGGAAGTCCTATTGGAGTATAACAATATACTTAACTCTGGAGACCACAACCTAGGGCATGCAGGCCTAACAAAGCCATACTGTCAAACAGACCTCAAACAGTATCCATCTATTTCCATCAGGAGTTTAATTGACAGCTGCAAGAGTTGGAAGACAGAGTCATCATCACGTCTTCTGTCAGCCCATGGGCTGCCCCTGTGGTGTTGGAGCAGAAGAAGGGGGGAGGTATGAAGGTCTTTGTGGATTATCATAGAGCAATAGTTCTCCACCCTTGAGCTGGCTAGTGGGTAGTGGCAGATGGAAGTGCTCCCAGAGGACAGAGCTAAGACTGTATTCTGCATTAAGAAGTGACTTTTTTAAGTTTAATGTATTGCCTTCTGGGTTATGTAATGCTCCTAGTGCATTTCAGAGACTGGTGGATGATCATGTTAGTGAATTTGCAAGGGACATCTTGCCTGGTGTACCTGGATGATATTGTTGTGATGGGCCAAACCTTTCAGGAATGCTTGCAGAAACTGAAAGCAGTGTTTAAGAGGCTGAAGGAAGTCCACTTAAAAATTAAACCTGACAGTTGTCAGCTTTTCTACAAGCATGTGAACTTTTTGGGACGTGATCTCCACGGAGGGGGTAGGCCCAGATCCAGAGAAGGTGGAGGCTGTTAAAGCCTGGCTAGTACCTCAAAATGTAACAACATTGCACCACTTTTTTAAATCTAGCCTCCTGTTATAGAAGATTTGTGGCAGATTTTGCTACCTTTGCAAGCTGCTTACATAAGCTATCTGATAAGGAGGACCTTACCCTCCTGCTACCCAACACCAGCCCAGACATAGTGGAGCTCACTGAAACATGATGGGACCCAACGCACAACTTGGCGGTCAATATCAAGGGCTATAGGCTGTACAGGAGAGATATGACAGGGAGGAAAAGTGGGGTGTGGCGATCTACATCAAGGGGAAATACACATCCTCAACGAGTAGTATTGGGTCAGAGGAGGGGGCACACTGAAGTGCTCTGGGTTAGAATACAAGGAGATTGAGGGGAAAGGGACTTAACAGTGGGAGTCTACTACAGACCATCCAACCAAGGGGAAGAGCTAGACTGGGAATTCTTAAGTCAGCTCATGGATGCAGTTAGGTCAAAAGACATGGTCATCATGGGTGACCTAAATTTTCCAGACATCTGCTGGGAAGAGCAGTCAGCCGGGTCTGACCACTCACATAGGTTCCTAGCTGAGATACAGGACCTCCATCTAACCCAGGAGGTACACAACTCCACCAGGGAGACGCCCTGTTGGATCTGGTCCTAGCCACGGGTGATGACCTGGCAAGGGGTCTGCAGGTGCCCGACCACCTCAGCGACAGCGATCATTGCCTGCTGGAATTCACCATCCAGCGCAAGGTAGCAAAGGCCTGCAGCAAGGCAGCAGCCCTGGACTTCAGGAGAGTGGATTTCAGTGAGGTAAGGAGAATAGTCAGGGAGACACTGAGGTCCCAGAGGGGAGGGGAGTTGGGTGTCCAAGAAATGTGGTTGTTCCTTAAGGAGACGATCCTCCAAGCCCAAAGGGAGGTAATCCCAACACAGATCAAAGGGGGCAAGAGGGTGCAAAAGTCCCCATGGCTCACCAAAAGCATCTGGGAACATCCAGCTAAAAAGGAGTTGTACACCCAGTGGAAGGGAGGGGCCATCACCAGGGAGGACTATACCTCAGTTGCTCGGGGCTGTAGGGGGGTGATCAGGAAGGCCAAGGCCGAGCTGGAACTGGGACTAGCTACCCAGATCAAGGACAACAAGTCCTTTTTTAAATACGTAAGGGGTAAAAAGAAAGTACCGGGTAATATGGGGCCTCTGCAGGACACACTAGGAAATCTGGTCGTTGTACCAGACAGCAAAGCTAACCTATTTAACAGTTTCTTTGCCTCCATTTTTCTGAGCAGGGACCAGATCATGCCCCCCACTGGGACCCCTGTACACCCCAGGGGAAGCACACCCAGGCCTAGGGTCAGAGAGGATCTAGTCAGGGAACTTCTGGAGGCACTGGACGTATTTAAATCAGCTGGTCTGGACAATCTCCACCCGAGTGCTGAGGGAATTAGCAGAGGTCATTGCGGGACCCCTGGCATGGCTTTTTGAGCACTCATGGTGCTCTGGCCATGTGCCAGAGGACTGGAAAAGGGTCAGTGTGGTTCCCATTTTCAAAAAAGGGAGGAAGGAAGATCCAGGAAACTATAGGCCAGTTAGTCTTACCTCAATCCTGGGTAAGCTTTTTGAGAGAATTATCCTGGCATGTTCACGAGGGGCCAGCTGGGGAGATTATGTTTAGGGGCAACCAAAGGTCCCTTCCGACCCTACCAACTAGGAAACTATGAAGACAAAGTTCATGTAGACCAGGGAATATCAAGATGACTTTCTAGAGCTAAAGTGGCAATTGATATTATCCCCTATCTTAGTGCATCTCCCCTTCATGTTGGACACTGATGCAAGTGATGTTGCTGTTTTGTCACAAGTTGACGGAGGCCAGGAAAAGGTACAAGCCTTTGCAAGCTGAGCTTTAAACAAAGCTGAGCACCAGTATGCAACTGGAAGAAAGGAATTCTTGCTGTGGTGATCTTTACCAAATGTGTTTGACATTTCCTCCTGGGGAGACATTTCACATCCAGAACAAACCACAGTTCTCTCCACTGGGTACACAATTTTCTACAACCCAAAGGATAACTGGCTAGATGGTTGGAACTACTAACTGAGTTTGACTACCAGATACTGCATCACCCTGGAAGTCACAACAAGAATACTGATGCCTTGTCCTATAGGCCTCTCACAGTGGAAGCTGAACCTAAAGCTGAAGCAGTGGGGATAGAGCCACTATCAGTCAGCAGTAGAGATAGCCAGGAGTGAACCAACCCCGAATACCCAAGAAGCCAGAAAGTTTGCAGATTGGTGTGCAAGACAACGGGAAGATGCTGACGCTGAAAAGCTGATAAGGTGGAAGGAAATCAATAGTGAGGAGTTCCCTGAAGAAGGACATTATCTGCACTTGCAGAGGCACCAGGTAGTGTGGCCTGAGCTAAGGCAAGGAGTACTGGTGCAAAAACTTCAGAATCTGTGTAAATACCCAACTTTGTTTCAAGTAGTTGTACCATGTAAGGAAATAACAACAATTCTGCAAGCTCTGTGTGATTCCAGTGGTACTGGGTGACATTTGGGTATGGAGAAACTCTTCTAAGGTCTGATAACAGTATTTCTGGTTACACTAGAGACAATTTGTTAAGGACTGGTGCAGGTTGGTGCATGTAAAAGAATCCCAAGGCCCCCATGGTCTCCATACAGGCTGGATGACCCCTGGAAAGGATAGCCAGAGATATCCTGGGTCCCCTGCCCATTACACCATGTGGAAACAGTGCATGTTTAGTATTGGCTGACTATTTTTCTAAGTGGGGAGAAGCATACCCTGTCCCTGATCAGAGGCTGAGACTCTGGCAAAGGTTTTTGTGTAGAGATGTGTGTGCTACCATGGTGTATCTCAATCTCTTCACACCGATTAAAGGAGAAATTTTGGATCCCAACTGCTTCATCCTGTATGTGACCTTTCTGGAAATCAACAAAACACTCACAACACCATATCACCTTCAATTCAATTAACTAGTGGAATGTTTCAACTGTACTCTAGTTGACATGCTGTTCTCCCTTATGTCATGATGGCCTACTGGAGCAGTGTACAGTTATCTATGGGATATGCACCATATGGTGGTGTTTGGACAGGAGATTTGCCTATCTGTTGATATTGTCTTTGGAATAAATGTATCAGAAGAATTAAACAATCCATCTGAATATGCTACAAAAGTGGCAGGATACCTAAATTCAGTTAGCCGAGCTGTTAAGAGACATCAGGCTGCAGCCGCACATAACCTCAGGGTCACTAGACAGGTGCATGAACCAAGAGAGTTGGTGTGGGTATGGAACCAAGCCAGGAGGCAGGATTGGCATCAAAAGCTATGTAAGAAGTTCAGTGGCCCATATACAGTTGTCAGGAAATTATCTGAGGTATTATATGAGCTGGCAAGCAGGCCTGGTGAACAGAAATCAGTAGTACATTATAACTGGATGAAACCCTATGTGTGTTAGCAGAACAAGAGACCCTGACCTGATATGGGAGCTGGGGAGACCTGCCCATCATTAGCCAAGATGTTGGCAGGGACTTTACAACAGAACCTCCACCAATATAGCCCCAAATAAGTCCAATAGGATGCTGCAAGAGGGTGCTTCTGGATCAAGAAATGTAGGGTGGAATCCATGGCCCGATGGGAATGAAGATGGTGATGATGAACAAGTACAGGGGCTGAGAGGTAAGATCAGGGCTGGATATACCAGAGGGTATCCAAAATGTACCAGAGCCAGTGAGTGTCCATATTCCTGACCCTCTACATAAATCATAGCAAGAGCAAAGACCTCCCAGGTGGCTTAGGGACTACACAGCATAACTTTAGTTGGATGTGGGGGCACATCCAATTAAAAGGGGATAATGTACTATGAACGTGATGTGTGTAACAGCACGGGGCAGTCTGCCGAGCTGTGCCGACTAATGTGGACTACAATCCCCCAAAACCCCCAAGGAGCTTGGGGGGGTGGGGAAGGGGACAAAGAAAAAGGGAATAAGCAGGAAGAGGCTGAAAGAAAAGGAGAGAGAGTGGTAAGAGGGCTACATATGGTCTCCAGACACCAGGAGTGTGTGGTGGGACTGGAGATCTCGCTGGTCAGGGCTGATGACTGAAGGAGCTGGACTCAGGCTTAAGAGCAAGTGCAGGCTGCTGTTGGAGCACTTTCCAGGCTAAAGGTTGGTTTGGGGACACCTCTGGAGGTGTGTGTGGAGGCAGGAAATATAAGATAGTGAGAGTATGTTACCCCACTGTTAATGTCTATTTCTTTTTTACCTGTTCCCTCTCTTTGGCCTGCTGGCTTGTGACCCTGACCTCTATAATTTTCTATATAAAAGTGAGAATTCCTGTCCCTCTCCCTCCCCCCCCCCACTTGCTTTTTGTGCCAGTTTTGGGGCTGTATGGTTGGCACTATACTACTGAACAAACCTCCCTTTGTTGTTTCTAAGGGTAAGTAAGGCTTTTTAAGATTCTCATTCTACACCAGGCAGGCTGGTTTTAGTTATCATATTGGACTAGATTAAATTCCCAGTACTTTCATGTCCTGTTTCGAACTTTGTACAGGCACTCCTCAACTTGCGACTTTTTGAGTTGTGACAAACGGCATTTACGGCATTTATAAATTGACACCCTGTTTCGAGGTTCCCATGCCGGTTTTGCCTTTATGATGGTCAACACAGCTGCATCCAGCTGGTAAGTCTGTTGTGGCTGGGGGGAGGAGAGAGGGAAGGGGTATGGGGGGGGGTCAGATCAGTGCCCCCATAGCAAGGGAAGGATTGGGGCTGGGGCTGGGGCTGGGACCTGGACTGGAGCAAGCACTGCCCAGGGAGGGGGTGGGGCAGCTCGCACCACTGCGCACTGCCAGTCCAGGAGCTGCTTGTGTGGTGGCTTGTCTGGCAGCTCTCACTGCTGCTCCCACTGTCAGTCCAGGAGGGAATGGGGCAGGGGCATGTGCCCCAGGATCTGCGTGGGGTGGGCAGGGCCGGAGTTGCCCTGGGCGGAAGGTGCTGGGAGCAGGGGCTATGCCCCTCTCCCTGCTCGCCCAGCCAGCACAGGGCTGGCGCAAGACTGAGCCATTGCGCTACATCCAGACAAGAGGCATGAAGTGGCAGAAGCCGGCCGAGCCTCCTCGTGTCTCCCAGATGAGCAGCAGCTTTGCCCTGGTTGGGCAAGCAGCAGCAGGACATTGGGGAGAGTGAGGGGTGTGCCTCTGGATCAGGGTGGAGCGGGAGCTCTGGTGGGGGCTGCAGCGAGTTTTTGGGTGGCCCATGCCCTGCCGCCTCTCACCCAGCTGGGACGAAGCTGCTGCTTATCCAGGAGGCCTGGGGAGGCCAGACTGGCTCCCACTGCTGCACACCAGTTGTCTGGAGGCAGTGCAGTGGCTCAGTCTTGCACCGGCCCTACGCCGGCTGGGCGAGCACAGGCCCCACTCCCAGCACCTTCTGCCTTCCAGAGCCTTCTGCACGTGCCCCAGGATCTTCTCCGCCCACCCCGCACAGATCCTTGGGCACATGTTCCCACCCCATGCCCTTGCAGACTGGCAGCAGGAGCAGTGGTGAGAGCCACCGGACAAGCTGCCACATGAACAGCTACTGAACCAGTGGCACGCAGCAGCATGAGCAGCCCTAGCCCTTCCCTGGGAAGCACTTGCCTCAGCCCCAAGCCCTCCCTCGCTGCAGGATCATTGACCTGCCCCCCCACACCCCTTCCCTCCCCCCACCACACCAGCTGGATGCAGCTGTGTCAACCACGGTAAAGGAACCAGTCCCCCATTTATAACATTGTTCCTATGGTTCTGAGTTACAGCATTTCAACTTAAGACATGGTTTTTGGGAACCAATTGTGTTGTAAATCTGAGGACTGCCTGCACTTGAGTTCTCTGTCTCCCTGTCTAATATGGGAATGCTAAATGATACTTCCACCACTGCCGTGCTGTGCTATGAGGATAAATTCCTTAATGTTTTAACGTGCTTGCATGTGTCAGCAATGGTGTGACAGAAGAAGATAGATATACTTCTGCTAATAATATTCAAGCTGGAGAAAAAAGGCTGCTTTCCTATTGCTGCCAGTGGCAAGAGCCAGGTAGGTGTGGCAGGCAACATCTATCTGGGGTGCTGGCTGCAAAGTGACTCAAAAGCTGAGACAAGCCAGTTGAATTGATTAGGAGAACAGCACAATTCCATAAAATGTATCCCCTGGGCTGGTCCCAGAAGCCAAAACAAGCAGCCCCAAAACCTTACTGTAGAAATCAATCAGTAGAAGGCAGGAGAAGCAGAGGTGTCTGACAGCTGCTTGGAACTGTATGGTCATCTTGCTCAGTAAACCTAATCTGTAGTGTATAGACCAATCCATGTTCAGATGAGGCTTTTATGAAAATAGTAGACTGTTTGGAAAGGTAAAATCCATTACAGTTTTCAGGCTTTTTCCTTGTTCCTGGTTGGAGGGCAGGCCCAGGTAGAAGTCCCTGGGGTTGAAAACTGTTCACATGGCTGCTATAATTTAGCTTGTGGTGTTTGAATTGGTATCTATCTACAGTTTTTAGCTTTTTATAAAGTATTATATTTTAAATTCACTATTTTCTTAATTTACCGACACAGTTAAATATTCTTCTGGAGGAGCCTTTGTATTTATGTAATTGTAGATGAACAAAACCATCTATAATTCAGTGAAAAACAGTGCTATTATTCAGATCAGATACTGTACCTTTCTTGATCTTTGGCGAACTACATGATGTATGCTGGAAGTTGACAGTATCTACAAATTAACAGACACACTGTTAATGGCTTCAAAGTTTTATACACAGGTTTGCTGTATGTAGTCTTTTGTGATATATCTTGTTTTAAAACTATCGAACAAAACAAATCTGAAGCTTCTAGGCTGAGTCATTTTAAATACAGCTTTGCAAAATAGACAGCTGTTTCAAAAAGGAGAAAAAAATCTCAGTTTTTCAAAGTTTTGCATCTTTCAGCGTCTAACCAAAAATTAATTTTTGTTGGTTCACCCACCTTCTCTCATGTTCTTCATTCTAAAGTATCACAAATACAAAGGAGTTTTTACCCTGGAGGTGGGTAGGAAGATGCTAAAAAAGAGGTCTGTCTGTAAATACTCATCTGACAGGCAGAGCTAATGCTCACAATTACATTAAAACTAAGTAGATTTGAGAGTAATTATTTTGAAGTATAAATTATGAATACACTTCAAAGAAGCCTATAACAGAGCAGGATAGTACTTTCAGCACAGCTTGAATGATAAGACAGAATTTATTAGTGGAAGCAAATAGAAACCAGGGTGACATAAAATAGCCTTAAATTGAAAATATATGTTTAGATATGCCTCCAGACTGTGGTCCATGAAACATTTGTTGGTCTTCAGGGAGTTGCTGGTCAGATTTTACTGGATCCTTATAATCCTGCTTCTAACTTTGATCTAAAGGAAGGTAAAATGAACAAATGTAAGCACATGCTGTAGCTAGAAGGCTTTTTATGCGAGTTTAGAACTGAGGTGCTCTTCATGATTGTAAATAGGGGGGAAGTTTTTCTCGAGACCCACTTGATTTGGATGTTTGCTGTCTGGCAAACCTGAAAGTTGTCAAAGCCTGGAAGTTGTCAATCTTTTGGGCATAGGCTTGGATTGTACAGCGCCAAGCACAGTGTGGGGAAGGGGTCCCACTCCATGACTGGCCTCCTAGATGCTACTGGAACAAATTTAATTAATGGTGTTTGAAATGGAGAGAGAAAAGTGCAAGAGAGAAATAAATGGTTTCTCCAGAGGCTGCTGGCAGTGGCGATTCCCTCATGGTCAAGGATAAACACTCCCACAGGCCAAGTAAAGGGTTGTAGATGAGTCCATTGATTGTGAAGAAGGCCAATCCTAGAGCTGCAAGACTCTGGCAGATGCCACAGGTGGTGGTTAAAGGGAGGGTGGGACCATGGATTTCTTGGTCTTGATTCGTTTCCTTTTATTTCTGTTTTTCTGCCTCCAGGTTGAGATGGCTTTCCTCAAAGATGTACCTTCTCTCACAAGGCATTGCCATGTCCTGAGCTAGTTTTTCCCGATTTGTGGTGTCAATGCCATACTTCTTAATGTTCTCCTTGAGGGTGTCCTTAAAGCATTTGCTCTGGCCCTTGTATGTCCTTTGTCTTTGGGAGTCTAGCAGTTGTTTTGATAAATGTTCATCAGGCATGTACACGTAGTGCCCTGTCCACTGAAGCTGAAGTTGAATAATCAATGCTTCCATACTGGTGGTGGAAGCATCAGTGAGGACAGTGGCATTTGTGTGACAATCCTCCCACTTTATGCCTGTGCGAGCCAGGTTGTGACTGTTGCCCCGGTGGGTTCTATCCCCTGATGTTAGTTTGCGAGAGGGAGAGGTAGACTCATAATGGTTCCAGAACATTTTTATTTGATCTCTTACTTACGCACCACTGGTGTGGATGTGGCTGCGCAGGCGGTTACACTTGGAACAGAACGATGGATCCGAGATCGAAGTCGACAATGAACTAACCGGTACGAACGGGTGCACAAACGATTGCCTATGGTTCCGGAGGCAGGAGAAGCCGTGGGAAGCTGGCCAGGCCTACCCACTGAGCGGTGGATGCTCTGGCTTCTCTCTCTGGGTGGAAACTCCACCCTAGCTTTTGTAGGCCAGATGGCAAGCCCAATTTTAAGCCCCGATTTGTCACATTTTCGTGCTAAAATGTGCGCGGTTTTTTTCACAGGGGACGGGGTTCCTCCAGCACATGGCCAGGGCCATGCAGCAAGCCAAATAGGGGCTTTCCAGATTGTGAGGAGAGTGCTTGATGGCATCTGTTGCTGGGTAAAGCTGGTAGAGTCCAGTTGGAGCATGACAGTGCCAAGGAACATCTAGAGGTAGTGCTGGTGATGGTGTTCCAGGCTTTTCAGGTGGTTCCTGTAGGTCACTCAAGCTTTGCAGCTGTAGAGAAGAGTTGGGATTACCACAGCCTTATATAGTAGGAACTTTGTTTGAGTCCTGATATCATGATTATTAAACACACAATGATTCAGTCTTTTGAAAACAAATCTGGCACGTTAGCTTCTATACTGGATCTCCTCATTGATGTTGGTTTTCTTTGAGAGATGGCTGCTGAGGTATGCAAAGTGTTCAGTGTTCTCCAGCTCCTGTCCATCATTGGGGGTCTTTGCCGAGGGAGTTGATTGGCCTCTGGAACAGGCTGGTGGAGCACCTTTGTTTTTCCAATATTAAGGGTCAATCCCAGGCACTGAGTATGCTTGAAAGAGTTAAGGGTCATTTGCAGGCCATCCTCATTATGTGTGACAGTACAGTCATTGGCATACTGAAGTTCCACAATCAAGGCTGAAGTAACTTTTGTTTTGGCACAGAGATGGGAGAGATTGAAAAGGTTCCCATCCATCCTTTGCTTTATGCCATATGGCAGACAGTCATAGATGAGCATCCTGATCACCGCAAGAAAGATGGCAAATGGCACTGGTGTGATCATGCGGTCCTGCTTGATGCCACTGCATAGGATGGAGGCAGTCAACTCCAGAGGTAGAATGGAGGTGATTCACATTTTCCACCCCCAACACACACTATTGAATATTAAATAGCCATTAATGGAGGGTTCTGCTGTCTCAACATGAAACAAATCACTTTTACAACTGAAAAACTAATTTTAGTCCATGTTTAATAATGTTTGCTGCTAAAGGCAGTGCCTCAGGTGGAACTACAACTGAGCTCATGCATGAAGTGATAGAGTTGTGGAAAGCATATTTCTGCTCCTGGAGAATGTGGAAAGAGTAAACCAGTTTCTCTGCAGTTAGACAAATTTGAACAGGGTTGTTTACTTGTTTTATTTGCCCTCAGTTGCTCTGGTACATCTATCCAGGTAATATTACTACAAAAAAAATTAAATTGCTGTTGAGAAGCCCTTGTTAGTCCTGTTGTAGCTTTCCAGTTTCAACAACTTCCTCTACCTACAAAGAATAAATCTCTAGGAATTTCCTGGGAATTAATACATGTAATAGATGCCTCCATGTTAGAAACATGAGTTATTTAGGATTTTTTAGGGCTCTGTCCACAGGTTTTTCTGCAGTTCCATATCTTTCTTTAAAAGCCAGCATTTTGCTAGCTTTTCAGATTGGCAGCTTGTCAGGTGAAGCCAATAATTTAAATTTGCAGTGCTAGTCAATGTTATCAAGTTAATAACAGCTTACTACATAAACAAGTTCAGGAAACTTATTCTAGGTCATTAGAAAGGAAAATTTTACACAGTATTAATATTTATTGCCACAGATTGGAAAAGCTATGTAAATTCCAAGAAAATGTAGTGGCTTGCCATCTTAGCTACCCCTGTGCAAGGCTGAGCTCATAAAGCTTGGGTCTGACAGTACCTAACTGGTTATTTCAGAAAAGGAGCAAAATTGAGTAGATCAACTTTCATTTTTGAGGAAGAAGTGTGTCAGCATGTTCTTTGCTGAGTCTGGGAAAAGAGAGAAAATGGGTACGGCCTTCGCATTGGAGCTGTCCAAAGAGATTAGATTTTCATTTTTCCAATCATCGCACAGGTTAATAAATAAGACACAGAGTAAAATGTACAAATGAGTTTGAGCTGTTTTTCATACAGTTCCCAGCAAAATAGGGCCCAACCCAAATGCAGCATTCACTGCGCCATAAATGCTTGGTAATGATACTTAGAGAGTTCTTACTACACCTTTAGTAACTTTCTGCCAAGGCCAGTAACATGCTTGACTGAAAACATTTAGGCCCTTCTTTACCCAGTTTAAATAGCTAGTACATCACTCCTCTGTGAAATAAGCAACACTGTGTTAGCTAAGTGTTAGGAAAGAGTGGAAGTAAAGACCACTGCTTCTCATATCAAATTAGATGGCAAGATTAGGTGCTAGAAGAAAGTTACATGAATTAAAATGGAATTGGAGCATAGGTTAATACCTTGTGCATGAAAGGAAAGATGCGCCTTTCACGGCATGATGTATCCTAACTCAATTCTAAGCACGTAGTACTTGCTAATAGGGAGGAGTGCCATTGTGAACCCCCCATCCCACTCTTTCGAGTACCTTGGTATTCTCTGGAGATCTCCTATTGAAATATTTACCTGTACAGCCTGCTTAGCTTGTAAGATCTCTTTATGACACCATCCTGTCAGATAAAGGTGAGGCTCTGGAGGAGAGAGAAGTTACCTGTGGAACTTGAAATTTTTTGAGAGACTTTGTTTTAACATTTTAGGCTAACACTGTGATAAGAGACTAACTTCCCATGGCAATAATAAATGTCTCTTCCTGTCTGGAAGATAAAACACTAATTGCTGAAAATAGAAACATTTGCTATATAAGAAACTAATAGCTACAGTACTAAAATAGATTAGTACCTCAGCATTATCCAGCATATTTCATTCTGGTCTGCAGTTGGGGCTAATTAGGTTCATTTTGCTATGGTCAACATTTCAAACTGGAAATTATTCTTAATCATTATCTTATCCCTTTTTTTACTTAGTTTTTATTTGTTTTGTTAGATCTTTACTGAATAAAAGAAGACCCAACAGTGTGTTCTAACTAATCATGTGCAGCTATACTAGAGGTCTAATAGGACTTGGTTAAATGCCTTCCGTGTTTAATTCATTTTGTTCTTGTCTTGATAGAAGAGGGGTTCTTTTTCTGGTTTTCTCAAGGTTTTGTTTCCTCTCATAATGGAATTTGATTCCTTAATTGCTAATGGAACCACCCAAAGGCCAATGTGTCATGTCTTTGTAAATGTGTTTAAAAATACGTAAGTAAATAAAATATAGTATTTTATGACTTACTCTTATTCTTGCAATTTTTTGAAGGACAGTGTTTGTTCAGAGTTAAGCTGGTGTTTAGCTTTTGTAAAAAAAACCTTTTGGGAAACCTAGGACCCATTGAAATGTTTTCCTTGAAGTGTTAACAAAATAACAAACCTTCAGATTATATTGATGGTGCTTTAAAAACATCTTCCCTAGCTGTTGTACTGAGACTGCAATGGATAAATAACCTGAAAGTGAAATTGACAAGAAACCAACAGAAGAAAAATAAAATAAGACAAGCTGATAAATTGGTAAATAGAAAAAAAAAGGAAAAAGGGAAGAAAAAATATTTATAAAGCTCCTTCAATTTGTTTGTTTTTTTACCTGTGATGTTCTTTGTAATCTGAGTAAGGGGAATTCAGTACCTGATTTCATCTTGACAGTGTCCCTTTGTCAGCCATACTAGACACTGTCTCTTTGACAGCTTCAGAAAGCAGAATGGATTGGACTGAGACAGTTCTGTTCCTATTTCAAAGCCCTGAGAATTTAATCACCTCAAACTAGCTTTTAAATTAGTTAAAGTGTTAAATTAACCTGAACAGATTTTTAAAATAGAATTATTTTAAAACAGCTTTGAAAAACTCTGATTTCTGGTATTTTGAAGTAGGAACCAAATTTTCTCTGTACTCTTCAGGACCATGAGGCTTATTTGAGGTAGAGTGCTGCAGCAGTAAATGGACCATCTCCGGTAAGGCACAGGATATGCCTACAACTTCATGGTAGCATGACCCCACGCAGATGTGCTCAAGGTTGCTGCTCTTGCATGCTCCAAACCTTGAAATATGTCAGGCACATCAGCATGCTTAAGATCGGCTGTCTTGGTCAACCTGGGAGCAGTCTTACCAGCATATTTTTAGGTTTGGTAGGGTGTGTTTTGAGTATCTCCAACAAAAATCCCAATTTACTTGTATTTACCTTAATTTATGTCAGTCTTGTGAGGGCTTGATGATTGATCACTCACCATTTTGTGAGACTGAGTCCTGATTTGAAATTTTCAAAAGTGGTTTATAAAGTCCACAGGTGTTTACACACAGATACATGCATGGGATCTTTCAGGTCCCAGTTCAGCATAGTGCGTACACTTGTGTTTCAGTTCATTCATATTTATCAGAGCATTTAAATCGGGTCATACTGTTTCAAGAAAAATGTGAACCAACTGGGGAGAACCTAGACAAGCGCAACAAAGATGTTCAGAAGTGTAGAAAACAGAATCGGTGAGAAAATTGTAAGAGCTGGCATTGTTTAGTTTAGAAAAGAAAAGACCATGATGGATAAAATTGTTTTCAAATGCATAAAACATTGCAGTAAAGATGAAAGTTATAAGCTGTTCTCTATGTTTACTGTGGATAGAACAAGATGTACAGGTTTAAATTGCAACCAAGGAATTTTACGCTGTGTCCCTGAGAAAAACCTTTGTAATTGTAAGGATAGCTAAGCACTAGGGTACCTCATCCAGGGAAAGGATGAAAATGACCCTTGTTGGAGGTGTTTAATAGCAATTTATACATGAATGGTTTAAGTTAAGTATAGTTAATTGTGTCTTGGGGTGAAGAGATGGACTAGAGAGGTGACACTTCTAAAGAATCTGTAGATTCTGTAAATCCTATTCAAGTCAGTGGAGTCATGTGTGTTCTTAAAAGGGACCCTGGTCTGTAACTTGGATCATATGTTGAACACCCAGCATGAGGTGTCACATCTGTTGACCAGCACGTTTATTTTCAATTACTCTGACTGACTTTTAATTTTTTAGCAATGTAGAAATGGAGGTCTACTAAGGATATTTGAAAAGCCAGCAATCCTAATGTTACACTTTTAACAAAAGCAGTTGAATGGCTTTATTTTTCATCTCAAACATTGCAGATTTGTAGCTACTGCCAGTCTGGTGATGGATATGAGCTCCTGCACAAGAAAAGAGAGATAATGCCTGCTGAAGGCAAGCAAAATTGAATATATGCTTTGTATAAGGTAGCATGTGGGAGAAGCATTTGTTTCATAGTGAGTATCTAAGCAAAATCATGTGTCATGTTTTTTCAGGTTCTCAACAGGAGATGTGTAGAAGCGGCCGTGATGACAGGCCTGGCACTCAGCTGCAGCATAAACAAGAAGTCCTTGTTTGACAGGAAACACTATTTCTATGCAGATCTGCCTGTAAGTATGTATTATGGTTGGTCTCTCCACAGCTGTAGAAAAAGGACAGGCCTGGAGCAGAGACAGCAGGTAGGGGATGAGTGAAGAGATGGTTTTTATGTTTTCAGTCAGTGTTTGGTCCAACCCAACAGGATGCTGCACTGTGCCCTGATCAAAAGGCAGCTGTACCTTGGTACTCACTGATTAAATATGATTGCCTTGATTGCTGACTCCTTGCTTAGCCTCACGATTCCAGTGGCTTCTTGTAATTGAATTGGGAGATGGTGCTGCTAGGCCCCATACTTTCTCCCTTCCTAGTGTTTAGTGGTAATTGTCTGTTATGGTAAGTGCAAACAGTCTGATAATAGCCATTCATTTAAAATGAATGTATAGCAAACACGTATTACAATAGGATAAACATCAAAGCATCTTTTCTTTTGCTATTAAATGTAAGAATGTAAAAATTATCTTTATTCTCTTTGCAAACCTAGTACTTTTTGCCACGATCTTGAATAGCTAGTAAATGAACCTTTGCATTTTAAGTTTGTGTTTTTGTGGATTGCTTTAATGCTTGGAATAAACTGTCTTTGGGAATAAGCTTCACTTCACTGCGCTTGACAAAATGCAGTTAAGAAGGTTGAAATTAGTTAAGAGTCTGGTTTTATTGTTTTAGCAGAACATAAGAATTTACGTTTATTTCTCTGTTAATTAAGTCACAGCTCTAACCTGGAAAAGTTGTTTTATTTCTCCACATATTTATGCTGGATTTTGTTAGACTTAATAGTGACCTGCAAAGGGAGAAACAGTGCATTAGCTGCTCTGTTATTTTGGGATGAAGAAGACTAGAATGTTGTATTGAAAAGGTTTTGTTCTACTTTTATGTTATCTTAGAATAGTCAGACATTCCTATTTTGCTAGAGGAGTCCTTGGAGATCCAGAGTGTCAGAGTGGGATTTCCTCAGGTCTTCAGTCAATGCATGGGAGTATCACATTAGTGGCTGCTTATTTGGGCACTTCTGGGTTGTTGTGTTTTGTTGTTTTTTTAATGTAGAACACATTTTGAACCAAACCACTATAACCCTCTCATTTTGTCAGTTTTAACGTCCCTAGGAGATGTATGATATTGTGGCTGATGTACTGGAAATCATCAGCCACAGTATTCATTTCTGCTAGATATTTCCTGTGTGACCTTGAGCAAGCCACTCACTGTCTGTCTGCTCCTTTGTTTCTTGTCTCTGAAATAAGCATAATATATACCAACATTACTTGAAGGTTTCTTTTCAGGATATATTTTTTTTAATTTTTGGGAGCCACCAAGTTACTGCAGCAGCAGGGGCCAAATGAATTCTTTGAGAAATAGGATATAATTCTTTTTTTTTTTTTACCAGTTCTAGAGTTATCAGTAGTTTTTAGTTTCAAAAAATGTTGACAAGCTCTGAGTTTGTAAACAATAAGCAGGAGAGAATAAAAACAGCAGCAAAACCCCAGCTTTCAGACCTTTCTTTTTTATCCTAAAGGAGCACCAACAAAGTCGATTTGCATGTCACTTTTATGTTAAGTGGCTCAGCCCCTATATTAAAAAGGCTGGAGATTTTCTGGTGGCAACATCTCTACCAAGCTATCTCATTTAGAAAATAAAAACAAATACAAGAATGAGGCCAGGCAGAAAGTAATCTATCTATTTAGAAAGTGTGTGCGAAGGGAAGATGCATCTGCAGACACTGCTAGTGCTTCCTAATGGCTTTTATTACAGCATCCTCTGGTCAGATAAGCTGGGAAATTTGGGTCAAGGAGATAGTGACACATTTTATTAGCATTAAACACATACAACTCTGGATTTCTTGTGGCTGGCATCTGTGGTGTTGAGCATTGACTATAAAATGCCTGGCCTGCATTTCATAATGAAACAGGCTAGCCGGAAACCCTGTAATAAGATGCAGAGTTTAGTCTAATGAGCTGAATGGAATAGACGAAATAAATCCTTTTCTTAGGGTCGTTTGACAATGGGATTATTGTTACTCCTGAAAATGGGGCTTTGGACGGGAAATGGGATTCTTGTTATTTATTGTCACTCACCATTTGAGGCTTTTAAAAATAATTTTAATGAGAAGCTGGGAGGGGGGGGTGGTAAGAAAAGCTATGTGGAAAGATTATACTGAGCCTGTCCCATCTAGTCACTTATTACAATGGTTATCATTAGAGTAATGCACTCCATTGCTTACAGACTGACCTATTCACCTGGGTAGGCCCTGTCCCCTTCATTCCATGCTTTGCTCCTCCCCAGTCTGAACAGAACCTTGCTGATTTTTGGTGAAAATGAAGAAACTTAAAAATCACTAACACTAAGTAGTGACATGCTTTGCTGGTGGCGGAGAGAGACCCACTAACCTTCATCATATAAATCCACTTCCTCTCCTCTGACCCTCATGGATCAAATAGTGATGTTAGCAGAAATCAGGCTGTTCCAGTTTTCTTGCCCATCCCTTCCTCCCCCTGCAAATCAATAGGGTTTTGACCAGAATAGAGGGTGGGAATCCTGGCCAGGGGTGGGGCAGTCAAGAGTGTCAGGAGAGTAAGGGATCAGACCATCGTCGGACAAAGTTTAAAATTTTTGTTCATGTACAGTAAATATTCTTTGAATCTAAAAGCTTTTTCTGCATGCAGGCTGGCTACCAAATTACTCAACAAAGACTTCCTATTGCTGTGAATGGGAATCTGTCATACACCTTCTGTGTAGGGGCAAAACAAAGTCAGCTGGTAACAAAGAATGTGAGGATCAAGCAGATTCAGTTGGAACAAGACAGTGGAAAGAGCCTTCACAATGATGCAAGGAGCCAGACTCTCATTGACTTGAACAGGGCTGGTAGGTTTTGAATCATGTTCCTTCTCTCCTCTCTCTTTTCTCCCCTCAAAACAATTCAAAAGTTTGTGTTAAATTTTGAAAGGGAAAAAATGCTTGAATTTCTCAGGTAGCTAATGATTGTTTATTCTTGTGCTGTTTTCTGATAGCATTGTGCCAGTAGCAGGTCAGGAGGCCAGTGGCTCTGATTTCTCAAAACCAGCCAACCTGAAGATAACCCTTCATCAGAAGGTGTTCAAGAGGCCAGAAGAGGTGCTTTGAGCTCTTGTGCTATGAGCATTGTTCTAAAAAAGCAATTCAAACCAAAAGAAACACCACTGCAGATCATGTGCTGCACAGAGAGTTCAGGTGATAGGGCAGCGCTTGAGTTAGAAATATATTTTAATTTTTGGGTAGTGTTGGAGCGGTGTTGTAGCCATAATGGTCCAGGAAATAGGTGAGAGGCAAGGACTTTTGTGGACGGTATCTTTCTTTATTGGACCAACTACATCAGGGCAGGCAATTATTTTGGGTGGAGGGCCCCTTACTGAGTTTAGGCAAGCCATCAAGGCCGCATGACAGGCAGCACAGGACAGATTAATATTAATTTTCTAAAATTTTTAGGAGCCCTGCAGGCCAGATAGAATGGCTTGGCGGGCCGCATCCGGCCCACGGGCCACATTTTGCACACCCCGAACTACATACTTGAGGTACACTTAGATAAGCTTTTGAATGTAATGCATTCTTCTCTGAGTCATCTTCAAACTACATTCAAAAACTTATCTTTGTCTATCCCAACCTTGCAGTTGGTCCAATAAAAGAGATCACGTACAAAAATCCTTGCCTCCTGCATTTTAATTTTTAGCTTTTCAAAAATAATTCTCCCTATAGAGCTCTAAAACTTGCATATTCACATAATTTATAAATACAATCCTGATTGCAAAGCCAGGTACTTAAGTACATGGCCTGACTCCCTGAAATGCTGTGTTGCCCCAGCTCCCACTGAAGTTGTGAGTGTTTGCCATCTGAAGACTCAGGACAGTTAGGACCTGGACTCTGGACCCTGTACCAATCTTCATGCACCCAAATTTGAAAGTGTTCAGATGCCTTTATCCTGAAAAACTGTAGAAACTGCTAGGGCATTCATTTACTTGATTCTGTGTGCCCCAGCTTAATGCAAAACAATACAATTAGAGTAAAATAAATCTCAAAGACTTTCTATATTTGCTTTCTGACAGGAGAGAGGGAATATATTTTTCCGTCTGTTCCTTTGTCCTTTCAATTGCTTGCTCTCTCACTCACTCTCCCATGCTTTCTCTTGCATGTGCGCTTTCTTTCTTTGGCCTGTGTGTGCTTGTTGTGCTCTTGCGTTCAGTCTCGCGTGCGCTCTCGCACTCAAAAATTTTCGTTCTTAAAAATTAAAGAAAAGCATGTGTAACCACTCTTCAAGTTAGACCCATTTTGACAGGTATTTAATAATACATGGTTTCCAGTTTCTCAGACAAAGCTCAAGCGCTTTCATGTGTTTAGCTAGCTGCAGTGTAATATGCCAAGATCAAAAGCTATTGTGGGAAATCTCGTGTCTGTTTCTCTGCTAGGAGTTGGCCTCATGGAAGTTGTCATGGAGCCTGATATGTGCTGTGGGGTAGAGGCAGCTGCAGCAGTCAGAGAGCTTCAGCTTATTCTTCAAACACTTGGGAGCAGCCAGGCAATCATGGCAGGTACAAAAGGGGTGCAGGGCACTTTTCCTTTCTCCCTCCCCCCCGCCCCCACCCCCTCCACCTCAGTTGTACTTCTCTGTGTTTGCAGAGGGATTTTCTTGTCTTTTGGATATGTCTTTTGGATATTTTGCTCTCCAGCTGCTTAACTTTTAGCCTTTTCTTGATGCTGTTTTCTTAAGTTCTACCATGCTTCAGGGGTCCTTATGGGCCCAGCTTTTTATGTTGAATTTTTATACTACCTCGCATCAATTTTGCAAGATCAGCCTGTGCAGAGTGGAATATCTCAGAGTTGTTGTACGTTTTCCCTTGCTGCTCATCTTCCTTGAATGGAACCATGGGTTCACAAACTTATAGCAAAGTGAAGGCTTTGAGCGAAACCCAGAGGTAGCACAAATGATGGTATCAGTTAAGTATTTTGTGCGTTACAGTGAGCTGGTGCTACTTGCACTGATCTAGCATCTAACTTAGCCTGTGAGGTAAGGTAGGAGGACTGGCCATTGCACCTACCCAGGGTGAAAATGAATGTGACCCTGGGAAAGTTGGGTGATGAATGATTCAGGCCTAACTTAATATAGTGGGGAATTAGCTATTAAGCTCTTTGGGGCACGTATCTTGTGTGTTAGCACAGCACCTAGCACACTGAAGTGTTTATCCTGATTGGGGTTACTTGGCTTTGATACCTCTAGTGGAATTGCACTGTTTCCCGTGCTACTTTTGGCTTTGACTTTTTAAAGGGGGGCTTTCATACTTGCAGTACTTTTCTTTTCCCAACACGTTAAATATTAAATTCATTTTTTTCCTCTGGTGTTTAGGATGGTGTTTTTACTGTGCTTTTCACTTACTAAAGTTACTTGTGTTTAAATGAGGGTTTGTTCCTTCATATTTTTATCTTCCTTCTGTTTGTGTGTGCAGTCATGACAAACAGTGATTTTATCATCTGTCACTTCGATAGCAACAAGCTGCTTGAGAGCCCAAGGATCAAACAGGAGAAACGCCTTAAAAAAAAAAAAACCCACACAGGGCCTTATTTTACTTTCACTCATGCCTGGCTAACCATATTGTCTTTTAATCCAAATGTGAGAGTAGAATCTTCAATAGCAGTGAAGTGAAGACAGAAGAATACTGTTTGCATCCATTTCTTTTGGGGCATATATTCTTCACACCCCAAAGTATGATCCACTGTGAAAAGTCTCTTTAAAAGAAGGATGGAGTTTCTCTCTCATCTTCCACCTCCATTTGCCTATTTGGCAAGTAGCCAGAAAGACTGAGAAGATTAATGAGCTGACATCCATTCAGCTTTTACTGACTGGGCAAAGTCCACTTCAGTAAATTTACATCTGCTACCCTGAATGGACTTTAAAGCTTTAGACCTCTCTGCAGATTTTACACTGGGCTGTTTACTTTTTTTTCAGTAGGGCTGTTGGGTAAACAGCAAATATTTGCTTTGTTTTATAGTATATTAATTAAAGTACAGATAAAGAAGTCAGTCTACAGATTGTTTTCTCTATGAGGTGTGGGGAGAGTTACATGAGCTTACCAGGTAAAAGATGTATGCCTGTGTTTTTCTTGCCATTCTCCCCAATTTGACTACCATGACCACGTCTCTGTTTAAATGTCTTGGAGGAGTATCATAAACACAGAATTATGGGGCCAGAAACGACCTTCTGGGGCTTCTTGTCTACCCTTGAACTTAATGGAGGTTTGCCTTCTCCGTAATTTTATGTTTTTGGCAGCCAGGAGGAAGCATTCAGAATCTTATTTTGAGGAAAAGATTACAGTTCCGTGAGGAATGAAAAAAACAAGTTTCTAACATTTGTCCTTGAGCTATAAAATCCCAAGTGCACTTTGGTAACTACCCAGCATCACTCTCTTGTTCCATGCTAAGGCAGTGTAGATCTTGTAATTCTGGAATGTGTGCATAGTTTTAAAAGAAGGAAAACAGACCTGGAATTTTGCAGTGTGCTTTTCTAATTGTCTGTCTTTTAAGGTGATTCGACTTAGTTCTATCCTTTTTAAGGGACAGATTCCCAAAGCTGTCTCCTAGAATATGGCATTGAAGACATTCAGTGCATTTGCTCTGTGTAGTTCTCTTTGACAGAGTTCCTGAGCAGTTCCATTCCAAAAGGTAATACTCTCAGTAACTTCACTGTGCCTGAAGAGAGAGGTTTGAACAAGTAACTCTTAAGAGAGCTGATTTTTCCTGACCTAAATTTCTTGATAAAAGTCTTGATAAACACTCTGCCTGCTGTGTGCAGCTTATTTAACACAGGCTGATCTCTTTGGTCCAGTTCATGGGGAAGAGTACTTTATTGATGATGTTTCCTTCTTCAGAGGGTCAACTAAGAGTAGATGCCAATGTATCTGTGCATCATCCAGGAGAGCCTTATGGAGTGAGGACTGAAGTGAAGAATATCAATAGTTTACGATTCCTGGCAAAAGCAGTAGGTAAATATTATCTCCATTATTGAAATATCGGTGGTATTTTTATCTAGGTAATAAAACAAGTAAAGGATCAATAAATGTAAGCTTTCAGTACAGCCACGCTAGGAAAATCAGACTTTCTGGCTTGCAGTTTTATTTTAGAGGTGCCCTTCTGTCTTGTAGGAGAGCAGAGTGGATGATTCAGTGCTTAGCATTCTTTGCTCTGATACATTCTAGCAGTATACAAGCTCCCTGTCCTGAGATGAAGTTGATTGCTTTCCCTGGGACATGATGTATGATGTGTGTGAAATACAGAGGGACTGCAGCTACAGTATGCATGTGGGCAGGAAAGCTAAAATTTGCCTTCAGAAAAAGGTGGGGAATGGATGAGAACCCTCGGCTCAGTCCCACCCCAGATATCTGATACGGGAATGGACAGACCACTTTGCATGTAAAGTCAGGTTGCAGTCAGTGCCAGTGATGTTGGCAGGTGTCAAAAATGAAAGACAATCAATAACAGAAACCCCCCAACAAATACAGTATAATATGCACAAAACTAAGAAAGTGGTTTGACCAAGGATTCTGTGCCCAGTGACTTCCATCAGGATTTCATTAGGTTAAATAATCTTTTCCATTATGGTTTGACAGTGATAAATCTAATAGTTTATTTTTATAAAAGGTAAGGATGCAGTGGAACTCAACTGATTTTTATTCATTTATTTATTTATTTTGGTCAGACTACGAAATACAGAGACAAATTGAAGAGCTTGAAAATGGAGGAACAATTCTGAATGAAACAAGAACCTTTGATTATAAACTTGGGTGAGTTCCTGCTTTAGAAAGATGTTGTCAAGTAACAGTTCTTTATAGATTCATAGATGCTAGGGTTGGAAAGGACCTCAACAGATTATCGAGTTTAGTCCCATGCCCTGAGCAGGAAAGAGTGCTGGGGTCAGATTAAACCTATCCTATATAACGCAGTCTCTTCAGATGACCCCAGCCAGATGCCTATCCAGCCTTCTCTTAAAGACCCCCCAAGGTACAGGAGAGCACCACCTCCCTTGAAAGTCCATTCCAAATTTTGGCCACCCTTACCATGAAGAAGTTTTTCCTGGTATCGAGCCTAAATCTGCTGTGTCAGTTTGTGACCATTGTTCCTTGTTACTCCAAGAGGCACCCTGGTGAACAGAGCATCTCCAATCCCTTGCTGTGGCCCCCTAATGAATTTGTAGGCAGCCACAAGATCACCTCTCAGCCTTCTCTTGCAGATCTCATGCTCCCTGGTGGGATGATCACTGGAGATGGCATCTTCTCACTTCAGTCAACTTCATTCTTTTTAAGGTTACCATTCATGGTAATAGTCCACCACAGGAATTATTTGTATTGGAATACTTCCTGCAGCCCTCCAGTGAGGCCAGTTGAACCAGACACAATGTCTGTTCTGAAGAGTTTTCAATCAAAATAGATTAAGTAGGCTAAGAACAAGAGACATAGAAGGGTATGGGTCACATAGAACTGTTTTTCAGAACAGGCGACAGAAGCTAGGTCTCCTAAACGCTAGACTTCATCTTCCCATGTAAATGTATACTGCTGTTTTGGATGCAGCTAACTATTGACATGTTTACATTCATCTGCATCCTGCAGTTGTTACTTGGACAAAACTTTCATTGGAGTCCAGCTGGACTTGTTTATGGCTCTATAATCAGGCTGTCATACAGCACACAGGTAAATTTTTGCAATGATGAAATACTGTAGTGAAAAATTTTACTTTGTTCAGTGTGAAGGTAGAATTAAATCGAACCTCCTAGCAAGTCTGCATTAAACTGACTTAACAAAACTTTCTCAGTCTGCATGGTGTGAAGTTTTTCCCATAAAACTCCCGAGGTAACAGCACAAGTGTTGCTAAACAACGGGTAACTTCTGTCATGTGTTATATGCTACCTATGTTGTCTTGTTTTAGGTGCACGATACCAATGAGAGACAAAGAAGGAAAACAGGATTATCGGTAATACATATTCATTTTTTTAATTTAACTTTTATTCAAGAACTGAGAGCTCAGCTCATTTCTTGAATGCTTTCAAATACCATTGATTTCAGAGTCAAGGACATTTGCTACTTCTAAAAATCAGACCCCATTCACAGCTGTTCAGATATGGGTATCTGCCTTGCTGAAGCCAATAGGAGATTTATCAGAAACTTTTGTTGGATAATGTGTGGGTTCAGTGCATATGTTACAAACTCATTGTGCTGTGGGCCTCTGGTATGATGAATGTGGATGCTCAGAGTCAAAAGTCACTTCCACTTCCAACATGTGTTGTAGAAAACTACAAGTTTGCAAAGTGGGGACCTTCATCTTGTGCCTAGATCTCGTGATAGCAGGCATTATCTGAAAAGGTTATTTAATAAGGGATTTTCAGAAGCACTCAGCACTTTCTCTGTCCCATTAAGGCTATGGATATTTCAATACGGACTTTAACGGAAACAAAGTTAGCACTTCTAAAAATCCCACCCTAATGTTATAAATACCTGTATTCAGACTCACATCTGTAGAAAAGCACTGTGTGCTTAGGGCAGAATGGATTTTTCAGTTTTTGACAGCTAGTGCTAGGCTAACCAAGGGCTAATATGATAGCCTGCTTAACCTTTATTTCTAAATGCCTGGGCATTAAAAGAAAAGATTATACCCATTCTGTGAATTAATTCCCTAATAGATTAGTGTCAGGCATGGCTCCTATTTAAAATGGCTCATTTGGATAAAAGATAAAAGAAAATATTCGGGCAGATTCAGGCAGGAAGAATGTCTAAGCTATTTCAAATAGAAATATCTTGTGATGTTAGGTTTTAAGATGTATTTTTCAACTATATTGTGAACTTATTTCTGTCCAACAAAGGCTGAATTTAAACCTATCCTATATACTGCAGTCTCTTCTTTTAATTGCAGTCCGCTCTCTGAGAGTGTCCCAACTGTGTAGAAGGGAGAAATCCAAACGTTTTTATATTTTTTCATTAATGAATCCATCATTTGTTCATGCAAAAGTGAGGTTTGCTGCTTCAATTGTAGTACTCTTCTGGCTTGAATTAGCCTCCTTTTTAAAAAGAGAGCCTTTGTTCTTTGATGTCACTCAGTTTTATTTACTATGGCATCCTGCTGAGCATGGTAACTTTGCTTTTAACTCAGCATGAGGTTTCATCAAGACTTCTCAGGTTAATGTGAGAGAGGTTGCAACCTGCACGAAATGCCCTTGGCATCTGGCTGTCAATCCATTTCTCTCCCTGCCAGCCAGCACCCCCTTGCCAGTCACAATGCCTGCTCAGCCTCAAGAGGGATGGGTTACCTCCATGTTTTTATTTATTTCGAGTCTAAAGTATTTTAAATTCACCTTTTTCTATTGCTGGTTCTTTTGACAAGCAATGGCAGGAAATCGGAGAGAGAAAATAGTGGCTCTGAAAAAGCATGGGAACTGATCTTTTCCTACTCCACACTAATGCACCAGGTTGTGAATTTTCAATATATTGTTCAGTTAAATCTAGTAAGATTATTTGCAGAGGAGCATAAATGTTCTCACATAAAATTTACAGCTTTGTTGTTGAGATGCTAAGGATCATCCTCACTAAAAATAACTCCAAAGAAGTCTTTCTTCATTTTTGCCAGGTTCATGCCAGAGCCAAACCTTCCTCCATTGATTTTGTATGATGCTAAATCTTTGCCTGCTAATATAGACGATCAGCAAGTGGTAAATATCGATTGGATTCAAGAGAGGCTTCCTGACCTCCCCAGTGTGAAGAGAGTGAGGCTTGTTGAACAGTATGGAATTCTGCCTGAACACAGTTTCACCTTATTGGTAGGTCTATTGATCAAATGCTAAAATAAACCAAGAAGCTTCAAAGTTTCAGGGCTTTAGAAAACGCTCTAAAATGTCATGTTAACCAGCTGTCAGCTCTCGTGGATTTTTTTTTGAAGTTGGGAATGTGTTTGGCCTGTTTCTTAAATTGTACCTCAAAGTTATCTATATCAGAAATAGCACACAGTTTCTAGAAGAAAGTTTTTGCAAGATGATTGCAAGCTAACATATTATTAGCTAATGAAAATCTTGTCTGTTTAGAAATGAACTTGCCTTTAGTGATGGCTGTTGCAAGGGTCCAGCTTTCTGCTGACAAAACTGAGGCATGTCCCCCAAACGCATCTTCCTCATGGAAGGAATTGTCCTGTGTCTGTTTCCAGTATAGAGATGAATGCATTGTCGGTGCTTAACAAAATTGTAGACCTCAACCTACCTAGCAGCAGAAACAAAACCCTTAGTTCATTCAGATCTTTCAGCTATATGTGCCAAGGAGTCCATCTGTCTTACATGTTCTTCTGAGCCATCTAGGCTATTTAAATGTAAAAATATGTAATATATGTACAATATCCAACATGGAGAAAACCTTGACCCAAAATTGCAGCTTATTAGAGGGGTAAGGGATTCAAACAATGTTTTGCTTACAAAATCTGGAGACCTCTGAAATTCAATGAAGGAGATATTCCAAGTCTTTGAAAACAAATACCATTGTACCTGCTCACTGTAACTATTTGCTTTTATGTACCAATGATGAGCTAGTGACTCAGGATTTAAATACAGTTTTATAGCATTCAGTTTTCTCAATGAAAGCAGTTTTTCTCTGACAGAAAATATGGCTATGGAGAATCTAGTTGAAGTGTCAGATTTTAACTAGCAGGTCATAAGTTCACACCGTTTGGTAGACGGATTGGTCCTCAGTCTTGTGACAATCATTTGGCTGCATAGTAGCATTTGAGAGCGTATGTCAGATGGTACTATCTTATACACATATTTCATTAAGAAAGGTGCTGAAGTACTTTGTCACCCAGTATTTTTCTTCATGCACATTTTTCTTCACTGTTGAAAAATTCTTGTTTTTGAAAATGGAAAGTATTATGATTCAGGCAGACAAGTGGATATGGTCTAGTTTTCCCTTAGAACTTCTTTCTGAGCATCTTTTTTCTCCACTGATCTCCCCAGTATTGATGCTAGAGTCTTCTCTTCTGTAGCCTTTGTCTCCCATAACAGATGGCCCTATGTCTACATCTCATCATCTCGCCATTACTTTCCACAAAACATCAGGAAACATTTTGCCCTTGCTTTGGTCTCGTAAGTTCTCTTCTTTTGTAATTTTTTAAAATAGTTAGCTCTGAACAGGATTTGGGGATGCAACTTATAGGGAACAAAATTATCTATACTGAATTTTTTTTTTGCAATACATGAGGGGGTCTCTTCTGTATTGTGGGTCTTTCTCCTTTTTATAGTTTATTAGAACATCAGCATTTTTATACACCATAAAAGTCACTTGTCTGACTCGCTGGGAGACTAGTTAACTTTAATTCATCTGAAAATTATATTTCCATTGCTGTTTTAAGCCTACATAAGAAGTACAGCAGATTGCTGATAGTGCCAGATGCACAAATCTAATGAACAATCTTTCAGGTTAGAGTGCCCAAGAGTATTCATTAAATAAATGGCAGTAGTACAGGGATGACTTCAAAATGCAAAATCTCTATTCTATACCAACTTGTTAGTGCAAACATTATGCACAAAAAAATGTCATCACAAGATCATGCTTTAAATTGCAAGTTAGTTTCTTGGCTCACCTGACTGCATGAAGGAATAGTTGTAAGTACTTTTATGTGTGAAAAATCAGAGCTCTGAAAATTCTGCAGGACCTAAATACAATGGGATAAACCAAAATGGAAGAAAATTACAACTTTGTTTTTTTCCTAACTCTAAAATTTCTAGGCGTGACTTGCCAGATTTTCATCACACTTTTTAATTTCAGTAAGTAATGAGTTTTTATAAGAGGATGTTTTCCTAGTACAAAATCCCAGAAACATTCATGCACATTGATATTTGCATGCATCAACTAAGGCAGGGGTGTTGCACTCATCTGGCCCCCCACAGACCCAGGGGCCCAGGTGGCAGTGCTTTGCAGGCCAGATGTAGCCTGCAGGCTGTGTTTAACACCCCTGAGCTTAAGGGTTCAGTTATTCTATCTGTGCATGTAAATTCAGTTCTTTGCCTTGCAGACAGATAAGCCAGCAAATACTATAACTGCAATTAAGGATGACTACTGAGAATTCAACCAGTTGTGGTATTATAACACAATTGCCTTCATGCAATTTAGCAAAAAAAACCCCAACCCTGGCATCCACAGAGGTCATTCTGATATGTAGAACAGCATCATGAAAGTACAGACATTAGAGATTTAAGAGCTATTGGAGATCTCTTTTCCCTGCCCCACTTCCCTGCGATGCCATACCAGTCTTCTCCATCTGCACATTTGTTATTACTTCATTTTGATGTAGGTGTCAGCTGAAGTGTTGACCAACATTGTATTGTGGCTTTGGCTTATGTGGACACAGTGTGACAATCCCATTAATATTGAATTTGTCAGTCCTTTAGGCAGTTGGGGATAGAGGGAGATGAGTGTTATAAAAGTTAGATAGTTATGTTTGTTATGTACAGTTTTAACCCCACTGCTCTAGTATGCTAGGTCATTTCTGATCATTTTCAAACTTAAATATCTTATGTTATGACCTGCTATATACTCAGTGAAAAATTCTGAATGGTCTTTCGAGTCTCTTCTGTTTTTTGTCTGTTTTTTTTTTGTTTGTTTTTTTGTTTTTTTTATAGGTGATCTTTCCACAAAAAGCTATCCAGGAGCAGATCCCGGGGGGGTGGGGGTTCAGCAGTGTAATCACACCCTGCTTTGATTCCTGGTCCACCCAAGACAGTGGCAGTCATATTTGTGTTCAGGTAGCAGTGAGGGAGTAACTTAATGGCTCAGTGTAATCTACCTGAGTCTGTCTAAACTCTTCCTTCCACAGGTGTTAATGACCCTCTCTCTTAGTGACCTTTAATGGTCCACTAATCAAGTTAGCTTTTCTTTTGCAGTTCTGCTCTCTGTTAGCTGCTCCTCCTAATATAGCTCCTATTTCCCAGCCCCACAGACTGTTTTTAACTCTAAAAACATTAATTCAGTTATGGAAACAAACTTGGGTAAACATGTACTCATGTGGAAGTAACTTTCAATGAAGCATTGGATGCACTGTCACAATTCTCAAGAAGGCTAGGTTTTGTTTTGCAGTTCTAAAAGATATGTACATTTAATTCTAATGACAACAGGACTGAAGAAACATAATCTTTAGGTTACTTTTTGGCTGGTTTGTTTTGTTGTTGTTATACATTATATATGGTATAGCAAATAAATGCACATTCCAATGAAGTTTTATTTGTTTTTGCTTTGATCTTGACCTGAATAATATAGCCCTCAACCCCTAGCATATTAGTAAAGCTTCTAGTTTCTTTTTACCTGGAGAAAAATGTGTGTTGTGTTTTATGTGATGATGCACCACACCATTTGCAGCCCTCTCTTCAAAATCATATATGTGCCAGTGAAGCTATTCCTTGTGGCTGTTCTTGCTGTCTTTTTCCCCTCATGAAGTCATGCTCTTCTGTGTGTTACGTTAGAGTTGGTCACTGTAGAAATGATGATCGTGTAAACAGAGGAAGATCAAAATAGAAAATGGAGAGAGATGCACAATTGCTTTTCAGTAGAATGGTCCTTTCTTTTCTTGTTCTCAGGCAGGGATCAGCAGATCTTTAAAAGTACTGGATCCATTATGGACCAAATGTCTTTCAAGACTGGTTCCATGATGTGCTGCAAAATGTTGTAGTGTTTTAAAGCCAAACTGGCTTAAAAAGTGTTTAAAACCACATGACTGCTATATTTTTTACAGATTAATACTATCAAATAATCGATTTCAACAACATTTAAGAGAAAAACATGCATCTGACTGCCACTTTGCATGCCAGACTTCATCTCAGTGAGATTCACATGAGCAACTTAGACTGCAGCAGAATGTAATGCCTGTAATGCTTGTAGGTGTCTGGGATCAGGAGCATTGTCACCTCCCCTTGTGTGGTTTGCTTCACATTGGAGACCCTGGAGTACCAAATAGGGAAGCTCTAGACTGTGGTGCAGAGACAGTGTGCCATCAGGGGTGGCAAAGAGGAGATTGACTCCTACTGCCAGGCCCTTCACCAGAAGACAGAAGAGCCAGGGGTCACCTGGACAACGGTTGTCTTCAGCCCCAAGACACATTGCACCAGGGTCAATGCTCCCATGGACCTTCACAATAGGTATGAAATCCTCACAGTGCCAGATGAGCCATCAGAACCATCAGCTCCTACACCCAAAGAAGAAAAGCATCCTGCAGCCACCTCTAGGAAGAAATGTGGAGAGGTTGTTGTGGGAGACTCCCTCTTGCAGGGGACTGAGGGAGCTATTTGCTGCCCTGACCCCTTAGCCCATGTGGTTTGCTGGCTCCCACGGGCCCATATCCAGGATGTGGCTGAGATGATCCCAAAACTTATCCAGCCTCTGACCACTACCCCGTGCTTCTTAACCATGTGGGCACAAATGACATGGCTCGAAACAATCCCAGCTGGGTCATGACTGACTGCAGGAGCGGGGCTCAAAGAATTGGGGGCACAGGTGGTTTTCTCCTTGATCTTTCCCATTACGGGTCATGGGCATAGGAGGCTGAGAGGAATTCAGGAAGTAAACAGAAGACTACGGTGCTGGTGTCATTGAGAAGGCTTTGGCTTCTACGACCACGGCCTGCACTTCAAAGAGAGAGCGAGAGAGCCAGCAAGTTGTTGGGAAGGGATGGCCTCCACCTCACTCACACAGGGAAGAAGCTCTTCTCAGCCAGAATGGCTGACCTGCTTGATCAGGGTTTAAGCTAAGTTCACCGGGAGAAGGGCAGATAGTCTCTGGTGCAAGCCCACCAAACATCAGGTACCAAACCATCAGGTCAGACTGTACAAGAAAACAAACTCGTACCCCACCCCAGGGGCGGAGCCCTTCTAGGAATACAGGAAAACCTAGGGCTGCCAATGGCAAGCTAACTTGCCTTTACACAAATGCCAGGAGCCTGGGTAACAAACAGGAGGAGCTGGCCTTACTCCTAAACAGTAATGATTACTTATCTCATAGGAATAATGGAGACCTGATGGGATTCTACCTATGACTGGACCACAAGTATAGATGTCCAGATGATGCGTCACCTGGTCATAGAAGGAAATCAGGTTGGTCAGACAAGATCTACCTACCACAACGCTGTGTTGGCTCTCTCTCAGAACATTACCTAGACAATTTCACGGTCTGATGGCTGGGAACTGGCTCCATGGATGGACCCAGTGTGATAGTTGATGGAACCAAATCAACTTGGTGCACTGTAACCAGTGGCATCCCCCAGGGCTCTGTTCTCAAACCTGTGCTCTTCAATGTGTTTATAAATGATCTGGACTCGGGTGTTACAAGCAAACTGGCTAAGTTTGCTGATGGCATGAAATTATGGGGAAGTGTAGCCACCCTAGAGGATAGGCTGGCAATCCAGCCCAACCTCAACAGGCTTACAAGGTGGGCAGATCAAAACCTGATGGCATTCAACACCGAGAAATGCAAGGTGCTCCATCTTGGGAGAGAGATCCCATACCACACTTACAGGCTCAAAAGTGTTGCACTAGCTAGCACTGTGTCCAAAAAAGACATGGGGTCGTGACTGACCACAAGATGAACGTGAGCCATCAGTGTGACACCGCAGCTGGCAACGCAAACAAAACTGTCCTGCATTTTCTGATGCATCTCAAACAAGACCCAGGAAGTCATCCTCCCACTTTATTCAGCCTTGGTGAAACCACAGCTGGAATACTGTGTCCAGTTCTGGGTTCTGCAATTCAGAAAGGATATGGAGAAGCTCGAGAGAGTCCAGAAGAGAGCCACATGAATGATTAGAGAACAAGAGAGCAGGCCTTATGAGGAGAAGCTGACAGACATGGCGCTCTTGAGCCTGGAGAAGCATAGGCTCAGGGCTGATTTTGTGTCAGCCTATAAACATATAAAAAGTGTGCACTGGGAACTGGGAGAACAGCTGTTTACCAGAGTACCCCACGGGAAGACTACATCCAACTGTCACAAACTCTTGGAGGGCTGTTTCAAGCTGGACATAAGGAAAAACTTCTTTACTGTCCAAATCCCCAGGGCCTGGAATAAACTCCCCTTCCCTCCCCCCCCCCCCCCCCCCCCCCCCCCCCCCCCCCCGAGGTGGTGCAGGCACCTACTCTAGATTTCTTTAAGAAATACTTGGATGCCTGTCTTGCTGGGATCATTTGACCCCTGCTGACTGCCTGCCTTTTTGGGCAGGGGCCTGGACCCAGTGATCTTGCAAGGTCTCTTCCAGCCCAAATATCTATGAAATGATGAAAGCACTAAGGAACCGTCCATAACGAGCGCAGCACTGACATTGTGAAATTTCATTCGTTCTTTTGTGAAGATTAAAGCATATTCAGGATCAAGTGAGACAGCAATCATTCCCATAAACCAGAACATTACAGGTTCTATGTTGGTTTTAAGCTGGGAGATTGTTTCCAGGGACAGTCATTGCATTAACTACTGAGGTATTTTAAATGCCAAGTACTTCTATCAGTATGTGGCAAGTGAAACAGCTTCTGTTAGGCAGGTAAGTATCCAAAATACCATTTTGCTTGAATTATCCAATAATTGGTAGTAGAATAAACTCGCTTTAGATTATGCCCTCGTTGTTTTCTACCCATATTTCCATCGCAGTGGATTCTGCTTTATAGAATTGCTGGTTAATGGAATCAGTGGCTTATTTGACTCAATATGGGAAAACCAAAACTTTTTGTATATTACATGTAAAAATAGTTCATATTAGAATCACAATTTTCAGTTTTTGGAATCATTTTACCAAAGAAGCCTGGGGATTTTGCAGTTTTGTGAGGAGCCCTCTGCAGGCTGGCAGAGTTCCAGCAGGGTGGAGGGTGGTCAGGCAAGGGGTACATGCACCTGGCCCCAGGCAGCCTGGAGAGCAGCTGCTGCAGGTAAGTCTTCTTGGGGGTGGGGATTGGATGAACTACCCTTGTAATAGGACTGGATGAACTCCTTTGAAATTGAGGCCCCCATAAGGAGGAGGGAGTTGGGCAGGGCTGGGGCCCAACAGGGAGTGGGATAGAGCTGTGGGTGGCTTGTCCATGGGGCAGGAGCCGGGCTGGAGCTCCCTTCTGATGCATGCATAGTAGCTTTGAGGGGCGCAACTCTGTCCCACTGCCCTTGCTGCCCACGCCCGTCTCCACCCCCGCTCCACACGGATCTGGGAGGGGTGCAGGTCCCCCCCGCCCTTCTGGAAGTGTATGCCACACCAAGGAGCTGGCCCTACCCTTTGTGCCCGAGCCTGCAGCAGGCAGCAGCAGGTGGGGAGTCAGGCAGCAGACTCCCCTACCAGACTCCACTGCAGCAGACACCGCCTACTGCCAGGGGAAGGGGGCTGTAGACCCGGGTCCCTGGCCCCGTAGCCCTGGCAGCTGGGGGCCCCCTCTCCCGCCTGGGCGGGGAGAGGGGAGTGAGAGGCACAAGCAGGCCCAGGGCACTGTGGGGAAGGAATGAGTACGTGTTCTTAAAAAAAAGCAGGTCTCCTTTTAATGGAATCAGCCAGTTAATAGAATCAAATCACCATTTCCCAAAGTGATTCCAATACGAGGAATCCACTGAATTTGAATTGCGTCTTGGGTTTTTTAGCCTTAAGCATATGAAGAATTTTCTGTTAATTTGTAGGGCATTGTCACTTTAATTTTAATAGTTAAGCTTCTGCATCTGGGAACTTTGGTCCTATTCTCTCAATTCTCACAGACTTTTTTGAGTGGCTAGAAATGCAGAGCAAAAGGACCTAATTGATGTGGTTGGAAAATTGGAAGTGTTGGTGAAAGTTGACTCTTAATAAGTAAGGATAAGAGCAAAGATATTTGGCAAAGGTTACACACTGGATTTTGTATCAAAGGCAGCACAGCTTAATATTGGACCTCTGTGCCTGAGACATTCCCTAGGCTGACACATTCTACCCGAGATAAATATTTCCAGTGTAAGTCATAGGATGATGTTGGCATGCTGTCTGAAATTCATTTGGCTTGAGAAAAGTTGACCAAATTGCACAACAAATCCAAAGTCATTTGCAGCAGTAGGGTAGGCAAGACTGTATGAAAAATGAAGGCTGATCAAGTCTTCCCAGTCTCATTGTTCCTGATATTTTTCCCTTTCTTTTAATAAGGAAAATATTCCATTCCTATCACACCGATTTGAATCTGACTGAAGTTTTTTTGTTAAAAGGAAATGCAAGATTTGTTTTGCTAATTCCAGACTGACATTAAATTATTGGGGTTTCTTTCCTCGTCAGGTAAAGCCATATTTCCAGAGAGGCACAATTCATACATATTAATGCACAAAAGCAGTATGTGTGGGCTTGATTACTTCTGTCCATGTGTGTGCATTTTTTACATGCATATCTGCTCTTGCCACTTCAAAAATGTGCAGTAGCTACACATAAAAAACAGGACATGAATACTGGCTCACTGTTTCCAGACTGAGCTAAATGGACAGTGTTGCCCTGGAAGTTAACCCATCAAAATAAGCCTTAGAATATCAAGTCCATTGTTCTTGGGATAATGACTCCTGAGGGGAATTAAAAATTACAGTATTTATTAAGGGATAACTTCAATTTCATAAGTCTACTTAACAAGCACATAGTTCTTTGTTATCAAAGTGCAGTACAAATATTAATCAGCACATTATCTCTTTGCACTGGGGAGGATGCTTCTTTGAGGTTCTGTCTGTGCTGCTTTATATTAATGTGTATGTTCATGTGTGTGTTGGCTTTTCAGTACTCTTGAAGCTATATTTTCAATTCAGCAAACAAAAGCTCTAGCCTTCCCATAGTAATTGTGGTTGGGTCTCTGGTGGAGGGAAAAGCCACATGTGGGGTTGGTTTCTTTTAAGACCTCATGGTTGGCTAGTTGAGCTGTTTAAAAGGCATGGGGAAGTTACAAACACCAATACCAACACGAAGATACGTGGTTTTACCTGACGGATGGTTTTCACCTTTTTTGATTACTATGGGATTACTAGTTTTAAGTTTTATAAGAATTGTAGCAACAAAAGCAAATAAGTATTAGACATGAAAAGACAACAAGGTTAAGTTGTTTGAGGCCAGAGGGTCAGTGGGTGAGCCAGAATGAGAAGGTGAGTATGTATGTCCCAGTTCTTTGCTCACTTCAGTAAACCATATTATCTTTCATGGTAAAGGCAGAAAGCCTCAACATTCTCACTCGCACCAATTTTACAACATTCTAACTCTGGGGATTTCAGTGGAGTTACTATTATCTAAACAACTTTAATTAAAGAGAGGAGTTGGCCTGGAGCTGTCTCCTTGCTTCCAGGAACAACACTGCTTCGACAGCAAAAGAGAGAAGGAAGGACTGAAGGATGAGAGTGCCATTTTACATCATCCTTTGGGGGTCCCCAAATTTTGTTTTTTGGTCTGCTTTGGAATGGAAACAAAACTTAGCAATTTCATGAGAGTGCTGTGGTTGAAATGTCTGGATTCGGAACGAAAAGGTCAGGGGTCTGATTGTGCAAATAAGTGCCGTCTCTGGTCAGAACCTATCATAAAACCCTCAGCCCCAGGAAACTTTACTGAAATCAGTGTGGATCTGCAAAACATTTCAGAAAATGCACTTAGTCGCATGTTCTAAAGGTATCATCTGAAGAAATCCCTGCCTCTCTTCTAATACATGATCAGAATTAATTTTATGGGCTAGATTATTTCCTAGTAACTTCGAAGAGCAGACTTTTTTGTTTGTGGATGTTTCATTATACACCACAGAGTTACTAGCTTACTGAATTCAGGTTCCTCCCTGGAAAATCCCTGTTTTGCTATATCCTGAATCTCAGGAAAGTCCGCTATGTGACATGCTACAGTTACTGATCCATCGTTCTTTCTCTGATAAAGCAGTATAGCATCCATCAGACCCTGCTATATCTATTTCTCTAAAAACAATCTCAGACTTCATGTTCGCTTAAAATTGAATCTCTGTCCCCCCAATGCAATACATATCAAATGCTGAAGGCCTTTAGTCACAGGAGTTGACTAGAAAAAGACTAGAAAAATAAAAACCTGGTTTTACAGTCTGACCTATCCAAATCACTCAGGGACAGAAACAAGCTCATCTTATTCCAGCAGCCCCAAATGTGTGCAGGATCAAGCATGAGGTATTTCCAGGTGGTTTCAAAAAATCTTTTCTTAGTAAAACACAGCATGCTGTTTCTGACAAGTCATTGCACCAGAAGGATAGGTATTCCAGACAAGGTCTCTCTACCTGCCTAGAGTGAGGCAGCTTCTCCCTGTATACTACTATCAGGAAAAGGGTCTTAATAAGTTTGCACGTTTAATGTAATTTCCTTTAGCTTGAAGCCTGACTGAGAGCTCTGCTGTGTGTATTCTCTCCCATAATGGAGATTGTTCACTGTCATCCTACTGCACAGATTGTTTACCTTGGGGACTGACTAGAGGACACTTCCCACTGAATATGCATGTGTAACACAACTAAAATAGTAGTTTTTTCACTTTGCTGACATTGATGCATCAAATTCTGTTTTCTTAATAGAATGAAGATGGATTAATGGAGTTCTTTGAAGATGTGGTGAGAGAGACCCAGATGAATCCAAAGAAAGTGATTGGATGGGTTATAAGTGAGCTGCTTGGTCATTTAAAACAATACAACCTTACAGTCAAGGAGAGGTGAAGCTTTCTACTTCTGTTAACTTGAGTAAAATGAAATGACCATATTCTCACACTCAGGCTTGGACCATTGTCAGTAGTGCCCTGTAACTTTAGTGTCAACTCCTAATTTGTTATCCATCCCTGGATTTAACGTTATTCTGAAAAGTGTCTGGTGCTGCTTTTCGGACCCTAGAGCTTTGTGGTGTCCTTTTAATAAACTACTACATACCTTCCAGAGAAGAGAAACCTTTAGTTAACTAACACCAGGTTTCCATTTCTGTCATCTGAAAGGCAAAACATAGTAAGCTGACCAAAAATAAATTACATATTCAAAAGCTTCATGGACATAGAGTATGTCACCTAGTCTTTGTGTAAATGACTTTCTTTTACTTAAATGACCAGATGCCATAGAGATGTTGAACTATGCCTTATTTTTCAAGCGAGTTCACATCTCACCCATTTTTTTTCTAGTCCAGTCAATTCTCTCTCTTTGGCTGACCTTCTGAATCTCCTAGAGAGGGGAGTCATTTCTTCTTCAGCAGCCAAACAGGTGAGTACTTATTGGATTTAGTAAATCTCGTAAATCTACTGCATACTGTCATTTCACACACAATCTCAATCTAAAATCCACAGTGTTGCCAAACTGATTTTATATTTAATGCATCAAACATGTGAGTCTTTAAATGGAGTGTGTGTGTGTTTGAAGGTTAGGTATTAAGATTGACCTAAAGCAAACCCTAGATTAAATGCACCTGAACTTTAGACGGTTTGGATTTAACACAACTGACAGCAGTCCTTAAAAACAAACCTGAACTTCAAGAAAGTTAAAATTAGGGGTGCACCAATAAAGATATTTTGGGCCAATATTGATGGCCCATTATTAATGAGCCATATTGGCCGATGCTGATCCAGTTAGTGATATGAAAGCCTAGTAGCTTGGAGAGCAGTATCCATCTGGTAAGCCTTTTTTTTTCTGGGGCGGCGGGGGGAGATGGGGCATGGGAGAAGCATTGTATGGGGGAGGCAGATCGAGGTACCCACACTGAGGTAGGGAGTGGAGCTGGGGCAAGCACTGCCGAGCTGGAGCAGGATGGAGTGGTGAGTAGCTTGTCCAGGTGGTGTAGGTGCCTTGCTCCCACCCCTGCGGGTGCAAGGGCTGGGGCACAATGGAGGCCAGATGAAAGTGCCTGGTGAGCTGGATCTGGCCCATGGCCCATATTTTGCCCACCCCAATCTAGATCCGAATGAGACTGGTGCAGTTCCTAGTGAGTAGTCAGTGGGTTCTTGGTGTGTGATTCCCTAATCTCAGTAGGAGGTTAAGCTGTAAGAGGTAAAACATCACAAGTATATTATATTTTTTTTAATGTCAGTGCATAGAAAAGGATAACATGCAGCTGTGAGTGTTCATAAAGAGATGCATGGATTTCATCTGCCTTGTAAGACCACGTGCCACATACTGATAGAAGAGGGTGTCTGCTGTTTGGAGAAGCCCCTTTACTGAGTCTGCACTGTCATCATAGCTACTCTGATACAGCTATTGTGGCAGGACCCCTGTAGTACAGACCAGCCCCCAAGCAGAAAGACCTCTCTTGAACTCTTTGAGCCAATGACATCCTCTACTTAGCTAAGTATTATAGGAAGAACCAGCTTCTCCCCCTACATCCAGTAACACCTGGTTAGGCCAACCTCCCAAAGTTAAGATGAGATCCAAGAAACTCTGCTAAGAGATTCGTCTTGACAACTACCATAAGTAATAAGAATTACAATTATTTGTAGTCCTGGAGAGTGTCTGCCACAGATGTGGGTTTTACTATGCTGGGCAGTGTACCGGCACAACAGAAACAGAGAGGTACTTCTGAACTAAGATTAAATATACAAGATGGGTGCAATGGCCATGGGAGCGTACCATAACAATGAGATAGTAGAGGCAAGTGGGTGTCTTGTGATCATTGCCTAATTATTATCAAGTATTGTGATAAGCCTCTGGGAAGAGCAGAGTATTTTTTGTAAGGAAGGATTTTACAAAGTGTTATGAAGTAGCTTCGCAGCCATTTGTGGGGGCTCCTCCCAAATGGGCTGCCAGAGTAGGAGAGAAGTAAAGGTCCTTGGTTGAAAATTTTAGCAAGTAGATGTCCAGCACAGTACTGTTGGCTGATAGAGGCAGGTTCATGCAACATTATAATAGTATGATTTATACAGTCCCAGGAGAGCTGGAAAAATGGCCTTAGATTCTGCAGATCTGGAGAAACCACTGTGTGTGTGATTTTTCTAATACTACATAATAAATTCACTACATTGTTTTGAATAACTCTTTATTATTCTGAGTTCTCCCTTTCTCTTTCTGGGTTCTTATGCAAATTTCTGCCTCTAAAATTAGAGGTGCACCAATACATCGGTCCGTACTGTATCGGCACCGATAAAAGGAAAATTGACATGATCAGTAATCAGCTTTTTTTGGCTGATGTGGTCTATTAATGTTACTGGTTAAATGCCGCATGCATGTGTGCAGCCACAGCATGCACGCAGCCAGCCCAGCAGCCTGAAGACCAGTGTCTGGCTGGTAAATTGTGAGGGGCAGATCGAGGGTACTACGGTAAGGGAGAGAGTAGAACTGGGGCTGGGGAGGCGCTGCCCAGCTGGGACAGGGGGTGGGGCACAGGACAGAGCCATGAGTAGTTGCAGGGGGCGACTCCTGCTGCTGCACACACCCCTGGGGGGGCACATGGCCCCCCGATATGTGTGCAGGGTGAGGGCAAGCTACTGCTGCAGGCTGGGGCAGGCTCTTCTCGGTTGGGGGGGTTGGACCAGAGCTAGATTTGGGGTGGGCGGTTCTGGCACAGGGGGTGGGCTACAAGGTGGTCTACAGCCACTGCAAAATTCCACTATAGCCCCTCTCCCAGCACTGCCACCACATGCCCCAAGCCCAGCCCCCCCTTGGGAAGAGCCTGGCATTGCCCCTGGCTCCATCCTGCCCCTTGCCCTGTGCACAGATCTGGGGGGGCACATACCCCCCCAGGGGTGCATGCAGTGGCAGGAGCTGCCCCCCATGTTTTGAGCCCAACCAGGTGTTACTGGATGTAGGGGGAGAAGCTGGTTCTTCCCATGCCCTGTTCCCAGCTGGGCAGCACCTGCCCCAGCCCCAACCCCACTCCCTCCCTCACCACAGGAGCCTCAATGTACTCCCCTCTCCTTGCCCTTTCACTCCCCCCCCCCTTCCCACCAACAGGCTTACCAGCCAGACGCTGCTCTCCAAGCTTCCGGGCTGCCTATTGGCAATTGGATTGGTATTAGCCAATATTGCTCGTTAATTGGTCATCGGTATGGGCCCAAAAAATCTTTACTGGTGCACCCCTACCTAAAATTTGTTTTTTTTTTCTAGCCCAGTGCAGCCCTGTGTTGCAGATCATTGGCAACATGTAGGGGGTGCATGTGCACCCCTTGAGATTGGCCGTGCTCCCCCTCCCCCAAGAGAAGCACTGGCAGGACTTCCAGACCCCTTTGCCCCCCCCAGTTGGTAATCGGCCACTGGTGCCCCCCCAGTATTAGGAAGCACCAGTCACCCATGCAGATCAAAGCAAAATCAATAGTAAGCTGTTTGTGCTGGGCATTATTACTTTTCTGTGCAAAGCACCTGTCACATTTTGGATGCTATTGTAGTACAGTGAATAATCCATTCTTTTTGCCTTAGATTCTTGCATGCTTACTTCTGTAAAAGGCATTAGCCTTTCAGATTGATTGAACTACTTTGGGTAAGCATGCTAGCCAGTTATTTCTTCCAAAGTGGGCATCAGTGAAATCGTTAATGAAAATATATCTAGTTTCATCTAGCTCCAGGATTAAGACTCTGAGATGAAGAGGGGCAGTCTTGCTTCTGCCTGACATTCAGTTTTTCAGTCTCTGTACAGATTTAGAATGCAATTCGTGTCAGTTCATTTTTGTGTGGTTACTTTTACAACAAAAAGGGTTGTAAGCAGAGGGTAAGGAAGTTAAACACTTGCATGTATGCAACTGGCCTGAATGTTTCTGGAATACTTAGACCTTGTGGTTCTTGATTAAGCCAGTTCCATCATTGCCAAGCTCTTCTGAAGACCCAGCTGCTTTGTTGCAAGTCCCATAAATATGGATTTGGGTGCCTAACTTGAAGCACACACGCTTGGAAATTCGGGCTTTGAAAAAATTAAAGCCTTTAATGGGCATAAAATATTAATACCTAGTGCAGGAGAAGCGTTGAGATTCTGTGCACATGGCTTTTGAAAGCAGCTGGTAGCAGAGTGCCCGCACACTTAAAAGAGAAACTTCAGAGTTTTATTCTTAACTAATAATTTTTCTTGTAATGCTGGAGTCAGAAAATTAATGCTGGTCTATTGGAGCTTTTTGAATATTAATATGTTAATACACTAAAAGTTCTGACAGGTTATAAAACTTAAGGAATTTCGAAGACATCGCCTCCTCTTTTAATTACCCTTTTCTTGTTATATGCATGTTGTCCTTCATGTTCTGAAATTGGACACAGACTAATAACAGACTTGTTTGCCCATCACTGAGTGATGCTATCAAACTGCAGAGACCTTGCCACATTTAGAAAAGTATTTTGGTTGCCTGGATGTCAGAAGAATAACAAATATTTATAACAATTCTCAGCAGTAGACAGAGATATTGGATGGCCTAAGGGCAGAAAAGGCTATATATATATATACACACACAACAGCAGATGAATTGTAGCACTTGGGGGGCGGGGGCGGGGATTTAACTGAAGCAGCAAAGACATATCCAAGAAGAAATGACAGAAGGTCTTGATGGGGTGAGCAGGCATACATGCATATGCACTGCAGGAAGCTGCCAGCAGTTTAAATTTTTTAGGAGGTTTGTATCTGGTCTCTGTTGCACAAGCAGTGAAGCCCATAGATAAAAGCTGTGAGCACTGATTAAACATAGAACTTTGCGTGGTGGTTATCAAATGCCAAAGAGCCACTTTGTACAAGGCTGTGTTGATGTAATTGCAGCACACAAATCAAACTGAGCTTCAAAAACAGTGCCCTGTACTAATTACAGAAGCCATGCCCTTGGCTTGATCATGCAAAACTGTTGCCTTGTTTACTCATGTGATGGTTTAGATAATCTACACAGCACTGCTTTTAGACCAGACCATTTGGCACTCCCACATACAGGAGATCCGAGGAAAGCTTTCAAACCCAAATAGAATAGTATGCCTTCACACGCATGGCTGTACCAGGACAAGCTGAAGCACCTAATCCAATGCGCCCACTGCTTTTGTTAGAAGGGAAAGGCTTTTGGAAAACTTTCAGATGATGAGGTGTTGCATTCTGGGAGGGTAAAATGGCTAAGACTAGGACTGGCCAAAACAGATGTAGCTGCAGTGCTTGCTGCTCCCCTCCCCTTTTTCAGGGAAGCCTTGTAGACTAGCTTCAGCTGAACACCTGGGCAGAAGTTTTGCAAGCAGCTGGCCATCAACTACTGGAAAAAAAAAATGCTTCTCGTGACACTTGTGTGGAAGCAAGTCCTAAATAAATAAGTAATTCTTACCAGTGCTCTGCTTATATGGCTAGAAAAAACTTAACCATGTTTACTGTCTGAATCCAACCTGGGCCAGTCTGTGGTAGGAGCTATAGAGACTCTCACCTCAGCTCTGGAGATTTGCCTTGTACTTGCTTAGCTGGTTTATAGTGTGGCTAGGTTTAAAGAAAAAAAAGGCAGTTTCAAAATTATTTTAGGTTTAGCAAAATATTTATTAAAGAAAAAAATTAACAGAATTTAGGCAGACTTCTGGACGAATCTAGCTAGGCTTTTATACAGCCCCAGAGACTGCAGTATTACTGTGCCATAGGAAATTGTATTTGAACAGCATTGTTATGCGCACATGCAGCTGTGAAACCAATGCAGGCAGGGATCACAGACACATGAGGCTGATCCTGTCTAAATGGGAAAAGCATATAAAATCCCAATTAAAAAAGGAAAAAAAAGAGAGCTGTATGTCTGGATAGAAGGCCTTTAATCTATGATATCTGTCTATGATTGTGGTGCCATAGATAAAATGCTTTCCGACTGACCTTTGACTAATAATGTAATACATTACCAGCATACAGTATCCAGGGTTCCCTTTGCATTGCGAGTGGTGAGAAGAAATCACTGCACAAACCTACCACATTAATCAGGTTTTCCCTTCTCGACTTCCAAAAATAGCACAGTGAGGCTTTTTTGCATCTATGTTCTTCAGATTGTTTATGCAGAGAGCTGGGGTTTAACTATAGGAGCAGCTCAAGCTTTTTAAAGTTGCAACAGTAAAAATCACACTTGCCTATACACAGTGAAAGAAGAAAGAAAAATTCAGTCTCTGCTCTCCCTCCCCCACTGCCCCTCTGTAGTTTATCATAGGCAAGTTTCTCCCTGCCAAGAGCAGCCTTGCACAAGTTATGGCTTCCTGATCCTTGTGGTAGCTTGGTCCTGACTTGGTAACACTGCTGGGCATAAAGGGATGTGTTGGGGTTTTTTTGTTTGCTTCAGGCTCCCTGTCCCTGTTGTTCACATGGCTTCTTGCAAGAGGACTATACTTAAAGATGGGAATTGCTACTATAGGATGTAGCAAGCCTCAAATCAATTTAGTCTCTCAGAGGGAGAGGTTCCTCATTGGGTAGTTCCTGCTCTGAGTGGTGTTTCAAGCTCTCCAGGGAGTTTTCCCATGGACTCATTTGTGCAAATAGCACACAGCTCCCCACAAGGGGTGACATGGAGTCGCGCTGCCTCGGGGGAGCTCAGGGAGGAATCCTGCTACAAAAAGCTTCCTGCCTGCTCCCCGGGGAGGATGGAGCACCTCCTGTTAGCAGGGAAGCAGCAATCACAGGATTTCTCTTGTGCCAGCCACTGAATGATCAGGAAGGGGTAAAGGCTGCCTGTGAAAGCCTGCCTGCAGTTTGACTCTGGCATTTGTTCCTTGGATACTCCAAGTGGCTCTGCAATTAGGATTGCTAAGCATGTAACTGGAAGAGAAAATGTTGTTTAGGTAAAAATTGCTTCAGGTGTCATAGTGGTCATAATGGTGACCATACATTTATCCATAACTTCAAAACTTTGATCTCTCCTGACCCTACAGCTTCTCAAGGCCAGTGCGCAACCTGTAGTTTGGCTTCTCAAGGCAGCTTTGCCATTATCCTCCTTAAGGCCTCCAGCAAAATAAAAAACAGAAGTAACTTCTATCAGAGACTTGGGGTCAGGGCAGGCAGATGAGAGTCATGCCTCGTTCACAGTAGGCTGTGTCAACACAGGCGTCTTACAGGACTGAGCACAACTGCTAAACTACCTCATGCTGATGGAGCTTCGAACTGGGAGGGAAAAATCCTCCATCCTGGGGAAAATCTCCAAGAAGTTTTTATCATGTAATTTGTTCCATTTTTCATAAGCTGTCTTACTGCACTGCTTATTATTGGAAATACCTTGAAATTACAACCTCGCCTTGATCCTCCAGTCAGTTTTTGATGCTGAATTTTTGACAGAACATTCATTTCCTCACCAGCACATCATGATGCCCTAAACATACAATTATGTCTTCAGCTGGTTGTGCTTGATCCTGCACTGTTTTAATAAGGGCTTTCTCTTTCACATCCTACATCTCGGAAATAAGAGCAGAGGGAATACAGAAAATGACTGCCCAAGGAAATTGTTTTTTTATAAATGTTCTCTTCTCTCAAGTTTATTCCAGGGTGAGAGCCATGCTCCAAAGCAGGAAAACACAGCAACATTAGCTAGTAATTATTCCAGAAGCTTAGCTTTGCCCAGCTGTACTCAGAAGTGATAGCTAGAGGGACTGTGGCTGCCACGTGCAGTCTGATTTGTAACGTTTCTCTTGTGTTTCCTATTATGTATCCTCATTTCACAGCCAAAGCATTACATTGCTTCTGTGAGGATGATGATCTGCAACGCAGTAAGTTACCTGGAATTGGACTGGGTACAATGGTGCTCTAATTGCCAAATCAGTAGAGGCTTTGTTCGCCAAAGTGATTTCTTTCAATGGTCCTCACAAATAATGCAAGATTAGTATACTGCCTTTCTTGCAGAGCTAGGCAATGGAGTCGCAGATCCCCTTGAATGGTAGAAGACCTTCCCGTTGCATAACCATTTGACATGAATATTGTGTTTCTTTGTGAAAGCGGGGCTGTGGGGGATGCTGTAGTCTAGATTGTTGGCTTTAGGCTTTAACCTGTAAGTGAAAATGAGTTGAACTTGTTTTTATTGTTGTTAAATATGCTCTCACATTTGTGTGAGAGGAAATCAAATATGTGAATGCTGTTGATGTTGACTCCCTACCTATCTCTTTCCAATACTGCAGGTGCTTAAGGAATTATGTAAGGGGGAGGGGAAGACCCCACTTCAGATGGTCAAGGAAAAACAACTAGAATTAATACAGAATCAGAGCGAGCTTGACCAGATCTGTCAAGCAGTCATGGAAAGACATCAGGAAGAGGTGATTATCAGAGGGGTGGGCAAATAGGTACAACAAATGTCAATACATTGGTAATCTGGGGATCTAAGAAGGGTATAAAATTGCCATCCTTCCTGTGGATTCATGTGTATTCAGTACAGTTGCAGAGGAAAAGTGGGAAATCAGTAGTCTGGTTGATCCAACAAGCTAAGTCACTCTGCATATACACAAAGATGATATATTGGAAGAAAGCACTTAAGAATAGAGATCCTCACTCCTTCCACTCTGCGCAGAAAGCATTTACATTAACTTGGCAAAGCTATTTTGATCAGTATAATTTTCTGATTTTTTGGGTCATGTTGGAGAGTATTAGAGTCAAAAATGTGAAAATCCAGGGCAACTCACAGGAAATCATCTCTTTGGCTATCTCTACTGTATAAATAAGGTCAAAGGGACAGCACTAGAGTAGTCAAACCAGTTATTCAGTTCTGGAATATATCTTTGCAAAATCCATCTCTTTCACCTCCTCCATCTATCTACCCTCCAAGCCCCCAAAAATATTCCACACCTATGAGTAACCTGCTATTACAGGCTAAGTATGTAGTAAAAGAAAGCTTGCATCTCCTGTGCAGTTATAAGCTTTCAGAGTTTTTCAGTTAGAGGAAGGAAAAAAGAGCCTTGTAAATTATGTAGGAGGGAGGGGGGAAAATGCCTTGACAGTGTACAACATCAGCTTTAAAAAAAAATCAAGTGCTTATGTGTTCTCTAGAGCACGAAATGTAAAAGCAGGAATGAATGGCTTACTTTAACTATAAACATTGTCTAGATACATTTGCTGTTGGAAGAAATGCTAACATCTTTTGAGAACAATACCACCTACCACCAGATCTCATTGGGGGATGCTAACAGCTTTGCAAAGAGCTTTTGATAAAGAAAATGAGCTTGCAGTAGGTCTGCATGACCTCCATCAGACTGACTCATTTCCAGTGCCTGATAAAAGTGCCTCTGTATTTTCAGACTCACAAGTGCAGGCAGATTGAGCATTAGAACTGATCAGGGAACACAAAAGCTGAAGGTCTGCAACCAGATTCCCATTTCAATAATAATGTATTTTGTGAAAATTTAATTCTTCCCTCAGCTTCCATGGTTTTTTGTTTGTTTTTTTATCCAAGCCACACATGATAAAGCTGCTTTGCTTCCAAATTATTTTCAAGTGATCTTTTACTAAAGCAAAGACACTTTTAAGCTTGTAGTTCTATACTTTAAATTCCCATGAGAACTTATATTATAAAACAATTAGGCTATTGCAAGAGAAAATATGCCTTGCTTTTTCATAGTAACTTGTTATTTAAAGTAAACTAATCCTCAAATATGAAGCAATTTATGAAAGAATGCAATACTTAGACCCTCCTGAACGATCTAATTTAGGTATTTGCAAGCAGATAATGGTAGCAATGAGTCCTTTCCATAATGGGATTATGGACAAGGTTTAAGACAGCCTAAAATTCAGATACAATAGGGAGTATTTGCATTCATGCAAGCAACTGTTGCAGTTGGTAGTTAGTTCATAGGTTAGATTTTAAGGGCAAAAATGACTGCTGTGTAGTCTGACATACTGTATAATTTAGGCCATGGAATCTTATCCAATAATTCCTACAGTGCAGAAAATTCTTCTTCTTAACCACATTAGAAAACAGTTATAGAGGCCAATGACTAATGGTTGAACTGCAGCATCTTTCTGAGATGTAGAATCTGTTAACAGGTGGGGCAGTGGGTGAAAATACTTGGTTTTTAATGCTCTCTTCACCCAAATTAAGTGCATTTCTGATGAATGAGTGCAAGAGTTTAAACATAAATACTTTGCAAAAGGTTCCTGTAGGTTTGTATAACTTTATGGAGAAGGACATTTAGTTCTGTTTGCTTCTTTCCTCTAGCAAGGCACTCTTTGTATTGGGTTGCAATGTTTAGATACAAGCAGAAACGTTTTACTTGCAGAAGGCATGAAAGCAATAGTTCAGAAGCCTTGATCATCGCCTGATCTGTGCTGGTCCAGTGGAGCGAGGCTTCAAACATGCGAAGAATTCCAACCGTGCACAGCTTGTTGGGGCTAAATTTGTAAATTGTAGCTGTTAAGCTACGCTGGTATTAAGATGAGATAATACTCACGTGCATCTTAAGTGTCCGAAGATCATAGGCGTCTTCTAAAAGCTGCTTGTGTTTCTGATTTCAAGGTTATGGAGATAAAGGCAGGAAACCGAAAAGTTCTGAATAAACTGATAGGCCTGGTTCAAAGAGCAACGGAAAGGCGAGCTGATCCCGTTCTGGTGAAGCAAATATTGGAGAAGAAGCTGTCACAGTAATGTTTAAGAAAACCTGCACAGATGCCTACAGCCAAAGACGACTTGACAGTGTTGGCTTGATTATCTACAGCTCAATTCTGAGCCACAGCTTGCACAACTGCCAGAAGCTTCCTCATGCAACAGGCCAAACCATGTTTTCTCCCCTTTTTATAACCCAGGTTGGTGATTGTGAAGCAGTGTGTTACGTTATGGTCTCCTTCAGATGTTTCAGCCAATATCAGCTGTGGAAACCAGCATTCCTTGCAATGGAATAGCAGAAGCTTTAAGCATTCATATCACCACTACTTAATTTTTAATTCAAATGTGATTGGAACATGGTCAGCCCTAGTACAGATTTGTAAATGTACAGTGCTCTTCTCTGAACACCTTACACGTTGTATCAGTATATTTTTTAATAAAGTAATTTGAGGTTAAATATTCCTAGACAACAGCACTTTTCTTCTGGGGGAAAAAAATAGATCTTTAGATCTCACTGAGTTTGACATAGAGTGATGAGCATGTCCCAGTTCCTACCAACACACCCTGGGGCTAGAGCTCATTGAAGGCAGATGGTGCAGGCTAGTTAAGTGCCAGGCTCCTTGAAGTGAAACCCAAAACTCAGAGCTGAGGTCTCAGAAGGGAGAGAAAATCCCGGAGAGCAGGAAGCTGCCTAGAGCCAGCCGTGCACTCTTCTCCAGGGCTTTGGCACCAGAGTCAGGGCAGCAAGGAGGTCCTGGACCCTGACGGTAGTCACCTGCAGTTTGAGAAAAAACTTGGCTTGTTGTTTTCCTTTGAAAATGGAAGTAGTGGATGTGGACCCCTTCTTGGATGGAGACCTGGGTTCCAGTCACTGCTCCGTGGACTATATCAGTTTCCCTTACAGGCCAGGCCAGGCTGTTCCCACTCGGCATGCTGCCTTTTCAGGATCCTGTTCTTGGGACTGTTTTACCTCTTTCTCAACAGCCATGGATTTTACTAGCTGTCCAAAATACAAGCCTCATAGTGCCCAAGGTCCTCTTGATCTAGTGGCCAGTATAGCCACTTTAAAAAAAAATAAAGAGCCAAGCCAGACAAATTTAGTGAAATCTTGTCCTGGGAGAGTAGGAAGCTCTTTAGGTTCTACATGTAAACTCTTCTATTTGAGAGGGAGAAGTTGGATTGGGGACCTGTGGAGTTCACCCTCTGTCTGCTGCTAAATCATCCATTTCAGAGACAGCATTGATCCCCAGACGCAAAGGGTAAAGAACATTGCTTTTGGATGTGCCAAAAGTTGTGCAGGGTGTGTGCACCGTTCAGAACATTTATAACCATGGCCAAGCCCTACTCCTTGATGGTTCAGTCTCCGATTACCAGTATCAACAAGTTTCTTGACAGGAAAATTCTGACTAGGTTCAAACAGACAGAGGGGAAAAAAAACCAAACATCACAGTTTTCAGATATATTTAATGAATAAAATTTATACCTATGCTTCATAAAAATAACATAATTAACAGGATGTGCAGCTGACAAAAAGCATTAACATTACATTGACTTGACTTGACTTGAGAGGATCTCTCACCCTTTCCAGACAATTCTGCAATTGGAAACAATGACCTTTTTAAAGAAAAATATGCATTTAAGCTGAAACCAAAATATAAGAGTGTACTATCCTGAGTCGCATCACATGAGCAAAGATACCATTTTACATAGTGGCACCTGTTTTGTTATTTAATTACTTTAAGTTAAATCTCAACTCATTTTAAAAAACCCACACAGAATGGTAGAGACAAACCACAATATTCAACAAGCTTTGAATTTTAGATTAATGCTGTGCAACTCCTGCTGTTGTGGGAAGAAACAAAGGCACAAGGACTGAACATTTGCACAAAGGTTGAATTTTACTTGTCAATCCACTTTAAACTTAGTGTAGAAAAGCAACAGTCTTTCCTAGAAAGTTTTGTCTTTTTTATGCTTTAAAACCTCTTACACTTTGAAAGACTCTAGACTAGAAGGATCTGTGGTAAATGCCTTTTTTTAAAGGCTACCTTTTCTCAGCCATTTTGTTCTAAGTAATTACTTGGCTACTATAGTACAGAATCCCCACAGCAGCTCACGAACAAGTTCTATGTCTGTACAGCATTAATCCTTTAAATGTAACTACTGCAAATCTCAATCTACTGTCTTCTCTAACCTGCCAGAGGCAATGGCGAATCAGCAAGACGGTACATAAGCTTTAAGAAGGGGGTCTGACTACCATCTGAGAAGGGGATTCAGTATATGAACCTCCAACCATATTATGGACTGAGCACTCACTGAATTTGTAAAATTAACACTGCACATGAACATTAAAATAAGTGTAAGGCCTTTCTTGCTAGACAGACATGTTTTAGCTTAACATAAGTGAACAGGCCTTGCACTGTTTTAAGATGCCATCTATCAAGGATTCACCATGTTAACCTTAAACAGAAAGGGCTGCTTGGCCAGGTAGCACTGCATCAAGAGTACCTGACATTTTCTAAAGGAGTGAGGGATGAACCCTAACAGGAGTGAGCTTCTGTGCCCTTTCTTTTGCTTGTCAGGTCTAACATCAACTTAAATACAAATTTTCAGCTAGTCCCAAATGAAGAGCTTGGGGCAAATTCTGACCATTCAAACAGCACTGTGTGTATACACGATACTGAAAAGAAGACAGTCAAAGACACTGATGCAGCCTCACGCTGTTCAGTCTGCTATCATACAGACAAATGCAAAAACAAGCCCTGGCTAGGTGTTCCAGCAGGAGGAGGTGCAGAAACGGCCTGTGAAGCGCTCAGTGCCAGAGGCTTTACGTACAGGGGAGGCTGCTATGCCATAAGCTTTGTACACAGGCCAAAAGCTATGAGATCCCAACTAGGAAGCTCTGACCCTAACTCAAAACGACCACTTTTAGCTTCAGCAGAGCTCACAGATGCCATCTGTGCTGTGCTAGTTGGGGAGGGTGAGTTGAGGCCAGTGCTTCAGTTCTTCAGCATTAACAGCCTTTGTGAGAATTTCCTCTGCACCTCCTGCTTAGAAAGAAAAATTCTTCCACTATATAGAAATTGACACCCAAGCATTGAGTCATTACAATCTCATCCCAATGCATATAGAGGTACTTCGCCATGTGAGCTCTTATGAGATAGACTGTAAAAGCTTCTGGCAGGTGGCATTTATTATGCTTGCATAGCAGAAATCTCATCCTGTATATTTGCAGGTAGGAGAGGGAAAAAACTGCCAAAATATTTTTTTTCTGACTACATTTAAGTGACGAAGAAAGAGCATCTTTTGAAAAGGCCATCAGCTTTCTTGGCTCCAAAGTTTTAGTGCAGTTTAATTTTAAACCTGTTAAGGTTTTTGGTGCTTTCTTCTATTTTTAACTAAAAATTCACAACTCAACTTTTTTTTTAGCTGTAAATGTGTCAGAAGCCCTTTCCACTGCATCCTCTGTTGCAGTTTCCCTGGTGTCACTCTAGCATAAAGTTCTTAGCACCCACTAATCTGCACACTTCCACAGTCACAGACCTTAGCAGCAGCTTTGCAGTGATTTATGGCTTACTGCGTATGCTATACATGCAGAGTAGCTTCTCTCTTCAGAGTGAAAACCCAATTCGTTTTTCTTTATAGCTGTGAACTCAGGCTGCTTGAGGGAGAAGACAGAACAGCATGACTGCATTTGCCCTTGTCGTCTGCACCTTCCCTGCAATGCTGTTTTTGAACACTTCAGACAAAGTTCATTATGTTCTACCTCGCATAATAGTGATAGAAAACCAGGTTACAGCAGCAAGCGGGTCAAGATTTATCTCTTCAAATATAGCAGGAGCTAACTTGGATCTGGTTGGCTACAAGGTGCAAGTGCCTCAGAAGGCCAAGAGCTTCAGGAGGATAACTGTATTGTTAAATGTAGTTAAATGTTATAAGTTGGACAATAAAATACCAAGTCCTCAGCTCCAGGCAAGCAGTGCTCACATTCACCTTTGCTTCCCTACTCCTGCATCTAGCTGTGATTGGAGCCCTAATGCTATTTCGAACAGTTCCTGAGTTGCACATTGTTAGCTATAGATCACTAAGCAGCAGCCTTCCGGGCACTTCCCTCTGCTGCCCATGCTCCAAGGTTAGGAAACAAAGAATGGCCCGTATGACGCTAGCTAGAGATTCTTTTAGGGCGGTGAAACACACAGCTAGACAGCCGATTTGGAACCAAAGAAGCAACAACTAGAACAGGGCAAGGATGTAGCTTTGAGTGTTAAAGCCCCTTCAAAACTTAGGAGCTCTCTACATGTGAACAGGAGATGCAAAGCACTGGTAGGTGCCCAGTTCTGGAAGTCAGTGAGAGAAGCCATTTTAGGGAGTAGATGCAACATTTTAAAGCGTGGCACATGCAACAGGGAAAGGAAAAAGGATTTAATGTGGTTCACCTCTGATGGCATCTTCCCACTCACTCTAAGTATTGGTAATTGTCACTGCCACAGATCACTTAGCTTGACTCTTATCAAGAACTAAGTGGTGGCCTTTGAAGATGGACAAGCTGGCACTGCCTAGTAGCTACTTTATGGATAGCAGCTGGGTAAGGACATCCACATCAAGGTGGCTGCCTCCCTGTCACTGCCACATGAGCCCTTGCCTTGTTACCTGCTCTCAGAGCACAGTGCTGGAATGTAACAAAAGTGCAGATTTCCCCCCTCCTCAGTCATGACTACGTTTCCTCCTCTCTCCAGCAGTTACAGAAAATCCAGCTGCACAGGGATGGGCTGTGTGACTTCATGGCTAGTTATTCCTTGTTAAAAACAGTGGCAGCACATCCATGGATTTAACCAAAGAACCCATGCTGAGTTGTATGCATGGCCACAACCCACACGCTGGGTCTCTCTCTTGTGAAGAAAAGATGGAGGGCCCTTTCTTTGCAGCCAGTCTTACACTACAATAATGGACAAATGGTATTTTTTAGCTCCTTCAAAAGGCAATGGGAGAGATGCTGCTTGGGACCTGTGGCAGCTGTTAGCTATTTCATAGTGGTACAAGTGCTATAACACCCTGACTTTGCTCCTGAATGAAGCAGGGTTAAAGCTGGAGTGGTTTTGCTACACTTGCGTATCTTCAGGAATATGCAGATATAGCAATGCATATTAAAAGCTTATATGGGTATCACCTCTGATGCTGCTACAATTGTTATGTCTGCCTAGATTCCAACATGCATGATAATCCATCACTTTTTTGTTTGCCTTCAGTTTTTGAGCCTTTGGCAGTTACATTTGAAGATGCTTTAATCTTAAGAGCTGGAAAAGTTTCTTTAAATGCAAGTTGATATTCATGTACTATGACATTACACTAAGGCTGAATAAGTAGATAGCTAGAAGATAGTAACACTGAGTGTCGCTCATTGTTAACAGAGAGGTGACTGGGGAAGACATGGCCTCCTGATTCACCGTGGAGCAATGAATGCTGAGACCTGGGTCACACCTGCTTCTTTACAGATGAAACAGCATTACGCCAGGGCTCCAGCCAAGCTGTCAGGGCAGCAGTGGGCTGCACAAGACTTAGTGGTCCTGGATTAAAAATAACCAATTGGATCTGGTCGGGTTAAAGCAGAGTGCAACAAAATACAGTGATATCAAATGTTCTTCTGGAAGCTGCTACATCAAAAACCCAAGTTTGCAGGTAGTTAGTCCACAACAGGCAATCGTACGTGGGCACTTGGTCGAAGTTAAAAAGAAAATTATTTGGTTCAGAAATGCAACCCTTGCACAAAAGTTCCATAAAGGCTTTTAGCCCACAAACTTGGGGCTTAATTTAATCCAGCTGCCACACACAAACCGTTACAATCAATGAACAAAAGGAAGATTTGCACTGTCAGCAGTAATGGCTTCCCAGCAGCTCTGAGGAGGTATTAGGATCAAAAACCTGGTGTAAGCGCATATGTATTTGAGAGCGGGTGTAATACTCCTATTCATAAGCCAGAGGCTTCAAACAGAAAACGTGTTTATGCTAGGTCACATGCCTAGAAAAGCAGGGGCTCCCTGAAAAAGGTACTTTTTATCCGAATGAACTTTTCACAGCTAATGAAGTTACACATTATTACCAGATTGTATTCTATGGCCAGCCCCTCCCCCCCCATTATTTGCAAACCTACCTATGGAAAAATATCTGACCCTATACTAGCAGAGGCAATTTTCATCCTCCTTTGTATGTTATTTTTACAGTAATAGTCCAAAAAAACCACTACATCTTAACACAGCACTGCCATCACGGCTTGAGTGATTATGGCAGAATATTGTACTATTCTCAGGTTTTTTCCTGCCTAGTTAAAAATTGCTTTGTGGCACAAATGGGGTGATACAAGTTTAAGCTTTCTCTGCATTTCACATGGAGGGGGGCTCCCCACTCTCAACCCAAATTATTTTTACTGTTTCTGGTAATTACCATACGTGGTACTGGTGGTGTGTTCGATCTGTTTTTTTGCTGATGAAACCCAAAAGCTACAAGTAAGAACATCTTGTAATTATCTAAATCAAATCTGGACACCGTGATGACATGACATTAGTGTCTGGTGCTGGAGCTAATATGGTTAAGAATACCACACTCCTTTCCGCTGCAGCTGCAGTATAAATGTTACAAATGTAATTGCAGCCTTCATAAAAACTGCAGGCATGACATAGCAATTTCAGTAAATACAGCACAGTAAATTGCATATTAAATCAAGCTGCCCTCAAACAGGAGCTGTGGCTACAATTCAAAATAATACTGTAAATGCAATGACATAATTTAACTCTACTGAATAAGGCAGCTCCTGTTTTTTCCTCCCCGCCTGTGATTTCAGTGCTTGTGGAGTGGTGAACCGATCCTGCTGGAAGCTCAAATTCTCTGTGGGTAGGTGCAAGCTGAAGCCCTCTGTTGGCAGATCTCCCTCTAAGGGGAGACGGGCAACTCAAATCTACATCCTTGTTCTCTGCTGAACTTGTTTTTTTGCATTGTGGCTTCATTGTTCTAAGACAAACCATTTATATTGCTGCACGCAAACCAAAAACCAGTCAAAACAGCTTTTAGCCATTACTGTCTAGACTGGAACTGGTGACTTAGGTAAGTTTCTGTCTTAACACCTAGCGACCCTCTTCCCACTCAAAAGCATCCAAGCAGGCAAAATATTGACCAAGCAGGCACAACTGCATAGCACAAAGGCATCCAATCTTCCCTGCAAAATATAACAAACTCCAGTGAAATAGTAAGCACTAAAAGCAATTTGTAGACCGCAGGCACTTTGATGGAATATATCGAGACATACTGGAGGAAGGCAAGCCTTACACAAACACACACATGCACACGCACACACTCTTTCGCTCTCTCTCTCTCAAATCCCTTGTCTCTTACAAACCAGTCCAGTCTGACGGATGTAGCCCATTAAACAGTGCGCAGGTGAAGAATTTCCATAAAAATTATTGATCTCAGAGGCTCTATACAAAACAAAAACAAAATATTATATGAAACAAAAATCTGTACTTTGCTCTTCTCTTGTTTGAGGAGAGGAGGAAGATTCAACACCACCTAGGATTTTTCCTCAGTGATGGAAGTCATTGCTTTAGCATGTCCATCCTGGTTAAAGCCCTGCCTTCTGACCTAAACAAATTATAGGCATTGAATATGATGACTTATGAAATCTTTATCTGGACAGCGATGGAGTAGAAGTTCTCAGATGCAAACCTCAAAAAAAAAACAAACGTAAATTACCAAGTGAACAGTCAAGTACGTAATATGGTTGTTTCATTTAGGAGGCTGACAGAAAGTGGGCCTTGTGCACCTCCGCTGCAATAACCTGTCAGTAAGAGTTCTCCAACATGGCATGACACAGGTTTCTAAATGCTTGCTTACGCCTTGCCTCCACAACAGAGCATCTGTTGCTACAGCGCTGCTAGCACAGCTATCTCAGCAGAGCCGCCCCTTGTGAAAAGCTAACATATGCTAACAGAATAGGTTTTTCCTGCCAGCATGACTACACTACCTCCCTAACAAACACAGAACTTAGCTGACAAATGCCCTTCTTCTGTCACCAGAGCTGTGGTCACATCAGTGGTTTTGCCAGCATACCCACGTCATCTAGCAGTTGTTAATTTTTCACACCCTTACCCCACAGTTTTGTAATGTAGACTTGGCTTTATTCAACAGGCTAGAATAATTGCTTAGATACATTCTGTGCAGTCCACATTTTAAAATCTCCATCTACCTTATTATGCCTATACAGAAGATTATTGTCATGTATTAACACATTTGTTAAAAAATGACTATTTAAAATAAACAGTCCCAGTGGAAACTATCCCCACCCCAACAGTTCACACACTAAAACAGTGAAAGGTCTGGTTAGAGACAAGGAAACTGGGAAATGCTCTCCTCATACACACATCTTTAGTATTATTGCCATATTAAAAATGAACCCACAACTTGGTTTTAATTTACTGAAGTTTGCTTAGTGATTGATTTGGTTAACTTTCCTGTACACTTAGCTTGGTGACATGCTGGCAGATCAGGTCAGAGGTTAGGGACGTCTACAGGCACTGGCCCTGCCCAGATGAGGCTGCTATGTTGCCTGCAGAAAGTGATGTTTCACTTGTCTATCTCTAGGCCCAGCTTCTGGGAGCAGAAGCAAGAGACTCTCAAGAGCTCTTCTGAGAATGTGGGGTCAGGGACCTAGCTGCTAAGATAAGGTGAGAGAACCAAAGGTTGGTGCTTGCCCAGTAGTAAAGAGAGAAAGGGGCTTGAGGAACCCTCCCACTCGCAAATTAAAATTGGATAAGAAACTACAATCTTCTCCAAATTTCTAGCTGCTGGTAAATGGAGAAGTAGATGGCTGGGGTGGGGAGGGGGGTAGACATCTAAAGCTTGGAGGCCACAGCATAGTTTAGTGGAACTACAGCTGAGATGGCAAGAGATCCCCAGAACAAGCACAGCAGGGAAGAAAAGCCGCTGAAGAGGGAGCTGGGCTTGACCCCAAAGAACTACGTACGAAGCAGCGCTAATGCAATAAAGGCAGAGGGGCAGGGAAGCTGGTGTTCTAGTCCCACAGAACTGAGTGCAATAGAAAGGTCTAAACAGATCAATAGAAAGCAGACCAGGATAGCTCTTGCAGGCAACAGTCTGCACAGCCACACTGAGGACATTTACCAAGTAGGCCCTGCAGACAGAAACTGAAGCGTACACGCACTACTAAAACCCCTCCCAGCTAGACGTGGTGGGTACAGTCTTCAGAAGTCTAAACTGACTGTGGCTCCTGAGTCCCACTGAATGTCAATGGAAGTTTGGCTCCTAAATCGGTGAGGTGCTTCTGAATATCACCTTGTGTTCCTTGTTACCTTAGGCTTTTCACATGTAGCCTCTCTGGAGACATGCCTGAAGCTGGGAAAATTATTTAGTATGTGCAGAGGGAAGGAGGGTTGTTTTGGGGAATTTTAACAGGAGCAGAACCAATTTCTTCAAGTAGCTCTTGTTTCTGCATGTTTTTTGGTTTGTTTTCAGTTTCCTCCCAGTATAAAGGGGACTTGAGGCTTCACGAACTCAGCCCCTCTTTATGTAGAGCCAACTACAGAACTCGAAGCACAATTATTCCATGAAGAGCAAGATGAAATGCAGCTGTGATGCACCAATTCATCATGTCTGGGTTCTTCTAATGAACCCCATTACTCACCGAAGAGAATTTTCCTAAGCAGTTAGTCACCAGCAGACAGTTTCCCATGTTCTTCCTCTCCACTAGCTAGTGAACAGAACGTTCCTCCCCAAAAGTGCAATATTAGGAAAAGCTAACACGTAACTTAAAAAATAAATAACCAGTGTTTAGTGTTACATTCAGCTTTCCCTCAACCAGAAAGACATTAAAAAAATACGAGACAGCTTTCAGAGGCTAGCTGTCCTTTTCATATAAAGTACTACTTAACAAAAATAGACTGTTCCCCATTTAACGGTACTGAAAGATAACAAATACTTTTCTTTAGCTTATTAACATAAGCATACAAATATCTCCTATGAATTAGTTACAGCTTGCATAGAAACATTTTGCTTTGTACTTTGTGCAAATCTTACTAAATAAGGCTTGCTTGGGTGTATAGGTAGCAATGCAGTACTTATCAAAGAGTGCTGAGAAATTGCAAGGAAAATTCCATGCAGTCTGCACTCCACATCCACTTACACAGTTCATTTGACTTCAAAGACCAACAGCTGATAGCTGCAGAGTTGCCTGCAACATAAGGCAATACGGTATGTGTTGGGTAGAGCACCTGCTTTCAGCTAGTCAGAACACACAGAAGGACGCTTGGATTCACAACACCAGCAGTGGGAGGAGGGGAAGCTTGAGATATGTGTCTGCAGACATTCCTTAGAAAAAAAGAAAAGCAAATCCAGAAACAAACACCCCGTCCCCCCCTTCTGCAAACCTTGATCTTTTGCAGAAAAAAAGCTGATTGGAGGATTTTGTGCAGTTTTCCTATGTATTTATGTATCAGGTACATCTCCCACCGGGCAACTACTTTTTCCCAGACCAAAAATGTCTTGAAGCAAAATATGCAAGAAGTGGATTTTTGGAACGGCAAAAGTCAGAACATTTGCCTTATTTAACCCATCCAAGAGCATTTACTGAAGAAATTAAAATGCGAGCAATGAGGTAAAGGAAGGGATGTGGGTGCAGAGAAGGGAAGAACAATCCAAAGGTGATATAAAAGAGCTTCTCCAAGTAAGCACGTTGCACAGTGGGAAATCATAAGGCCCAATTCCCCCCTGCCCCCCCACCCCCAATCAAGTATTGTCAGGAAATAGCCCAGTAGGAATTTCTTTCATAAGCAGCTTTGCACTGAAAACTGTTCCAACTCTAAAAGCTTTTAAAAATCTGTAAAAACAACATTGCTAACAATCCTCGAATTCCCCCAGGATTTTGTAACAGAGAATGGAATGTTCCTGGGCAAGAGCTGCCAGTTCCTTCAGGAACTCGGGGAAGAGGGCAGCTGCAAGGATGGCATTCCTCACGTGCATGGGAATGCCAGGAAGAGCCGTTGCTTTCTTTGCCTTATGTCCCAGGAAAGGCTGGAATACAGCTTGGGAAGCTTCCGAAAGATTTCTTCCTTTCCCCATGCCACTGTTGTGCTGAATGTTACCTAAAAGCAGGAGGAGGAAATATGAATCAGCCTTTCACAGTAAGAATCAGCCTTTCACACCTAATTTAAAACAGGTTATGATCACTGCGTATGATCAGTACCATGGAGTATATACAAAATTACACATTCACTCCCTGGCCGCTATCTAAGGCAATGCTTTTACACACTACCTGGAGCAAATTCTATTAAGTATTCTTCTGAAGAGATTTAGCAGGATTAAATGGCCCCATCATCCCCATTTTTTGCTGCTAGCAAGGGGAAACAGTGGCAGCTGAAGTAGGGGGCACAAGGGTGCCCCAATTAACTACAGTGGGGACCAAACCCACAAGGTTTGGGAAATGCTGATGTAGACAAAAGAGGAGTCATGGAAAGGTACAAATAAGGACATGCTTTGAAACATGCCTCCTTGCTATGGGTTTGATCAGAGAGATCAGTAAATCCCCAAAGTTTACTCAATTTCAGCTACAGAAATCTTGCAGTTTTCTACTCTTCCACCCACTGGCCTCAGGTAACCTTCTGAGGACAGACAGCACTCTATTTGTTTTTCTACCATCCCCACAAAGAAGCAGGTACATGCATTTTAGGAGTGATAAACTTTCATGATGATTTTGAAAAGCTAAAATAATTTGTTACTTAATCAATCTAGTCTGATGCTAGATTGTTTGCTAAAAAAATTTCTGTTCAAGCATCAGACTTTTTTTCTAACCCTCTGTGAGCATATTCTAAAGATGGCATTTTCCTACTAAGAGGCAGGGAAAAAACAACAAAAAACATGAGACACAGCACATAGTCTTCATTATCTAGATACCCATATGGTCCGTCACCATGTAGCTCATGATTAGTCTTCTACTCAAAGTAACACTAACTTTTAAATGTATTAAACTAAAATGACAGCAGCACTTTAATTTCACCCTCCTGCTCATTTTAACCCACAGGAGAACTGCACTTTAATTAAATGACAATCAATGAAACTGAAAGGCGACAAATTTAAAACTGATAAAAAGAAAAACTATTTAATTTTTCATATGATGAATAATTAACCTGTAGGACTCACTGCCACAAGATGTCATGGAGGCCAAGAACTTAGCAGGTTTCAAAAAATGAATTAGCCATTTATATTGCTAATGAGAACATCCACAGTTATGTTGGACAGGATAAAAAGGAAAAGGTAAGGATATAAACTCATATGCTTCAGGGTATAAGTCAACTTGCTTAATGAATGGGTTACATGAAGACTTCCTTCAAAGTGCAGCAGATTATTCTGTACCTTGTGCACTACTGGATTACCTCCCTCCCTCGAAAGCATCCTTTACTAGGGCTAGAGAAAGGACAACTAGTTTGACATATGACAGTACCTATGCTTCATATTTTGGCAGTTTTGTTCCCCTCTGTTAGAGTAGCATGTCATATTTTATGCTTTAAAGTTGCACCTGTTTACAGAGTGGTGAATTATAGCATTGTTTAAAGTTTTCTTTTATATTCAGCCTAAAGTTCTGTAAAGCCTCACTGTTACCTCAACTTTTCATTTTGCTGGTGTTTACAATATCAACTGGCCTTGTTTCCTGGAAGCAGTTTACGGCCTTGAGTTTGCTCGCCTGATGTTTCTTTCCTTTTTTTTTATCACTGTGAGAAATTTTTCTAACACAACATAGTAATGATTTTCTTACAAGCTTAAATTAACTGAACTTGGCACTAACCAGCTGAATCAGAGGGAAGAAATGACTGGATATGTTAATAAAAGGTGATAAAGGAGACCAATGGACAGTGCTCAAAGACACCAGAAAAAGGCCAAATTAAGAGGTGTGCTTGTAATGGGACTGTTGAACAAAGGAATATGCTGACAGGATAAAATATGGACAATATGCTGATTGCAGATAGACTGATCCAAAAGCAAGGAATCATCAAAGGAGTCAAGTTAAAGAAAAGCATAGAAGGCGGGAGCAAGAAAGTTAAGTGTGTCATCCTTGTCATCATCCTCATCTTCATCATAAATCCAGCTTTCAACACCAGTCTGGATCATCCCAGCCAAAGCAATACCCTTTGCTTCAAGAACTGAGTGGCTGTCTTTTCTGTGAAGCAAAGTAACATCTGGGATTGGGTGAGTTCATTGTACTAAGTGTTTTTCTCTGTCTGAATATGGAAACTGCTAAGATAATACTTGTACTAATAAAGCTAGACTTTGATTTTAGGACACTGAGTTGTCGGTGTTGGTATTTCACGTTCCATTTAAGGATTAATTGTGCTTTAACAATCCCTAAGCACTATCTGCTAGTCAGTGGTGCGTACATCTCCCTCAGATCTTGTAACAAATTACTGCACACTTTTGTATAGTTGAAGGCAGTTCTCATCTTTTAGTAGTCATCTGGCAACGCTATAATTAGCCATTAAAAAAAAGTGGAAGGGAAACAAAATCTCAGACAGTATAGAACTCTTCTACTCCAGACTCTAAAGCGAAAAAGCAAAATAATATTCCAATATCCTCTGGGCTTCTCAGCAGTAGTAATTTTTACTCTGTGGGCACTCCTGACATTTGGAAAAATTACTGTTGAGAGTCAGAATGAAAAACTGAAATTTCGAAGCAAACACTCAGAAAATGTTTACTTTGAAAGTCGGTATGTTTTGTTCCAATAGTATCAAAATGCTTACTTTGTATTGTCCAATATAAAATAAGCATTAAATAGACTTTTAACATGGGTCAAAATTAAAAGCTTTGATTTTTCCAACCAAAAAAGCAAAACAAAGAACCCCCCCATTTAATATAAGTCTACAGATCCCAACAAAATATTTTGATCGACATGAAGCCGCATTTTTGACAGGTGGTACTTCCGTTTCTTTTTCTTTTTAAATCAGGTCTATTATCTGTCCATATCTTTGTGGAGCTGAGATGCATAGAACTGTCCCCCAATACAGAGTGAAAAGATGTAGTATTCTAGATGTGCAAAATAAAGAGAAAAACTCTTCTTTACCTTACCTACAACCTTATGTCCAAGGATCTGGGTTTTCTGTTCACCATGAAGAAACATAGTAAAACACAGATTTTCTCATTTTAAGGAGAAAACCATGAGAAACAGCAGGTTGCCCCTTGCAACCTACAAGGAGCTGAGAGGGATCAGGAGGAGGGTGATCAGGAAGGAAGCTCCATGTGCATGTGCATGCACAGCATGGGAGCAGCTCCCACAGCTCCCCTCAAGTAAGCTGGGGGGGGAGGGAAGAGGACCCACAGTGAGGGAGGGAGTTGGGCATGACTGGAGGCACTGCCCAGCTGGGGCAGTGTGTGGGGTCTGAGGCTTGGAGCCCAGGGCTGGGGTGGCAATGTGTGGCCACAGGGCTTGGGGTGGGGAGCAGAATAGAGTGCCTGGGGGCACCAGAGGGGTGCTGGCTCTCTGCTACTGCACATACTCCTGGGGGGAGGCATGGGGGACACATGCTCCCCAGATTTATTCATGGGGCAGGGGCAGATGCAGCCTGCCCACTCAGGGCTCTGTGGCCCAGTGGATGGGACTTGGCATGACAGGGCAGAGTTGGGACAGGGAGGCTGGGTGCCACCAGCAGGAGACCCATGCCACCATGGTGAGGTGCCCCCTTCCTGCCTAGAAGCAGCACGGAGCACAACTCCATGCTGCCACCCCTGCTGCTGCCAGATAAGTAAGGGGTGCCTCACCATGGCAGCGTAGGGTTCCCAGCGGCAGCACTGAGTCTCTCCGCTCCTCTCTGCCCTGCTGCACCAGGTCCTGCCTGCTAAGCCGCGGAGGCCCCAGGGAGAGGGCAGCAGGGTGGGGAGCCCTGAGCCTACAGCTGCCAGCCCGCATCCCTCCCTCCCTCCCAGAATCCATTCCTGCTGTGCCGCCCAAGAGGAGAAGGAGCCAGGCTCCATGCTCTGCTCTAGCAGCCACCACTGCCCACGCGTAGCAGCTGGGGCTCAAGCGCTGCTGGGGGGAGCATGGGGCTGTGGACATGTCCCTGGCCCTGTACCCCTGGCAGCTGGGGGCCCCCACCAGGGAGCAGTGGATCAGGAGTGAGAAGTACCATCAGAGCCAGGATGTTGTGGGTGGGTAGTGAAGGGCACTCGCACAGCCAGGGGGCTGCAGGTCAGGAGTGAGAGGCATCAGCAGGGCCACAGGCCTATGGGTTGGAAGTGAGGGGCAATGCTATGGACAGGGCTGCTCAACATATCAGAGCTGCTCAGCGCCACAAAAGAGGGCGGGGGGGAGGGACGGCTGCAGTTAGACCCATGTCCTGGTGACTGAAGGAGGCAGGAGGAGCTCTGATTTTTACATGATTAAAAATCCAAAATTAAATGCCAAAATGTACAGGTATTTCAAATTTATTTTATTATAGTGATTGAGGCACTAGTGGGCTTCCAAATTGTTTTAAAATTGTAAATATCAATAAAACGTGTTTCATTTATCTATAGAGGCGTTTCATTTTAAATGCAGAAAAATATGGATTTTGGAATTTTAATCAGAGAATTTGAGATTTTTATCAAAGTTCTGATTTTTAAACAGAGAAAAAACAGGATCCCTGCGTATGTCTCTATATAAGCAGCTCCAATTTAAAAACTTACTACTCCCTGTCCCAACATTACTGGTGTCCAATGTATCCCTCCTCCTGAAAACTTATATTTTGCATTTGTTCTCAAGGGATCAAGTACAATTTTTCAAGGTCAGTTATATTTGAGAATGCAGGGACAACCAAGAGAGATGCTTTGCTGTTTGCAGTTATACATCATTTTCACATTTCAGCTTGGGAAGGGAGTCTAGGAAAAGTGTTGGTTACATAACACTGCATTTTTGTTTTAGACCCCTGTGAGAAACTCACACAGACCAAACCTTATACTTTATCTGCCATTACTGTAGCTGTTTCTACCTTGCATTTCTTAATCAATATACTGATGTTGTGTGTTGATGGACTAGAGAGACAACTTGCCCTGAGAATTACAGTTTGATTGCTGGCATCACTAGTCTGGTCGAGAGCCAAAATTGCAGTTATCCAGACATTTATTTAGTCTCTAAGCATTTGTCAAGAGCCTCATTCTTTACAGGCGCTGCCACAAGGCAGGAGAAGATGTACAGGCAAGGTGACTGAGCAGCCTCTGCTTCAGGTTCCTGAATAATGACCAAAATGAAGGGACATGGCAAACATCAAAGCCCACAAAAGAAAATGGATGTAAAACAGGAAATATAAATAAATGCCAAAAAGCAGTGACTGTTTTATGAAACAGTTTCACTCGTGATGAAAAACTACCACTGAAAGCTTTGAAGCCTGATACTGACAAGATTTCTTAGATAGATTAAGTTCTGTTTGAAACGTACTGTACAAAAGGTCTTATTGACAGTACTTGGAAAAAAAACCCAGCATTAAATATTGGATTCTAATCCTGCATCCCACATACCAGCCACATCGCTCTCTAATAGCAAGGCTCTCTGCTTCCTGGTTTTGGGACCTGGTTCCTAAACCCTATTTATCTCTATGATAAACATAGCATGTGCAGCACACACCTTCGACACCCCAGAGCTTCAAAGAGTAGCTATGATTTTGCAGACTCCATTTACTGCAGTTGTTAGAAGTAGACATCATGCTGATCAGAAATGAGGAAAATTATTATTAAGAGTCTCAGAAAAAAAAAAATTAAGATGATATTTAAAAAAAAAGGTTCCCTTTGCTTCCCACTCACCAGTGAAAAGCCAAACAAGACAAAAAGTCAGGTGTAATAACAGTGGGATGCTCATTACCGATTCAAAATGATCAATAAGTAGAGGCTCTTTTGAACCCTGTTCTACTGCCAGCTACTTAATCACTATGGTTACTATTCCCATCAGATCTTATACATTCCCACCATACGTGGAAGCCAGTTTTTAACGGAAGCTTGTGCCCAGCACTGACTACTCAGCAGCAATTCTGAAACTTAGCATTTCAAGCGGTGAACTCTTCCTTTAGAGTGGGGGCCCAACCTCTTCATTTGTCCACCTACTTCAGGAAACATATCATTTAGAAAGCAGGATTCCACATTTATTTATTCATTCATTTATTGCCTTTTCAATTATACAGGCCATATTGATAATTACTTAAGCAGCTGTGGCAGATTCTATGCTTAAGAAGCATGTGATGCTACAGAAGTCAACTGGAGCAGAAAAACTGGTTTTGTAGGGTGGCACCTGTTCAACCCACCACTACACCCTCAGTTAGTACTCCTGTATTTTTAGTTTAAACTTTACACTTAAAAATTACACATATAAAAATGAGCCAAAGATTTTTAACTCTCTCCACAATAAACCAAATCCATACTATAAGGTCTTACACAACAGAATTCCACAGTGAATTCCACAGTGAGTTCATTTCTATAACGAAGCTCTGCAAAAATTACCAAAATAAAGCCAGTGTATAGAAGTCAGGCTATAAAAATACGCAACCCCCTACATAAACCTGGAAAAATCAGTTTACTATCAGTTTGGCAGCAAGACACGTAAAAGTTAATCACCACTTTCAGATGGAAGTTTTCACAGCTAAACACACAAAACACTAAGAATTTCCAAAGGAGATCTGCATACTGACCTTATTGAGGACTGTCACTTGGAAGCAAACACAGAAATAGATTGGCAGATTGGCTAACAATACGTATAATGCACTCTCTCTGTTTTTAGTTTATGGTGAGAAATGCTACAGACCCACACTGCTTTGAATCAGAGAGGATGGGTGGCATTTACCTTTGGTCAGTGACTCTACAGCCATATCAGACATGTCCACTCGGAAAAGCAAGTACTGCTGGGCCTGCATGAGAAGACCTGGAAAGTCTCTCTCACTGGAAGCAAAACGTTCAATTTTGTTTTTCACAGATGCCAGCACCTGTCAAAACAACAGTAATACATCTTTAATACTACTATTCTCAGACTCTCTCAAAGATACCCTAGAAAAAAGTTACAGTGCTGACCTGGAGACTATATTTAAATTCTTAGCTTTTCACAGACACAATAAAATCAAACACAAGTGAGAAGCTCTCAAACAGGCAGGAAAGCAAATACACTGAAAGAATAAGTAAAGAAGACATCAGAAGTACTACTTAGATCAGTGGTACTCAACCCTTTTGACTGGCAGGCCAGATGAGTAGTGCCTCATCTGTCTGCAGGCCAAATCCAGCTGATGGTCCCAATCCAGCACCCCTCACCTGGCCATGCCAAGAAGGTGTGTGGGGCAGCCTGGCTCCAACCCAGGCTGGGGGTGGGAAGGGGAATGGGATCTGGCCTGGTCCCACAAGAGGTAGAGGCTGTGGCCCAGCCCAAACCTAACCCAAACCAACAGAGGGATGAGGGAGGTAAGGCATGGCCTGGCTCTGATCTACTCCAGGGCTTGCAATCTGGCTGTGGGAGAAGGTGGCAGTGTTAATGGCTACCACTCTCCCACCACTAAATTTCCCAACCCATAGGGAACCCTGTGGGCCACTGAGCACCCCTGGCCTAGATTGTCAGTGGGTAGCAGTAAGGCACTGATGAAGTACCTGATACAGTGATCGTACACTAGGCTGAAACACCATATTAGTGTTGAGTAGAAAGGAACGAAGGAGAGGTTGAGGGTAACTGGCCAGCTGAGTAATAATCCCGATGAGCAGCAAGTTCACATGTAATGAATTCTCCAGCATATTCTCCAGTTTTGACAGCACTACACTGATAAATGGTCCTGCAAGAAAAGAAAAAGGAACCAATGTTATATTCTTAACACAGAGAGAACACATCCTAAGATCAAAGGAACAAACATTTGAAAAGGGGTGTTGATCTCCATATCTGACCAAGACAGACTTTTTACATGCCATTTAAAAGTCAGCAGGAGGAAAGCTGGGTCTGTACAGACAAAGGACAGCTTTTTCTCCTGTTAACCCTATCATGAGCAAGGGCACTTTGGCTGGCTAGCCAATCAGCTGACATGAAGAGTATATTAAGCCCACACAACCATTCTACCTTGAGTTTGCCAATAAAGACTTAGTCCTGTGAATTATATTCTATAGTCCTATTCCACTGAAGTTAACTGGAGCCCTGCCAGTGACTGCAGTGAAAGCAGGGTCTGGCTTCTTATTACTGTTCTCATTTAATTCTGCAAAAGAAGGGACAGGGTAAATTATGCTGAGGTTTCTCATCTCATAATACTTTGTGGTGTTTTCGAGGGATTATGAAAATGCTACTTTAAACATAAAAACCAAAACCCTGCACAAGTCCATCTCACAAGAAAGACATTTCTTACGCTGCAAAAATTCACACAAAGTGCAGAAGCCATAAAAATAGATTTATCAGCAAAATTGTTGGTAGATGTAGGCTTTATATATATGCATTGCCAATAAATAACTGGGTTGGTTTGTGTACTCATTTTCCAGTACAGCAGCTGAAATAGAAAACTATTTATGGTGAAAGTACATAAACCCCTTGGTGTGAGGCTTAAGAAGTCTTTGCCAGTACAAACCCAAGTTTAAGCAAATGGCAATGGATTTTAGTACGTGCTGCCAGATGACTGAGCAGATGTGTCGCTTGAGGCAGTCTGTAAGGGTCACCTGATGACAAAAAAATGTGAGGCTCAAACTGAGTGCAATTCCAGTCCTGCTATGCCCCTCCCACAGGGTAAAAGTACAAGAAACCAGCAGCTGTCCCCCAGGGGCATCCCTCTGATGTGGAAGAATCCCAGGTGGCACAGAGCCAGCATAGCTGACTGCTCTGCTACCCCTGTCTTGGCCCTTGGCATCAGAAGCATGCTGGGGGCATTCCCAAGGTAAAGAATGTGGCCCAAATCTCATGGCATTTCTATAAGCACCTGCCAATAAACAACACCCTTCAAAGTCTTCACTGGCTGTGCTTAAGATTATAGCATTCTTGAGAACAGCTTTAAAACTATGCTGGAGGCAAAAGTGATCTCTAGCTGATGCCAAAATAACGAACCAAGCCACAAATGACTACTTTACAGCTCTTCCCAGCAAGGCATGGCTGAGGACTGGAGCCCAGTCCATTTAAAAACTTGTGAGTTCAAAGTAAGGTGTAAGGAGGCATATACCCCGAACCACATCCCATCATTGCTAACCTCAGTGCTCTTTCACTGAGGACAACAAAGATGCCATGGCTACCGTAGGGCTATTGTGCTGGCTTATAAAATACCAACTGTAACTCGCATGACAGCTGTCAAAATGCAGGTCTACAATATACACCAGTTGACCTAACAGTGGCCACCTGGAATCACATCAACACTAGCACTCCCACCCATGGAGCCATCTAGGAACATTTGGCTGGGATATAGAAAAAGCCCATTCCCACCAATGGCTGCCCCTTCTTCCTGCCCCCATGCAGACTGACATGCTCCAGGTGCAGTGGGACCTGTGATGAACCAAGGACAGTTGTGCAAAGGGTTCTAGGAGAAGGTGGGGAGACAGATCAAGGCTTAGCTATGTCCGGAGCATCTACAGCTAAAGCCAGTAATTTGCATAAAAAGCTCAGCATCACTACAGGAGACTTCACCAGAATATGCACAACCAATCTCAATCTCAGATGGAACTGAAAAAACAGTAACTCCATACCATTCAAGAACCATAATAAAACAACAACCACAGATGTTTGGCAGAGTTTAACAAGTCAATAAATGGCAGAGCACAAGCCAATTACAATCAAAATAGGTTTTATGCATGTTCCAATGAAGAGTCATGGACATAATAACAAAATAGTGACATACACAGATATTTGACAGTATACCCCCTCATTACCAATGTGCTGATTTACAGTAGGGGGGTGAGTAGAGAAGCACTGTGTTTTAATGCTCTTATGCTACACATAAATACTAAAGCAATAACTATTTTCTAACAAATGGTCACATCCAATACCAATTTTTTTGCTGAGGCACAAAATATTGAACAAAACATCTGTGCACTGGTAGAATTTACTGGGGGTAGGAGACCCTTGGTAGATATGTGACCCTACGAAATAAAACTCCATCCTATGACAGTGCCCAACAATACTACGTTGACACAAATCTGACCCCTCCAGACCGCCACATGACACCAGATCCCAAATTATAAGAACAATTTATTTCTATGCAGTAACCTATAGAAGAGAGAAATGTCAGCGTGTCTGAATGACAACATCATCTCCATTTCAAAAGGCAATTTATCAAACGTTTTCCCCACATACCACCAGTTAAAAGATTGTTTGAAATAGAGTGAGGAGACAAAGTATGTCTGCATGGTACAGTTCAGTGCGGTACAGAGAAACCTGTGCTAATTCAGGCCTCAGAAGCAGCATTGCCATTTTCACAAGTACTCCATCTGAGCTAACGGACCCTCCTTCTCAGCAGGGCCAATTAGTAATAGAAGTGCACCATGCTATAGTGGCCTTGTTGCTGAGGTACCTGAAGTAGCTGGTTGAGAGCTAGCTTAGGTATCTCTGCAAGGCATTGTGTATGTGTAGACATACCGCAAGAACCTTTCGGAGGAATGTTAGTCCTAGTATCCCACTCTTGTTTGACAGGAGCAAAAGGGAAACAAGAGAAGGGAGATGAACCAAAGTATCTGAGCTTCATTCAACAGTGAGACATAGGAAATAAAGGCGCTGAATGTGACTGGGAACGTAAGAAAGGCTTTTGGTACAGGGAGCAATATTAGCAAATCCATTTGAAAAACAAGTTGTCCTTCTTAAACGATACCAGGAATGCTGCCCTGCCAGAAGAGCCTACATTTGACTAAATGACTGAAACGTTAATGGATCCCCTTTTGCCAAAACTCATGTCACCCTTAGAGGCTTTGTTCCAAGACAAGTAGGCCAACACTTCTTATTACTATTCTGTGTAGGGACATAGTACTTTAGAACCCTAATCCACTCCAGGACCCCAACGTGCTAGGTGCTGTACAAACATTAAAAAGGTACCCTCCCAAATGAAAGAGACTTGATTCCGTGGTCATAGTTCACAATGTGCTTGGTATGTGGGAAACAGTGCAACAGGGATGGTGGCATAGGCATTTGAAAAGAAGGATGCCAGGGGGGATTTGCAAAGGCACATGCAGAAATGACAACAGTGCTGCCACCTGGTGCTCAAAAGTGAATTAGCAGGTAAGAGTGGCAGAAGAATTTCTGCTGTTTTCTTTTTATGTTCTCTACGCTGTTGTAGAAGCAACTGCAGAAATGAAAGGCGCAATCACTGCATTAGAGAAATTATTTGGTTATTCTCTCCCCTCATAAAAGTAGGGTGGTCCCCAAGAATGCAATGACTGACATTTGTGCAATAACACCATCAAGAGGATTTAAATAATTAAAGGAAACTGGGGAAAAATGTGGAACTAACAGTTGCTATCATCACACTGATTATTCTTTCCTCTAACCTTCTTGTCTATCTTGTCCATACTAAGTTTTTCAGGGCAGGAACTACTGCTGATTCTATGTTTGTGCAGCACCTTATAATAATGGTGATCCTGTTCTTGGCCAGCTCTTTGACACTATTGTAATAGTAAAAAAAAAAAAAAAAGAAAAAAAGATTTAATTAAATGAGAACTTTCAACCTGTAAATGGAACATTCTGGCTCCGTGAATAATGCTTGGAAGAAGCATCCTCCTTTGCTCCAAATGGAGATGGTATGCTTTCTGCAGAGGGAGTGTCTGCTGAGAAATTCTCAAAGTCCTCCTCCTCTTCTGCTGGCGATAAAGGTTCAAAGCTCACCAACTTCTGTTCCTCTTCCAAGCCCGTAGTATTAGAATTTAGTTCTTTAATAATTTTGTCATACTGTATAATGAAATCTTCACTGTCTGGACTTAGCAGCCTTATGTCTGAATTATGATCTGCTTCCTGAGAAGAGAGCTTCAGCTCTAAATTTGGCCTTGGGTGCACTTCAGCAGTCTCCTGGTTTGGTTTTTCCTTTGTTACATCATGAGTTAAGCTTGAATTTTTCTTATTGTGTTCCTCCAAGTCTCCATCTGACTGTGGTTTTGTGAGAGGCCCATTATCAGAAGGCAGGCTTTGAACTGTTTTATTTGACTCTCTGGTTGTATTTAAAGTTTCCTCCTTGGAGCTGTCATTATCCTGAGCATCCTTTTGGGCACAAAGTCTGTAAATCATGACATCATCCTGAAAATCAGATTCCTCTACATAAGACCCTTTGATGAGCATGACTGCATTCTTCTTCATCTCTTGAATGTGCTTTGGTGGCTCTGCAGGTGGCTGTGCCTCTCCACTTCCCAGATCATCATAAGCCTGGGGTGAGCTCACATTAGATCCAGGAGAAATTCCTGTGTCATAGCTGTCATCCCATTCCAGCTCCAATTGCATCTTTTCTCCCATGGGAGTCATCTGAGAGGAGCTGCAGTTGCTGGAACTTCTCTGCTGGAGTCGGAACATGGGCTGCTCCAAATTGTTAGTGTTTTCCTCAGCCAGCATTTGAATAAAGGTGTCTGGGTCAGGGGCTTCCCCATCATATGGGGCAGACCAAACCCTGCAGTCTTTCATGCACTGGAGGATGGTGGCTTGAGCTTCCCACAGGTACTGCAGGTAACTGATGTCCACAGCTCTTCCATATTCTACAATGCACGTGGATTCAGAAGGGCTTGTGCAAGAGCCTGAAACAAAACATTAATAGGTCTAGTCACACCAGATGGGAAAAACATTTTAAAAAACCTGAAGTCATACAGTGATGCAAGGCAAACATTACACAGCACAGGAAGATTCTTCAACTCCAAAACATCCAGAGGTGCAGGATAACCAAGAAAAGGATGTTAAGAGATTTGGTGCAGGCTCCACATTTCTTTATGTCAATATCAGACTACCGTTCAATCCTTCAGACCAGCCGCCGAACATTTTACAAGCAGTGGGCAGAAACAACCCAGCTTGAGTCCAAGGTGGAATACTGCTTCCCACCCAGCTGCTGCCTCTACCACCGCTTCTCTCTACTGCTGAAATGCCACTGAAGCCCAGTCCCCACCTGGCTCCTCTGGCTGGAGAAAAACAGCTCCACAGACTGGATGCAGATTGCAGACCATAGGTTATCGACCCCTGCTTTAGACAGTGCTGCCCCTGTGGAAGCATATAGTTGTATGTCCTCCCATTTTTCGTGAATGTGCATCCAAACTTGTATATTCCTTAACATAAAGATTTTGGAGAGCTTGACAAATGGAAGAGATTAAATGCCAGACCTTTCCACTTCAGGCTAACTACATAGTGTATACAATCTGAATAGTAATTTGTTATCAACTCTCTCAACCAATGTAGAAGGTAATCAGACAGATTCCTCAAATCATGACCTGTCCTTCCTCAGTACAATGTACACCAAATGTTTACCAGCACTGTGCGTAGCCTTTGTCCAGAGGATGTAATCTTTTGCTTGGTTTTCAAGAGTCAGTGTGATCCCAGTAGAGCAGCAGACTGGTGTCAGAGCCAGTAGTTTTGCAGCAGATACAGAGTAACAGTCTCTTTCCCTCACAGCCCATCTTTGACTCAACATCATGTGATTACATGGGATCAGGTACCTGAAATTAAAAAAAACAAAACACAACTTATCATAACATGCCCACTACCAGAGTCCCTGTATGATGAAGAAATTAATAATTTAGAAAATTCTCTCTCACCTTCCCCTTTGGTTAAACTAAGACACAGAAACCAATTTCCAATCACCTTCCTAAAAGCCATAAATTTGCTGGTGAAGGGCTCAGGAATGAGAAGGAACTGGCCTGAAAAGGTATTTACAAGAGACATGGGCTAGTTAGGCCAGATTAGAGGGGCTGGACTGGACAACGGACTGTACCTGAGCAATGCCTTGGGTGGTATCTCGGAGGGGCAAAGGAATAGGAAAAGCATATGCCAACAACTGGCAATTTGGTTGAGATTCTCTCTGTAGTAGTCAGGGTTGGGGAATCCAAACTAGGAGAGAACAGTATGTGCCTGTAATTCAGGGGTGGGCAATTATTTCAGACGGAGGGCCACTTACAGAGTTTTGGCAAGCCATCAAGGGCCACATAACAGGCGGCCAGGGGCAGTTAAATATTAATTTTCTAAATTTTTAGGGGCCCTGCAAGCCAGATAGAATGGCCTGGTGGACCATATCTGGCCCACGGGCTAAGTTTTGCGCCCCCTAGTGTAATTTGAGAGACCCTGCATGTTATGAAAGGGACCAACCAAAAAGGTCAGGGCAATTTTTGGGACGGACCTACAGATGTCTGGATGGATGAAGGGATGGATTGTGGAGAAAGAGGAACACATGTAGCATACACTTCAATTTAGGTTTTTAGCTTGGTGTTTTGCCATTTTAAATTATTTAAACTTGAGGTATAAAAAAAATTAGTAAGTGATTCTCTAAACAAATAAAAGATTTTTCAAAACGCAACCTTCCCTCCTAAAGTAATCTTACAATTCTGAATTCTCCACAGAGCTATGCTAGGATTGAAAGGCAGGGGCTTTATGGCAGGGGCTGGATGGGATCCCAAAGTAACTCTTATGTTCCCAGCAATTTTATGTGATATGATACAATTCTAATCAGACAGAGAGACAGACAGACATGCCAGGTACTCTTATTAAAACAACAATATAAGAAGAACAAGAAAGTTCACCAATGAAAACAAATTTAATTAAAGTTTGGGTTCTGAGACAACACAAACATGTTACATGAAAAGCGGAAAAAAAAGAGGAAACTCATTCAGAACATTGCATAATAAAAGATACATGTCCCACTAACCCTGGTACAACAGTGCAGGAATTCAAGAAATTCCTGGACAAAGGGATAAAAAGTGAGGAAGCAATAAAGAAGTTTGGAAGCTGCAGGCAAGTGAATACCCCTATATTATATTGCATTCAAAGAATAATATGCTAAAGAAAACACAAGAGGGGAAGTTATGCATTTAAAATGAGACAACATAGTGTCTAATGGTGATAAATATACTCCTGGCTTCTCTGTGTTCACCTTTATCCAAATAAATCACAGCAACAGGACATGTGAAAAGTATAAGTTTCTCTTGTGCATGAGTATCATAGGAGGTAAATCACGTTTCTCTCAATTCGGTATTTGTGTCAGAATCTTAAACTTTCTTATGTCTGCAGTGGTTTGTATTTGTTCTCTTTCTTAGAGTTCCTGTCTCACTGCACATCCAAAGAGTGACTGAACTATATGCTTTGAAAAATTAAGAGGGGAAAAAGGAATTTGGATTTACCTTAAAACTAGCTGTAACATCACATCTTCACAATGTAAGCCAATGAGTGTTCTGAACAATGCCAAAGATACCACACAGAGCTAAAAAATGATAAACAGAGTCAGTATTTGATCTGGCAATTGTACTTTTCCAATGTGCTAAAATGCATTTTCACTGGAGAAAAGCACAGCCTGAAGTTAGTGCTTTGTAAAAGACAATAAGCATGCTTATTTCATTCTGCCAGCACCCCTGCAGGAGTTTATTAAGTTTCCTTGAAATACACAAACGAAATATATATTTTTATAAAATACACACAGAACACATTATTAGGAGAAGTTGAAAGAAAAAAAGATGTTCAGTTATTACAATGATATTAATATTAATTTGTATCAAAACTGGAAGAGATAAGCTCAGGAAAATTCCCCTGAAAGGTAAGCTAAATAAATCATTTACTTAGGTTTCAGCAATCAAGAAAAACTCTCTCCAACTCACTAAGTAAAGCAACTTGTTTTTACCTCTGACACCAAACTTGACCCAACTTACAGTTTCATAGCTGGTAAGGTCAGAAGGGACCCAAACAGATCATCAAGTCCGACCCCCTGCCATGGGCAGGAAAGGATGCTGGGGTCAAACGACCCCGGCTAAGTGATTATCTAGCCTCCTTTTGAAGACTCCCAGGATAGGAGCAAACACCACTTCCCTTGGAAGTTGGTTCCAGATCCTAGCCGCCCTGACTGTGAAGTAGTGCTCCTGATGTCCAGCCTGAACCTACTCTCAGTCAACTTATGGCCATTATTCCTCGTTACTCCTGGTAGTGCTTAGGGGAACAGGGTTTCTCCCATTCCCTGCTAGTCCCCCTTGGTAAGTTTATAGACGGCCACCAGATCCCTTCTCAACTGAAAATCCTTGCTGAATAAGTTCTGTTATCTCACAAACTAAGAGAAACCAGCACATTCTTTGTCCTGAATGACTGGCATACTGTGCAGTGGAAGAGCTAAGTGCCTGCACGCCTTAGATACATTTTTTGGTTATTGATGATGATAAAAATCATCTGTAGCTCTTCTGTACACATTCACATTTACATTAGATTCAGCACAGATTCCCCATTAGCTTTGCTAAGCATGGATTCAAAAGCACCCACTATCACAGACCTGATAGAGCTCTTCCTACTGCATACTCAGTACTCTGAGTCCAAACACGTTAGGGACACATACTCTTAAGATCGTATCACATGGGATACTTAAATGGTGTTAAATCTGTAGGGTGTTATGTGGTACTAAAGTCAGAACAAGTTCTGAGCAGGCGTATAACAATGTTTACTATCAACCCTAACATGCGCTGTACCTCTAGCGGGCCAGCATGCAAACCTTCCGGCATTCACTGAACACACAACTTCCACTCTCTCCTTGGCCTAGCGCAGGATCTCCAATCCCTCCTTGACTCACCGCCCCTGCTGGCATCAGATCCCCAGGGGCTTCCTGGAGATTGTGAGTTGTGGAACTGAGTTAATACTTGCCCTGGCCACTCTAATCCACAGGCACTCTGTGTTTCAGCAGCTCAAGCTCCTGGCCCTGGTGAGGTGCTACTCTGAGGACCATGATGCTACCACGCAAGCTGTGGGCCCAGTATCAGATATCACCTCTCCACTGCTGGGCATTACAAGTGAGCTCAGACTTGTAGTAGCGGCTAGTGCTTGGAACTCGGGATGACAAGCAGCAGTGACAAAATCTAAGGATGTCCAGAGGCACATTCATGGACCTTTGCAGGTGGCCCCCTTGCCATAGTGCCAGGACACTGGATTTCAGTGCCCCGTATCCACTGAGAGATGTATGGCTCTGGTAGTTTGGAAGCTAGCAAACACCAACCTCCAATCCATCACCAACCAGTTTGGCATGAGGGGGACAACAGCAATGACAGCCATGCACAAATTGTGCAACACATACTTGAGGAGCTAAGGCCTTGGTTCATTTCCCTGCCCCAGTTTCCTCATTACTCATTCAAGAGTCATTTGTTAGTCCTGCACTGGATGCAGGAGTTTGCCCGTCACATCCAGTGGGTTTCACTCCATAATAGAAACAAAAGACGACAAAAGCTGTGAGCAACCCCCACCTTAACAACAGAGTTTAGGCACAACAACAAACAATTCAAAACTGTGCATAGGAAAATTCCCCAAACAGCAAGTCTCCTTCCCTGATGAAGAACTGTGTGTGGTCTGAGGAAGGGCAGGTAGAAAGGCATGAGTCACAGGATCAGAAAGGGTTTCCAGTAACAAAGACAAAAGTTGGTATCAGACCTTTGCCTGGAGTAATCTATAACCATCTGCTAGAAATCCTTACCTCTAGATGCATTCTCTGCCACCTGTATCTATCACCCACACTGGAAGGCAAGGCAGAGTCTAGAAAAAAGCCATGACCTTGTGCCTAGCATTGAAGAAAGCATCCATAAGGAAATAGGTGAGAAGAGTAAATAACCCACTGGGAACTGAGTCCTTCTGGAGGCAGAAATGGGCTTGAATAGGATTTTTAGGAGCCTTTGGAGGGAGTCAGATCTTTGCATGGGAATGGGGACTGATCATCAAGTATAAAGATGATTAATATGCTTTGCAGCATAAAAGAAAAGAAAGAGGGAAGAAGGTGAGGAACTCTTCTTGTCCCCTTGTTGCAATTTAGTGAGACACCTGCAGCTGTTCTTTGTGCTGTAAAGGCTAAAAAATGACTGCAAAATATTTAGGGAAGGCACATATACTAGATATCAAATCTTATAGCAATTTATAGTGAAACAGCTCCTGCACTTGTAACACAGTTGTAAAGAAAAACGAGATTGCAACATTCATCTGAAGAAAGAGAACCAGACTATTTCTGCATTTCACAAAAGGAAAAAACCATAACATGCTAAACAGGAAACAAAGAGGATAGCATTTTATATGTAAAGACAGGTGGCCAAAAGCACTTGTAAATTTAATCCTGTCAATTATTAATGTCTTTTCAGCAATAATAATGTATGCAGCTTTTGTGCTAGGGAAACCCACAGAAGGATGCAATTCTGGCTTTCACGCTTGGCCAAGTTATACTGCAGAAAACTCATTTAGTATCACAGAACCATTTTGGCTGAGATCCTGAGTTGCTCAGGGCTGGAGAATTCTTTACAATACCCATTTCCTTTGCCTGTGGAACAGTAATTACGATTAGCAGAGACAACATTTGCATTTTTTTGTCTACAGAAGAGGTTTATGAGTTTTGAGAGTAAATCCATCTTTGAAATACAGTAACAGCAGCACGTATCCATATATTCATGCATTCTGATTTCAAAACCCATTTAGTCCAAGTCTGTCCCTAATACACAAATTTAATGCATGTACTGATTTGCTGGCTTTGCCTCTATTTATACCCATATGTTACTCTGCATTTTACCCATGCAGTCATGCATCACACAAGTTTCACCACGGAACAAGTGGCAACCAAAGACAGGGTCAGAAGAATAGGCTTGCTAAGTGCAAAGGGTGTTCGCTCTGCCAGATCATCCTTTTGGCAAACAGGACCTATGGCAATAGCTAACTACGTGAATATTTTAAACAGGAGTTATCTGCAAAATTGTAGGCAAAATTGAACATATATTTCAGAGAAAACAATTGGCAAATTAGTCATTTAAACAAAATATCCTTTCTTAAAAATAAACCAAGAAGTAGACACTGGTTAACAAACATGCTGAAATGGTTTATACCCGATTCCTAAAACAGTATTTTGAATGTACCAACAGTTCATAATCAGATAATTTGGAAAAGAGCTTCTGGCATTGGTCAGTCTCTTCTTACCTTAAGATTATATAAAAATGTTTATTACTTTGTGCAGTCTGGTCAATTTCTTAAGGCAAAAGACTATTGTTCTAATTGAGTGTTTCTATATATCTTACAAGTGAGATATCTATGGCATTAACAGTACAGCGTTATCCACAGTGGGAACAACTCCAGAAGAAGCATGAAAATTAGTCAACACTGACATCCTAGCAGAATTCAGGTTCCTAATAGTCCTCTGGAGATTACTCCAGCACACATGTAGAGCTAACCATCTTGCTTATTCCCAAATTGCTTAGGAAAATGGTAGCTAAATAGAAACAAGGAAGGACATTCAAATTTAAAATGGACTCATGATGGAGACAGGACAAAGCTCCTATTAACTTATTTTACCACACCATATTTTCTTGCATACAACATACATTTTTACCCCCCAAAATCAGCCCCCCAAAACTGAGGAGCATGTATTAAATGGGGATGCTGATTTTCTGACTGGCATTAAGTATCTTGTTTTGATTCCTGCTCCACATCTTTATTACTGTTCAGGCAGCTGAGAGAGTCAATTGACTTAATAGCTCATTGCTCCTCGCTCCAATGGTAGCAATCATCTTTCCTTTTTAATGACTTGGATGTTCCACTAATCAAGCTAACCTTTCTTAAGGAAATTTTGCTGTCTGATCTCGGTCTGTCTCCTCCTATTTCACAGCCCTAGAGATTGTTTAGCTTTTTTCAAAATCAAAGATCCAATGAAGATCAGTCTTCAGCAACAACCATGATTTCAGCTTCATTTAAGCAGGAAAGGGAGGGTGGACAAGCTAAAGATTAGGCTTTGTTCCTACTCTATGCAACCCTAACCCTGGAAAAATCATTTTTTCTTCATTCTGCTTTTCAAAAATAAGGCGTGCATTATATCCTGGAGTGATTTGTATGCAAGACAACACTGTGCATACTAGAGAAGACTCTCTGGATTGGCTTACCCGAAATGGAGTGTTGATTCGGCTTGTAAGTGTGTCTAGGATGTGTATATTTTCATGCTGGTGCAACAAGATAAAATGGAGAAAAATCTTGAGCAGAGCTGGCTCTGAAACGCTACGCAAAAAGAGGTCTAGGTATGCAGTTGTGGTCATCACCTCTTCCACAGTCACCTGCAAGCAGATACAAAATAAGCTACAAGATACAAAAAATGCTACACACCTTATTGAACTCCACCTCTGACACTATAATATTTTCTGGCCTCTTCAGTAACCCCACTGTATCATACACTATCATCCTAAGAACATTTTGGAATACCTGTTTTTAAAAATCCAAAGTAACAAACCTCTGACTTACTCAGAGAATCAGACCCAAGAATCTTACTCAAAGAATTTTTATGGCAATTTCAGCAATTCTATTATACTAGGGACACAAATTACACATAAACTGGTATAAATGATTGGAAACTGTTTCAAAATTCGTTGCACATAAACTGTTTTCAAAATTGCCAGAATCAGTGTAAGATAAACCTGGATGGATGTAGTATCAGACTTCACTGATTTAGGTTTAATCAATGTATTGGCTGTCCTAGATCCCCTCCAGATTCAAGTCAACTCAAAGTCCCCCAGCATCCCAGTATGCTTTGAACCTCCCCTGCAAACCCCGCCTTTCTGGATGGACAGGCTAGCCTTGGCCCAAGCTGTTTGCTCCAGCAGAGCAGGGTGGCATGTTCTAGTGATCCCAGCTTCTGGCATGGGCTACTACAGGCATGTGGCTGCATTTCCAGAAACAAAAGCAAATATCTGTTCACTTGCTTAGCAATTCAGTCTAACCTGTGAAGATTGAATCGATTCAGTCTTAGGATTTTTGACTGTCTGTACTTAGCCTTAAAGACACCAGCCACCAACCTAATATCACTCATTTGGTTCTGTTCTACCACCCACCTGCCGCTATACAGATGCGCATTCAGAAAACGTTAAGACCAGCTATTTGGTATTCAGATAAATGCACTGAATACCTAGCTTTGTCACATCCCTAGAAATGAACACTAGTAAAAAGCAAACTCTATATCTTTGGTTACACACAGATATATAATCAAGGATATAGAGTTAAATTAAGAATGCAGATACATGTCTCTGCCTTTCCTCTCCTTTTCCCCCCCATGGCATTTCAGCCTCTCCCTATTACAACTGAAAATATGCATAACATAAATTAATAAATAGTTTCTTACCAAATTTCAGCTCCAACTCTTTGCTATTCATGTGTCAAAAAGGATAAATGCATCTTACTTTGCTAACGCAGTTTTTTAGGCTTATCTCTTAACAGTATGTGCTTGCAAGGTGCAGAGAATTCCAAAGGCCATCTCTGCACCACGCATCACTCTTGCCACGTCAGTTTTTTAAAAATAGTTACACAAGAGTTTAATAAGCTTAAATATACAGAGATAAACCCTTAAATATAGGAATCTGCCTATATGAAAGGGGGCTTTAAAAATCTTTTGCTTACCACTTATAGCTGGATAAAAAGAAGATACTTGTTTTATTTAAAAAAAAGAATCAAAAGCTGTCACATAAAGGGTAAGAGGATTTAGAAAGTACTCGGAGGGACAGCATTTACAAAACATGCTTTAAATATTAAAATTCCAGTCCTATTATGCTGCATGGTTGTTCCATACAGGGTAATGTCATGTCACAAAGCTTCCCTTTAAGGCATTTCAAAACACAAAGTACCTCTTGCTATTTACACAGAACAAGACAAATATTTTGTATGGTCTGTAAACCTAGTACAAGTGGAAGCACCAGTACACCCTCTCTGAGGCTTTATTTTGGTTACCCGTCCACCATATCCTCAGCATCAAGAGTTAAGGTAGTAAGACTAATTCACCTTTTCATTAGCAACACAATACAGCATGAATCAAAACCAGTCACACCAGCTTTTTGCCAAGGAGTAAAAATAAGTGTGTCCATTTTCTCAGTTTACTGTCACACATTTAATCAAAAACTTCTCTCTCAAAAATAAGGCAGCACTCAAGAGGAAGAAGCTCACAGCAAAGACCTATACTGTACATGTCATCCTCACTGGCACTGCAGATTGTAAAACCAATTGGACATTAGCTGAATATATTATTTATAAGCCAGTGAAATATACTCAGCACTGTTCAGAGATGAGAATATGACCTTTGTGCACAAGAGCATGTAGAATTTAACTTGGATGCTAACAACAGAGTTTATATCCATTACAAATGTACACAAACCTACATTAAAAGAACATTACAGTTTGCAAGTCAAGCACTCTGGGTAAGAAGTACCAGAATTCAGCCCGTCAGTGTGACCTTGATTCAGCTCCCTGGTGCGCATACATTATGATAGTCTTTAATTATATGATTGCATTTTCTCCTAAGCACTGTTACTTTATTTGGTACACAGGATAAATCTGCCAGGGGATGAATCAGGGTTCTGTAGGACCTCTGCCTTATTTGCTGTGGAAGTTGTATCACAAATAGGAGCAAATTGCAAGGGGGGGAAAAAGTCTTATTGCAGTTTTTTTAAAGCAGAAAACTAGTAAACAAAAAAACCCCACATTCTATCAGGTCACACAAGATCCTACCTTCAGTTGTGTATAACTTTGCCAAAGTTTATCTGCTTAAGTTGAAACCTTTTGTGTTGGGGGTATCTCAGACTGACTTTTTTGTGAAAAATTCTATTAGAACTGCTCATAAAGAGACTGGAGAAAAACATTTTTTTCCAAATTAAAAAAAAATTGTTGGTAATTTTTAAAAAAACCTCTGAGACTGCCACAGTTAGGATGGAGTTGGCCTTCAGGTCAGGAATGTGCCTTTTGCCAATCCAATGAAAATCTACCCAGTTTTCCCCCAAGGTATAAGCCTTTGAAAAATTGCTACGTATACTTTCTCAGGAAATATTTTTTAAGAATTCAACAACCAAAAATGTTTCTTCACAAATATTAATGAAGGGGTATTAACACCGTTTTAAAGTACACCAAGATTAAGGTGAAAAAACACCCACTAATTTGTGTGAGACATCAAGGACCTCATTTCTTCAGAGTTCTTATCATAGAATCATAGAAAATGAGGGCTGGAAGAGACCTCAGGAGGTCATCGAGATCAACCCCTGCTCAAAGCAGGACCATCCCCAACTAGATCATCCCAGCCAAAACTTTGTCTAGCCAGGTCTAAAAAGCCTCCAGGGATGGAGATACCACCATCTCTCTGCATAACCTGTTCCAGTGTTTCACTACCCTCCTAGTGAGAAAATTCTTTCTAATATCTAACCTAAATTTCCCTTGCAGCAACTTGAGACCATTGCTCCTTGTTCTGTCATCTGCCACCACGGGGAACAATCTAGCTCCATCCTGTTTCAAAACCCCCCTTAAGGTAGTTGAAAGCTGCTATTAAATCCCCTCTAAGTCTTCTCTTCTCAAAACTAAATAAACCCAGTCCCCTCAGCCTCTCCTCAGAAGTCAGCCTCAGCCCTGAATCATTTTGGTTGCCCTTCACTGAACTCTCTCCAATTTGTGCCCATCCATTCTGTAGTGGGGGGGGGGGCAAAACTGAACACAGTACTCTAGATGTGGCCTCACCAATGCTGAATAGAGGAGAATAATCACTTCCCTTGACCTACTGGCAACACACCTACCAGTGCAGCCCAGTATGCCATTAGCCTTCTATTGGCTCATATTCAGTTTATTGTCCACTGTAGCCCTCAGGTCCTTTTCTGTAGAGCTGCAGCCCACAGCCTGTACTGATGCATGGGATTGTTGTGTCTTAAGTGCAGGATTTTCCACTTCTCCTTGTTGAACCTCATGAGATTTGTTTTGGCCCAATCCTTCAATTTGTCTAGGTCACTCTGAAACCTAGCCCTAATCTCCAACATATCTACTACTCCCCCCATCTTGGTGTTATCTGCAAACTTGCTGAGGGTGCACTCTATGTCATCTTCCAAGTCATTGATGAAGACACTGAACACAACCAGCCCCAAGACCAACTCCTGGGACACTCCACTTGCTACTGGCTGCCAACTAGACATCAAGCCACTGATTACTACTCTTTGAGCCTGATGCTCCAGCCAGTTTTCTATCCACCTTACAGTCCACCTTACCTTCCTTAGCTTGCCTTGAGAATGTTGTGGGAGACTGTATCAAAAGCCATTCTAAAATCAAGGTACACCACATCTACCAGTCTCCCTGCATCCAGAGAGCCAGTCACCTCATCGCAGAAGGCAATCAGGTTGGTCAGGCATGACTTGCTCCTGGTGAATCCATGCCAACTGGTCATAATCACCCTTTTCTCCTCCAAGTGCTTAGAAATGGATTCTTTGAGGATCTGCTCCATGATTTTTCCAAGGACTGAGGTGAGGCTGACTGCTCACCTCCTCCCCAAACTGTGCTGCCCAGTGCAGTAGTCTAAGAGCTAACCTTGCTGTGAAGACTGAGGCAAAGAAGGTATTGAGCACTTCAGCCTTTTCTGTATCATCTGTCACTACACTGTCTCCCTCATTAAGGGACCCACACTTTCCCTGATCCTCCTCTTGCTACCAACATATTTGTAGAAACCCTTCTTATTACCCTTCACATCCCCTGCCAGCTGCAACTCCAGTTGCGCTTTGGCTTTCCTGTCTTCGTCCCTGCATGCCCGAGCAATGCTCTTATACTCCTCCCTAGTTATTTGACTAAGTTTCCACTTGTTATAAGCTTGCTTTTTGTGATTTAGTTTACTGAAGAGTTCTCTGCTAAGCCAAGCTGGTCTTCTGCCATACTTGCTAGTCTTCCTGTGCATTGGGATGATTTGTTTCTGCACTCTCAGTAAGATCTCTTTGAAGTACAGTCAGCTCTCCTGGGCTCCTCTCTCCCTCCATCTGGCTTCCCAGGGGACCCTGCCCATGAGTTCCCTGAGTGAGTCAAAGTCTGCTTTTCTGAAGTCCAGGGTCCCTACTCTGCTGATCTCCAACCTTCCTTTCCTCAGGATCCTGAACTCAGTCATCTCATGGTCACTGCTGCCCAGTTGCCATCCAATTTATCACTATGAAGAGAGATTAATATACAGAACTTCACCTTAACCAAGTTAAAATACAGCTGAGACTACTCAGGCCTTATACAATATCAGGCCCCAAAGCAAAAAGTATAAGCGTGTGCCAATGCAGATTTTATTGGCCAATACTGATGGTGATTTTTAATGAGCCATATTGACTGATACTGATCCAATATGTATCCTGGCAGCTTGAAGAGCAGAGTCCAGCTGGTAAGTCTGTTGTGGTGGAAGGGGTGGGGGGAGGGAAGGGGTTTGGAGTGGGCAGATTGAGGCCCTGAGATGAGGGAGGGAGTGGAGCTGGGGCAGGGGCTGGCCAACCAGGGTGGGGCGGGGCATGGGACAGAGCTGCAAGCAGCTTATCCAGGGAGCAAGGCAGGGGGAATGCACACTCCAGGAGGGCATGTGCCCCCAGATTTGTGCGCAGGGCAATGGTGGACTGCCACTGTAGGCTGAGACCAGGGGCGGTGCTGAGCTCTTTCTGGTGGGGTGGGGAGGGGGGCATTGAGCCAGAGCTATGCTCAGGGTGGGTGGCAGTGGTGCTTGGAGCAGGGCTGTGGGCAGGGGGGAGGGCTGCAGCCACCCCAAAATTCACCACAGCCCCCTCTCAGCACTGTTGCCACCCACCCCAAGGGCAGCTCTGGCCCACCCCTCCCACCCACCCCCACCAGGAAGAGCTCGGCACAGCACTGGCCCCAGCCTGCAGCAGCAGCCTGCCCTCACCACATGCACAGATCTGGGGGCACATGACCCCCATGCCCTCCCAGGATGTATGCAGCAGCAGGAGCTGCCCCCTACCACACACCCCAGATGAGCCGCTCATGGCTCCGTCTCACACTGGGCCAAAGTGGGGCAGTTCCTGCCACCGCCCCACTCCCTCTCACTGCAGGGGCCTCAATCTGTACATCCCCCCCCCACAAAACAGCGGCGGCTGTGTGCATGCATGGGGCATTTATCAGCCACATTATTGGCCACATCAGCCAAAAAAAGCCAATTGCCAATATTGTCAATTTTCCTTATATCAGTGCTGATCCAATATGGGACTGATGTATTGCACCTCTAATGAACTGGACATTCTTATTTTCTGAGTACCTGATTAGTTGTCACCTGTGAAAAGTCTACGTCAAATGATGGACTTAGCACCAAACAGAAAAACCACTGCAGAATCAGTACCTTGAGGGCAACACTGAACTATCACAACCATAAGAACCTCCTCTCCTCCCCTGCAGTCACCTTCCTCATTCACCCCACACCTTCCAACTTCAACAACAAATAAAGCAGGGATTTTAAAAACTTTCTCTTTCACTACACAATCCTGATTCTTCCACAGAGCCCTGTCTAACCTAGGAACAGGAAAAAAGAAAAGAAAAGATGTGACTGTGTAATAGTGTGCTTGTAACAACGGGACAAATTAATGTTGCACAAATCATTTTAATTTCCTGTGAACTCCTGTGAAGGAGTTCATCCAATCCCACAACAAAAGAAAAAGAAGATTGCTGCTACTTGGCAGAGGGAAAACAAAACAAAACAACCCCCCAAAAACCCTGAACTGCATGCTATGTGTGTAATCTGTGGTGGCTTATGAAGGGAATCCATCATGGTGAAAATGGATTTTTTTCAGGTCATACTTCTTAGAACTCTCTATAGCTCCTTTTCATCTCAGGGTTTGTTTTTTCGTGTGGTTTTTGTTGTTGTTGTTTTGGGGGGGGGAGTTAATTTTTTTTTTTTTGGTTCTCTTTCCTTTACTACCATTAGTGACAGTGGTGTCTCTGTTCTAGATGAATCATGTTTACTCTGTAAACCTTGGGGAATGAATCTGTCATGCCTGATACTGAAGCAACTTTTTCTAAGACATCTCAAAAGCAAGGAAAATAATTAGACTGTAATACAAACTACCTGTTGCTTGCCTTGACTTCAATTAAGTGCCTCAGAGACTGGGATTTGAAGGATGCATATAAATCCTTTTTAACAAACTGAAATTAGTATTCAAGCAAACACCAAAAGAACAATAAGAAATAAAAAACTCACTTCTGTTACACCCAAGATTAACCTTGGTCAGAGACACTGCACAGGGCTCCAAAATATTGGAACCATTCTATAATATATTATCTCAATTTCCACATGGATGGAAAAAGGCAATATATTAGGGCAGGGATTTTTGCCACTCTACACAAACGACCTTTTGCTGCCCTTGCTTCTAATGTACCTGTGACATGGCAAGGGCAGGCACCAAAGAGAGCCTTGGAGTGGTGGCTTGGTAGCACCAGAGCTGCTCTCCTTCCTTCTGCACATGCCTGCACTTCCAAGGCAGCTTTAAATGAGCATGTGCAATGTATGAGCACACTATTTTTGATGTCCCCTTCAATCTGCTGCCCTAGGAGGCTGCCCAACTGGTTACACTGGGCCTGCCAAGTGGCAGCCTGAGAGCAGCATACAGTCCAAGAGGGGTAAAACTGAAGCCCTCCTACCTGGCTACCATCAGAAACCCACCAGATATAAAGCAAATGTTTAATGCAGAGTTTTTTGAAGAGGCATTCTGCTACAAGTCAGACTGACTGGGCATCTTCATGATCACAGAAAGAAATCAGTTTAGAGATTATACAAAATAGACCGTGAAAAAGCCACTGGTGAAATCTAGCACTCTTCTCTAAGTACGTTATATTTCTTATTTAATCTTTCCCTGTTTTCTGCAATGATTGATCAGATGTTGGAGTGTCATTAGGTAAGTAAACCAGATTTCACACGTCCATCTGCCAGGTTATACTCAGGAGTCAGAAATTAATGTCATTGCAATGGCAGTTTGATGCACTCTCATTGTGTAAGACCAATTGCACTGATTCATTATTACTGACAAGCTTCCCTTGGGTTTCTTATAATATTACAGTCTTATTTACAACTTTTTGCCATATCAATGTAATATGGTTTTGATGATTCCTCCTCGTTTCACATTAGGCTTCTTAGAAAGGATTCGTAGTGGCACCTAGAAAGAAGCTATCAACATGTTTATCGGCACTTGAATGTGAACTGAAAGATACCTTATGTGTATAGGTATAGATCGACTACATTAGACTGTGCAGTGCTGGGATACAGATGGCCTTATCTAACCCATAAAAGAGAACTCATTTTTGCAATGGCAGCTGGTTTATACCCTTCAATATCATTCTTCCTTGTGCAAACTGCTTTTTAGTTGCATAAAGGTTGACACATCTCCAAAATAAAAGTTGAATTTTTGCACGGTTGAGGGTGTAGTGTAGGGATTTAAATATATGTGCTTAAGGTGATTTCATGTTGTACTGGATAGCCCTGGATTGCATGTGGCATTTATAAAACATACTCCCCTAGCTGAGCTCTTGTATAATTACAAAGTAGATGCTAAAGAATTACCTCATTTATCTAGTAGCAGCGATTCTGTATTGGAATGACTGCTTTACTCTGCAATGCATCAAGGTGATGTACACTGACTTAAGTAACAAATGTTGTCTAAGTCGTATTTTGGATATTTGACTGGCTGTTACCAGCACTTTACACTGACCAACTTCTACAGTTTTCTAGTAATTAGACTGAAATGAAATAATCCAAGAAAGTAAATAACCATAGATAAACCATTAGCAAGTGGGTAGGGCATTGTGCACTACATAGTGGTAAATGCCAAGTAGCTAATGTATGCCAACAACAAATTTTAAAGCTATGAACATTTTATAGTACATTCTTCAATACACAGAAAAAACAAAAAGGTGTAGATCCTTAAATCACAGAAAGTAGCTACTTTTGATATGAGAATTCTATGAACGCTGAATTTATGTTGCACTATAAGGCCTTACAGAAAAAAGATGTACATAGTTTCTCAGAGGAAGCAAGAGATAATTCAGATCTACTGCAGTGCATATTCTCTTGCAAATCATCTTGTTTTCAAAGAAATTCAACATCTATAATCTAAAGTTATCAAGAGGAGTTCACTGGGTAGACTTCTACTATAACACTGAAAAATTCTGTATTAAGTGTCAGAAATGTTTTCTACCACTATACAAACAGAATGGACATACACTGTAATAAAGCGTCCCAAAGTTTCACTGTCCTACTATAGATAATGTGCTAGTTAGGTCTTATTTTCCCCATACACACTTACTCCTGATTTTAAAAAAGCGAAACTCTATTAAGCTACAGCAAAGAAACACCAGCTATAGACTGATTAACTGCAAACATAATTTGTCCTATTTGCTTACTGGAACTTGCAATAATCAACCCAGTAGATCTTATTTTTCAGTTTGCCTCTAAAATGTTTGTCTTGAAAATGCAGCAAGGAACATCTGGTATAATAAAGCCCAGACATTTACTGGTATGATGTGCATTACTGAGGAATATTGCACCTGCTGTTTCTGGATATTTTTCTCTCGTAAACTATGTAATCTAGACAGAAAAGTGAGGTGCTTATTTGTTAAATGCTATATTACTGATATAGAGCACTGAAAAAAAGGATTATTTCTAAAACTGCAGTATTTAAGTCAGAACCAAAGGGTAATAAAATAACAGCATTAAATTAATTAAGGCTCTTGCTTTACTTCTCATATAAATCACTTCTAGTATGAATCCATGAGAATTCATATTAGATTTAAGCATCACCCTATCTCCTCTTCACTTCCATGGGGCTGGCAAAATTTACGTTATGTTCAATTTTTGCAAAAAAATCATAATCAAAATAAAACTATGCTTTAAGATGTCATCTAGACTGCAATTGTTAGACTGTTCTCGGCCAAGCAAATTTTCATAGGAAAATCTCAAAATTGAGATTCCAATCAGATTGTGTCAAAAATGCTGAACCACTCACCACCAAAATACAAACATGAAAGTTAAGTGTCACTCTATGTGCATGTTTTAGAGAATGTACAATCAGTGGTTTCCTTATTATTTTAGTTTCAACTTCTTGCTAGCTTTGCATTTTTAAATTACTTTTGAGTTAGTACTTTCATAGAATATTTGAGCTAATGTCTGTGGCATAACTCAGCCCCTCAAGTTTATCAAAAATACCTATGGACCTGCTGACTGATAATATAGTTTTAGATCTATAAAGTTCCCATTTCTAGAATTACTAGGTAGGGACAATCCTTAGTTTCCAAAATGAGAGTTTTATCAAACCCAGTAGGTAACTGCAATGAATCCCCAACAAGGGGAATCAGCTGGACCCTGGGCAAATCTACGATTTTAAAAAGGGGCCCCCGGCCCTGCATCTGGCTGTGGTGTGCCACCTGGGGTCAGTAGCACCCCTCCACTTCCTCAGACCCCAGCTACCTTCCCACGCCCTGCCCCAAAGCCCCACTTACCTCTAGGATCCAGGGGCAAAGAGCGAATCTGATCCTGAACCCAGCCTTGGCTGAGTCAGAGGCTCAGGCCCTGCCCTTCCCCACTTCCCTACCCCTCCGGTAGGGCTGGGGATTTTCCAGCCTTTCTGCAGTCAGCTCTTGCAGGCTTGTTCCAGCCTGCAAGAGCTCTTTGTAAAAGCAGAGAATCCACGGATTTCTCCCCTAAAATGGGAAAACTGCATTTTCTCCAACTAAAGAGAGAAACTTCAAGCTTTACTAATTGGCTAGGGGGCTAGCACTGTATTATTTAAAGATCAAAGTACAAACACTACTTTAGAAAATGAATGCACATTCCAATAGTTTACATAAACTTTAAAAAATACAACAAACCAGGCCAAAAAAAGTCAAAGAATGTTGTATCACTAGTTCTGTATTCGTTATAATTAAATATACATCTCTTATTCAGATTCATAAAACAACATCTAGACTTTGTTAGCATCTTGACAGTGCCTCCAAGACTTCAGTGTCAGTCATTTCTACACCTGAGTTAATATTACCATACCTGAGTTCAGAAGTGGATCAGGATTTGGCACAGGGAAGTGTAGAAACAGACACTTGTGTTGTATCACTGGAGCCTCTGGGGACTTTTAAAAAGTCTCCCAAGCAGGGAAGAATCTCCTCTTCCCCTCGTGCTCAGAGGCACGTCCCCTTCCTCCATCCTTGCCTGCTTCTCCTGCTTTCTCCACAGTCCCAGGACCAGGGAAGCTTCAAACCCCCTCCCCTATCTGCTTCAGCTGGACTATGAAGGAATGACTGGACTCTCTTTGTATGAGTCATTCAGTTGGAAAACAAATGGATCAGCTGCAATGCCAATTTATAACACTGATAGCTTTTGTGGATGACAGTTAAATGAGACTGCTGCCTACCCAAATTATTAGTTAACACTTCTAAGTAATTGCTGGTTTATTGGATGTGCTTTATACAGTGCACTGGCTAACTGTGATGAAGTCCTAGGAATCAATTTTTATTTCATTTGATTACATGTAATTTACTGTATTTAGATAATGAACTATACAACATTAAAAATGATGCAGTGTAAAAATTACTCCCAAATTCCAGTGTTCCCTACCAGAGTCCTCTTCAGGTAGATAAAGGAAGCAAATCTACAGCTTGCCTAGTGTACACTACTAGCCTCACAATATTGGTTCCCCTAAAAGAACATTGTTAGCTTTTGAAAGAAAAGCTGACATAAGTATTGATCATGTCTTTCAATGACCAACATGGGGTCCAGAACCTGGGGAACCAGTGAAGGGATATGAATTAGCCCATTTAAATGCTGGCCAATTCTTCATAAATTGTTTATACAACTCTCATCATACATTGCAATAATCTCCTTTTTCAATGTAAATCATTCCTGCCCTTTCCAAGAGGAAATAAAGATCATTTGTAAAACCCCATAAACTCTAGTCCCATTACTGGAATTATCCAATAAAAAAGTGTTGCTTAAAGGAACGCATTAACCCAGGTCCAGAAGAAAAATAATCTCATAATGACAAGTAAACATCAAAGCATGCAGAGTTTGGTTTAGACAAGCAACCATAAACCCAGGGGCTTGTTCAGACCAGTTATGCCCCTGCCCCCTCACACAATTTAACCCCCTTCCCTCCCCAAATTTAAGATAAGATATGGCTGTCCAACTTATGGGCAGCTGGGGACCACACACCATATGGTCTGCAGTTCGGGGGGCCAAAATATGGGACTACTCTCCACACAGGTACCCTCACCCAAATCAGGTATCCTTTGTTACAGAAGTAACTTTAGCTCCTGTGTGGTTTGCTGTGGTCATATACTTAGCACTCTGTGTTGTGGCTGCAGCAACCTTGGTTCAAGTCATGGCAGGAAAAGATATGCTTCCTTTTTCCTGCCCAAGTGCAGGGGGGCTGGATCTGATTATTTTGTAAGGTCTCTTTCAGCCCCTAACATCTGTGACCTTAACATGCCCTCCCCCAACCCAGCTGACACCTCTCCTAGCTGCACAGACAGCTCAGCTCCCACCCACCTCCCAGACATGCATGCCATGCAAGAAGACTGATTCCTCTTCTCTTCTCTTGGCCGTGTGTGCTACATGGGCAACTCACCCCCACCCTCCTACAGCAGAGGCACCCCAGCTCTCCTCCCCACATGCATTGCACCCCTTCCTTCCAGCCACCTACTTCCAGCATACGTAGCCCAGTTCCTGCTTTTGAGGGGGGCCTCATGTGGCCTGTGGACCACATCCGAACAGCCCTGAAATAACAGATCCTAACACTGTCCCTCTTTTCTGGAACTTGTCAGAGAAAAGGCTGGCTCTTTCTGTAGGCAAAAGGAGCTGGTCCGTTTATGTTCCTTATGGCCCCGGGCCCCACAATAGAATACAAGCCTGCTTCTGATGCTGAATGCTGATATGCCCATTCTGCAGCCCTCTGGAATACTTGGTAGTGGAGCAAAACTGTGTAGAACAATGGAGTATGTGGGGAGTGAGAATTTGGGAGAACTACAGTGTTTGCTGTATTTCATGAGACCATCTAGTTACAAAGGAATAAGGACATGAGGAGTAGAAATTGACATGCTTCAGGACCAACCAACTCCCTGAAGTTAAGAATGTTTTACCACAAAGAGATTTTCTTCCATTATTGGCCATCATAGCGCCTCTTGCATCTTTCTGTAACAGAGTATTAAACTAGATGGAACAATGATACTAAAACCAATAGGGACCAGTTTAAACTTTAGGCACAAATCTGAAGTGTAGTCCCCAATATTCAGAAGGCTTGGGAATGCATAGAATTTGGATTTCAGTGTCTCCCTCAGTCCTAAGTTTGGAATCAATAGCGATTGTCCAAGGTTTAGTGAGTTTGATGGAAACCAGTTATCCTATGGCTTTGGAGAATGCAGTAGTTAAAATCTATAAAACAAAATATAAATGCACAGATTAGACTGAAAAAATTAATCCACAATAAAAACAGCTGTTCAATCTCTTCCATTTTAACTCTTCAGATACCTATCCAGCTCCTTAGGCATTTGTACCAGGCTGATTTTTCATTGTTTTCTGGGAAGAAAAAGGGGAAGATGAGTTTTCTTTTCTTGCGTTACAATTGTTGAATAGATGAGGTGCTTATCTGGATATTTAAACTTTTGGACTGCAAATAGACTTAAGGAACTCAAAACGTCAATTATCATTTGAAATTAGGTAACTGCTAATAACACTCATAAACAGGAAAAGAAGCCATTTTCTGATTTAAGAAAAAGCACTGGCTCAGGTTTGGAGTTTTTCTTATTTTTCTTTTAAGAAACAAAACCAAAAATCAGGTGAGGATGTGAGATAACTGTAAAAAGGCATTATTAAAAACTCAGCATTAAATTTCTATGTGGCAAATATAAATGGTTTCTAGATATGAAAGAGTTGCTTCAGAGTAGTGAAAAATCTTTCTTATCTGTGTCAGCCAGGAGCCAACTGTCCTAGAAATCAGTGCTTAAAAATAATAGCCAATGGTTTAGTTTGTGAGAGATTTTGGCAAGAGAAAATAAAAACAGCTCGTGTATTTGTTTACTCATTTAATCCTACTACAAAGATGCCGGTGTCTCACATGTCAAAGCTTTTCATCAGATCCACTAGATGGTGCAATCCATCCTTTTCCATTAAGTTTGCTTACAGACATAGTCCATGAAGTATTTAATCTCTAACAAGAAAATTCAAAAGAGGCTGGGGTATCAAGATAACTTATTGTATTGGAAAAACAAAGAGGTTGATGAATCTATAAATTCATTAAAAAACAAGGCTTGAAGCTCACACACTTAGAAGTCCTAACATAAACTGAAGTGACTTATTTTCCAAAGCACGCCTAATTTATCTGATTTCAGGGGCATATTAACAGGTCTTATAAAAGCATCAAGTATCTTTGACAGATCCCACAATCAGATCTGCAAGCAGTATTAAGTCATTTGGGAGATACGATTTCTTCAAATTACATCGAGGCAGCGATAGCCAACGCAAGAGCAAATTAACAGATTTATGACCTGTGCCAACAGTTACCTTAGTACTACCATTTTAAAATTTATCTCAGGAATTTCAGGGGAAAAGAGGGTTGTACCTAATTGTGCTCTCATTTAAAATGGAGTAAACTTGGAACATATTCCACTTACCAATAAAATTATGCTGGATTTATAACAGCATAGCTGAAAGAAGTTTAGCCTTTGGTGACAGGCTCAGTATATTCAGTGCGCTTCTCCCATTTCTTGCAAGTGCTTTCATTTGTTGGCACTTCTGACAATAAAGCAGATTATTTTTTCCTTTTTGATTTCAGCACCCAGTTTCTTCAACAAGCATCAGACAAATGTTTTGTTAGTCCATGGACTGCCTGTATTTTGCAGAGTTCAGCAAAAAATGAATGCAGTTCACCAAAATCTGGCAGCATGCTGTTAACTCTCATAGAGTTATCATTGGTTCTAGTATTGGATAGGGAAAGGGAGCAGGCTATGGCAACTTGGGAAAACGTGTGGCTTTCAACAGTGTACGAACAGAAGATTAAAGTCATTCTGAAGTACTGGTGCTAAGCCTTTTAGAGGAGTGATTTTCAAGCAGGGTGTTGTGGCCCCTGGTTCACATCATTCACAAAATAAACAGGATTCACAAAACAAACCCTAAGATTTCAAACAAGAATTCATAGTGTCAAAACATTTCTGACCTGTTGCAATCTTTGAGTTCTTTGCAATGGAAAAATTGCTCTGTTATTTTTCTGTAGTCAAAAAACGAGTGAAGCCTAAGAGCTGGCTTTTTCCAAGGAGTGCCTCAAGTCTAAAAAGGTTGAAAACCCCTGTTTAGAGGTGGACAGAGTGCTTTCAACCTGGCCACACCATCGACCACCACTTCCCTACAGTAGCAGGAAGGGTAGGGAGAGGGAGGTGGCTGCTAATGTCAAGGGGAGGGAAGGGAGAGAGGACATGAGTAAGGAGGGAAAAAGGCTACCTCTGAAAAACAGCACTTGTCTAAGGGACAAGGGAGAGAAAAAGAAAATGAGAGAGTAAACAGCATCTGCTATACAGGACTGGAGACAGAAGGCTGCGAAGGGAAATTAGGTGACACGGTGCAAGGCCAGAGAGGAAATGCAGCAAGTGGAGCTGCTTGCTACTGATCCCCCATGCTGGATCCAGTCACTTTAGGGTTGGGCCAGATCCAGCCTGCAGACCATAGACTGAACACCATTGGTCAAAAGGTTTGCATACTACATCATTGTCCAAGGTTGCATGATTGTCTATGAAAGAAAGTTTTCTTCAACATCTCAGAAGGTTAGCTCAGATCAGTGTACATAAACTGCTAAAAGCAGATGGATTCAGAAAACAAAACTCTGTAATGCAGCCCCCTATCGATATAAGAAAAGCTGCAGCATTTGAGCAGAGCATTTGGCTTCAGCAAGCATCTATCCAAAACAGCTTGTGTTTAATGCTGATCTCAGTCAGTTAAAATGCAGGAAACACACAGTTTTAAGGAAATTTGGGGGACCATAAGCTACTGTTCTAAAGTCAGAAAGCCTGTTTGAAGAGTTCTTAAAGGTGGGAAGTTCAACACAGTAACAAGAGAACAAGAGCCAGTGAGAGAAGCAGTTGACCTCCAGAGGAAAGAAGAGTCAAGTACACTTAACATTTCCACTAGCTACACTGCATTGGAAATTCATAGCTAATTACATTCTCCTCTGCTTCATGAAGACAACACCATTCACCATGATGAAAAAATGGCAGGAACTGGCAACTAAAACGCTGGTGGAAAATTCACTTATACAACAATTCTGTCAGGAAACACTGATTTAATTGACATGTAAACATTCCATAGTAATTTTGATGAAGTTCTGTTTAAAACTCCGTATCGACCTTAATGGAATAGATTTGTTTTGATTTTTCATTCAGGAACTACATTTCATTTCAAACTTTAATTTTATTTTACCTTCAGTTTTCATTACTCTAGTAATTACAGTACCAACAAACAATTAGAATACCAATCAATTACAATTTATAAAATAATTTTAAAATTAAGCTTGATCTTAAAACATAAAAAGTCAGAGAAGTTTTTTAAATCTGTACAACAGTTACAGTTTGAGATATGTGGTTCATATGCATGTTCTTGAAGTAGGTTTTATATGGTCCCTCCACCTGAGCTCTGCCTTTTTTAACCAGCAATGTCTTCATGCTTCCCTTTAAGCCCTAAAACAAGGCCAGAAGGGGAGAATCTGCCAACCATCACTCAGATTCCCATAAAGAGCAGAGCCCCCAAAATAAAAGCTCCAAGGCAGAAGGAATGGCAGGCAATGGAATATGCATTTGGACAACCACATCTCAAAAAACTCCATAGCCTGTTACAGCTAAGTCACTTCTCATTCTTCTCATCCCAAGCAGTACACCAATAAAGTGGGGATAGGATCACTAGGTCTTAGGAAAATAAAAACTATATAAAGCTTTGACAAATGCAGCCACTTATCTGGAGACTTCAATAATCACTTAATTCCACCAAGTAACTGCCTGAAACAGGCATACTTTTCAACAGTGCTACTGAAGCTGCCTGAGCTAGAGACAAGAGAAATAAAATAGTTGTGCCTGTGTGTGTGGGTGAGGGATGTTTGTAAGCCAGTTCATTACAGGTTTGTACGCAATCAAAATCCTGTTTCTAGGAACTGAAAACCTCTCTTATGTGGAGACAGAGGCTGGATGAAAACATAAATGGTTTTGCTCTTTGCAGATAGAGTGTCTTGGCCCATCTTCTGTCTGAGTTTTACCTCTTTTGCCTTGGATGCATAAGAGTTACAGAGGAAAAATAAGTAAATTTGTTTATTCAAATGGAAGTATCTGACTTCCTTTGATAAGAACTTGGGATATGTTCTTCAAGTTATCTTACGCAGACAGAAGGCATCAGGAAAGTCAGCCCATCAGTGCTTGGACCCTCATGCCCCTCTGAGTTAGGAACCACAAAGGATGGTGTCATTTATTTAAAAAACAGAACAGCATGCTCAAACAGAAGGCCTGTTGGGTACGAGCTGTACAAAAGGATTTCCCCCCACAACAACCAGAAACACCTTAACCAAGTCCTTTAAGAATTTTATGAGAAAACATGCTTGAACTTGGATGATAAAATATGGATAATCCCTGAACTAGTGAACAATGTGCTGCCAGATGAACCTTAACAGAACTACTATACAGGTAGCCGGTTTCAAGTTCAGAAAATACTGAAGATTTTAGGCAGTGAAGTTCCCATGACACATAAGATTTCTGATGAAACGAACAAGAAAAACCTGTGCATTCTGCCAGGTCAGTCAGTTCGAGTTGTTTTCCACAGATCACTAAGGCCTCCTATATACCAGAGGTTCCCAACCCCCAGGCCATGGCCCAGTACCAGGCCACATAGGGTTGGTTGTCGGTCTGAAGGAGGGTTGGCTGCTGAACCAGAAGTCCCTAAGTGACCAGCATACTGAGTATAAAAAATGGTTGGCTGCCCGTCTGCAGCAAGCTGGTCACTTCTGGTCTGTGGTGTATTGGTCCATGGTCTAAAAAAGGTTGGGAACCACTGCTCTATACATTACAGGTATTGCACAATTAACTGGTTAATTGCACAATTACTTAGAGACCAGCTACACATGCAAAGTAGCTATCATACAGTAAAAATTCCAACCAGCTACAAAGTCAGACCTCAAAAATGTGTCCTAACTTTAGAACTGGTTGCTATTGAGCTCTAATTTGCATGTGTAGCAGGATCTCCCCCTGTGCCTGGGAGCTCCGTCAGCAGTTCTCCATAAAGAATAAGACCTAACAGGGCTCCCTGCCACAGGAGTGCAACATGCCCAGTGAAAAACCACTGAGTCCTAGGGATCGTAACAGCTGCGATCCCCTGGGTCTGGAAGTTTCACACACCCCTGAGCCCTAAAACTCAGGGCAGCCATGATCCTTATGGTCCAGGAATTTCACACATGCATTGATTAAGTTTTTCCACAGCTTCTGGTGATAAACTTGTCCATAAAGAATAAGTGCTTTTCATAATTAGGAAATTATTGATTGATCTGATTTTCTTTTCTCCCTCAAGAAATTCATAGTTTCATAGTTGGTAGGGTCGGAAGGGACCTGAGCAGATCATCAAATCCAACTCCCTGCCATGGCAGGAAAAAGAGTACTGGGGTCAAACAACCCTGGTGAGGTGTTCATCCAGCCTCTTCTTAAAGACCCGCCAGTGTCGGAGTAGCCAGCACCACTTCGCTTGGAAGTTGGTTCCAGATCCTAGCCACCCTGACCATGAAGTAGCGCCTCCTGATATCTAGCCTAAATCTACCCTCTGCCAGCTTGTAACCATTATTTCTTGTCACTTCTGGTAGTGCTCAGTGGAACAGGGACTCCCCAAATGCCTGCTGGTCCCCTCTGACTAGTTTGTAAATGGCCACTAGATCTCCCCTCAGCCTTCTCTTGTGGAGGCTGAACAGGTTCAGGTCACTTAGCCTCTCTTTGTAGGGCCTGCCCTGCTGCCCCTCCTCTGGACCCTCTCTATGTCGTCCACATCCCTCCTGAAGTGCAGCGCCCAGAACTGGACGCAGTACTCCAACTGCAGCCTAACCAGTGTCGCATAGAGGGGGAGGATCACCTCCTTGGACCTGCTTGAGATGCACCTGTGGATGCACAACAAGGTAAGGTTGGCCTTCCTGACCGCTTCCTCACAAGATTGTCCATATGCACACTGAAAAGACGAGTTTCACAGCTCTTTGCACTGCACTGCAGGTATCAAAGCTGGGCAATGCTCTGAATTGCTGATATAATCTGAAAAAACAACTGGTGGAGTCCAAAAGAGGTAGGACTATAATCATAATACATATTATGTAAGTGGAACATAAAAAAGACAGGTTTAACAGGTTACCTGTAGACAAGACTCAAAGCTGAACTAAATTAAGTAAAGAGACAGAAATGTCCTAAAATTCTGACAAATTTGGAAGTGTGGATTAAGTTCAACTAACTGACCAATGTTTGGACTAGGCTCTTCTTGGGGTTTTTTTTAGCTACTTTACCCACCCAAACAGCAACCTTTAATTAACTCCTTTAGACCTTCAGATGACACCTAAAACTATCTCTCTACCTGCAAGTAACATTTAGCCTCAGTTGGGATCATCAGTGCTTAATGAGATCAGTTAGAGATCTCCTGGTATACAGAAAATGGAACTCTGGGCAAGGCATTCCCAGTGAAGGTTCCTTGACTTTGAAACATACTCCTCTATTGAAACAGGTTAAGTCAGCCACAGTGTCTTAAAAATGCATCTTTTTTGTTGTTGTTCAAAGCATTGGTAGAGTTTTGATCAGGAATATGAAAGTTGAGGCAGCTGTCCTTTGGAATATGTTCATGCAGAGCTGTGGGGGGGGCGAATGAGGAAAGGAAGCAGTACTGGAGAAGATAACTTCTTGGGAATTTTCAGTGGTTTTTAGAAGTTACAGACTGCATTTTTAGCTGAAGCCAAAGAGACCCAGAGCTTATGGTTAGTGCTATTTACTTACAGCCACTTAAAACGAAGAATGCAAATAAAGACAAATGAGGTACTATTACTAACTGCTTAATGTTGGACAAAACACAGACACCAGAGTTAATTAGCTTAGTCTCAAATTTGGTTACACAAGAAAGTAAAAGCTTGATTGTAGCACATGCCAGTAGACCCATGCCAGCTTCATCTAGCATGGGTAACAGCAGCAGTAAAGATACAGTGGTACAGGCCCACAGGGCCCCTAAAAAAATTAGACAAATAATATTTATCTGCCCTGGCTGCCTCTCACGCAGCCCTTGATGGCTTGCCAAAATTCAGTAAGCGGCCCTCTACCCAAAATAATTGCCTGCCCCTGCCCTAGAGAGCATGCATTCTTCCAGCATACACAAGATTTTGCTGTTGTAACTTCACTGCTATTGTCACTAACCCTACTTGATTCAAGCAAGCATGTTGTTCACTAGCATGCTGCAATCACAATTTCATTTTGCTGGATGGACATACCCTAAAGCAAGGGCCAAATGTCCCTTTGATGCAGTCTGCCATCCAGGACTGCCCCTCTGAAATGGCCTTTCAGGATGAAATGTGGGGAACCCCCTTCCCTAAAGAGACAGGCAAACAACAGAATACACCAAGAAACTTGAAGGAAGAAATACCATATTTTCTTGTGTACAACATATACTTCCCCCCAAAAACAATCAGCTTTCCAAAATTCAGGTCTATGTTTTAAATGGGGAAGCTGTTTTCTTCACTAGAAAAAAGCAAGCCTGGAGACACTCTGCATGCCAATAGAACAATAGCCATAACAGCACATATGAATGGACTATTGGTACATCTGGTATAAGCACTGCTAGATACAAGGTCAAGATCCTGCCCAGTTTGTTAATTCAACACCTCAATACTTTACTGATATTTTGGTGTAGCTCATTCATTCAAAAAGTATCTTAAAAAACCAAGAGAGCATCTGACATGTGCAGGCAGGATGGTACACATAAGAAATCAGATTTCATATGCAGTAACCCATAACAGGGAAGTCACTGTTTCCATTCCCTACCTGGCTGCTACACCCAGAAGCCACAGAGCAACTTTTGAGTTTCTTTAGAAAACTGAAGGCAGGTTAGAAGCTCTCTGTTCAACTCCCTAACAAATACCTGCACTGGGGGTCATGGCAACAAGCAGACAGAAAGTAAAGGTTTGTAACACCTCAGCTAGGCACCAGAAGGAGAACATGACTAAGCTGAGTCACAGCTGCCAAGTGCCATGGCTCTCTGTATGTGAGTTTTTCCACTGCTGCTAAGTCACTAGGCTTCCCACTACGACGTCTTCAAGCAATGGGAACATACTTCCTCTTTTACTCTTTCCAACCCGCTGGTATTCATGGGACTAACACGAATGTAATATTAACGAGTTATATCAACCCAAACAAGTCCTAATTCCTGCCTTTTAAAACATGTTTATTCCTGTACTGACACAGCAGCATAAGATCAACATGCTTCACAGTTGTGTAGAAGATGCAACTTGGGAGTCAGTTTGGGAGTAGGTAGAGGACAGTGGGCCCCAAAATGACATGTTGCGTTTAGGTCTAAGGAGAAAAGAAAAAAAATATGCCTCTCTTCCAAAAGATGATCTTCCACCACCAAAAAAATGACACTACCCTGTTTAACGATCAGATGTTATCAAAGGGAATTGGACAACATGGAATGGAAAGGTGGGAAAAGTGACGTCAAAGTCAGCCAGAAACCCAAGCAACAGAACAGTGAAAAATTTCCCAAATTACAGACTAATATTAACAGTCTAGTGATCATTAATGTTGTTTTTCAGCTATCCATGTACACACACACATACACCACTAACCTTATGGAGTGCAGGAGCCATTACTGGCACCAGGAACCCATTGTAAATGTAATTCACAAGCTGGTTACGAATCAAGGGATGTGCCACCTAAAAAATAAATCTAGTGTCATGATACACTGTATTTGAACCATGCTACTTGTCTTCAAAGGAACAGTTCTCAGGAAAGATTCTTAAAACAGAATACCATTAACCATTATCAAAACCATATGCCTAGTTCAACAAGATTCACTGAATTTGTTCTTTTCACTAGTGCTTGATTTGAGCACTTTACGGATTTTCTCCTTTATCAATTAAGAGCACAAAGTACATTTAAGCAATAGCCAAATTCCAAGAGCAGAGTTCTTCCCATATATTTCAATCTCCTGGCTGCTGACAAAGATGAATGGATGAACAATGTGTTGTGCATACCCATGAACCTAAACAGAACTAGCCAGTTTAAAATATAGCTCTATCAGCCTTGGCAGGGTCACTTTAAAGCCAATATGCCAATTAACTTGTGGTGTTAGAACAAGAAACAAACAAATGCAAAATGGAAATTTGTATATTTTTAAGGACTACACTTAACTGGGAGCATTCTCACTCTGCTGGTCATACAGTCCCTCTACCTGCCTCCCCCATAAGCTTTCACATAAGCACTGCTCACCAGGCCAGTTAAATACTTTGAAATACACATTAACTAGACGGAAAAGCATCACAAACTAAAATCCAGAAAGATACTGCCTACTTTTTAGAACATAGCATTTTGTTTTTAAGGACAGTAAAACCACCTATTATGATCCTGCATTTTAAAAGTTAAGCCTGACTTCTGATGCATTCTTCACTGCTATACAATTTTACAGTTCTTTATATACATATATAAAGGAACTGGAGAAAGAGTTTACAGCAGTATGTATGTGTGTACACACACACACACAAACACACACACACACACAATTTTACATCTATAAAGACAGAGATACTTTCTAGCCACAAATAAGATCCCTTTCTTATGCATGTGCTCAACCCTTCTCAAACCAGACATTGCTACAGAAGACAGCAGCAGTGTTGCCTACCCTTCCTTCCAGTAATTCACAGCATAGGGAGGTGTCATAGAGAGGAAGGGTCCTGACACTAGTATCCTTTACTCACCAGCCAGACTAGCTAGCCTAACACAGAATAAATCAAGAGCAGAAACAATTTATTCCCTGCCCCAGAACAAGGAGGGATTAGTGACTAAATCACAATACACTCTCTGATCTGCTTGTAGGATGGTTAAATGATGGTTCCTCTCTCTCTCTCTCTCTCTCTTATTGAAGGTAAATTGATAGGATAAAAAAATATATAGCGTACTGACTTTACATACACCTATGCATCCCTTAAAATGACTGAATTTAATTTAAAATAAATTTAAAATTATGTACTCTCCTTTCCTATCAGTCACAGCCTTCAACTTAATGAAAGAGAAGTATCAAATATCAGTATCAGAGACTATAAACTCTCTTGTAGAAGTGTTCTGTATAGATGTAAAATTGATTTTGATATACATGCATTAGAAAGCCTATATTTTGCAGCTTTGAACATAAAAACTACTATTAATTCTACTTATGTTGGTTTTAAAAATGATAAATATAGCTTCATGTGTTACAAAAAATAATTGGCTACTTTAGTGTACTTTGCATACACACCCTCTTAAATAAAAATATTATATAAAGTAAAATATGGCCAACTTCATCACTGTTATTAAGCCCACTTTCTTATCCAAATAAACCTACAGACGTAGCAGAATTTATATTTTACTCAAATTACTTGCTGTAGAAGCGTTCGATAGCCTCAAAAGGATATAAAAATCTGATTATCTTTAGACTGGAGACAAAAAGTAACAAGAAATCAAAAGGAGAAAAAGAATCTAATCAAGGAAGTAGTCAAGAACAGAGAATTATTCTAAGCAGGCCAGTTTTGAAGTGAATTAAATTTGTGTTAAGACGACAATTACTCCCTCTAAATTCAGCAAGGATGACAGCATTCTTTACATAAGACACATCATTAGCCAAAATAAAGTATTTTTTCTTTGTAGTCTAAGAATCTTGATGTAAAGATGAGATAATTCTTCACTGCTCAAGTAGACAGAACTACCTTTTCATCAAATACACATTTCCTTTTAATATGTGGGTATTTAAAATGCAATCAACTATTTTAAAAGGAGAAAAGTCTCCCAATTACTTGAGATAATGATACAAAAACTATGTACTCACATTTTATTAATTAAAAATATTTGCCACTTGAAAACCAAACACATTACTTATTCTGGCTGTAAAGATGAATCAACTACTCAAAACATTCTTTTATAAAAGGCTCTTAAAACCAAGCTAAATCAAGGGGAGTTTTGTCCTGTTGAAAAAAATAGGCATATCCTTTAAAAAGGCTTTGAATATACAGTTTAACTAATACTTCAAAAAGACAATCTGACACTGTGCCCTACCTGTATTACTGCATTGCAAAATTCTAGGGAATTCATGAACTGGACAAGAGCTGGGGATAAAAGCCAGTCATCTTCCAGCAGACAGTGCCATTCTTCTCCTTTTTCTTCCAGCTTTGTAGGCAAAGACGAATAGAGGCCACTCAGTCCTGTTGCGAGCACCTGCATTTAGAAACAAAGAAGAATGAACAATGTTTTCCTCCAGCTGTTTAATCCATCTGCTTAAAATAATATTCGTGTGCAAACAAAACATTTTTTCTATGGAGTTTCAGTAACACTTACTAAAATATTACAAAAAAAGGAAGAGATGAGTGTTAAAGTGACAGCAGAAAACAATTTTAAAGCTCCTCTATTTTTAAAAGCTGCTACTTCAGGGAAACTGCTTGAGAAAAAGGTGACCTTACAGCCTTAATTGGCAAATCACTTTTTTATGCTTGTAAAATAGTTTTACACCTGCTCAATTCCTTCCTGCTTCTCCATTCTAGCATTAGTCTCTGCATGTGCTCCAACATCTGGTGCAACACAGAAGCATCAGACACTGCTTTCAGAGCTTCATAACTGTGATTAGTTTGTGTCTTATTTAGGGTTTCTACTTTGCTGTTATAGATGCCTTTATAAAAACAGGGCCATTATCAAATTGGGAGGTGTAAGGAAAACCATTACATCAATACCACTACACAACTTCATTTAGGCCAGGTACAGACATTACACTCTTACCGGTATAAGTGATTGGAATCCAGTCTATACCCTTAACAGAGCAGAAGTTAAGGTGCACCTGGACTAATTTAAAAATGGCAGAACCCAGTCTAAGATTTGCACCCACACCTCCCAAAAAGGGCAAAAGTGCATTCTGTTCACTACAGATCTAAGCTACGCTGCTTATAGAAAACTGTGCAACTTAGATCAGTTCTGCCTTGGGCTTTTCAAATGTCTGTATCTAGCCTTAGGCATTAGACATGGTGCTTTTCATCCCTATGCTTTGGGACCCACTGGTGCGAAATGTAATAAGAAAAATGCTTATCCTTAACAGCTAAATATTTTATTTATCAGTGTGTGAAGAAGAGGGAGTTTTAGAAAATTTATAGTCATTGTTTCCAAGGATACTGAAGCATTTTGATTTAGAACATGCTACATAGGTATAACACTGTAGCTTTTATAATTGCAAACTTAAGGGAAAAAAATATTCTTATAAGGTTTTTAAATGTTATTGCATTTTTAAAGCAATTAGCAGTTTCCGGAGGGCTTTTTTCAAAGCTACCAAAGCAGATGGAGTTTTTTCAGATGTTATCTCCAATTTTTCTACTTTTTCATGATTTTGTACAAATTCTGTGATCCTTTTTAAAATCAGAGTCCCTTTAATGTGGTCCTTAGGACTGAAACATAAGGAAACCTTCATACAACAGATTCTTTCAAGGAATTTCCCTGCTCTCCACAAACAGCCACTTGACCCTTATAATGTGAGAGGGTTAGAGCCCAGCTGAAAAGCAAGTGGCTTTATCTATTACAAAATGAATGGTTGTCACAGTCAAGGACAGAGACCAAAAGTTCATTTTAAGTTCTGATGGTGCGCTATTATAACCAACTACAATTGCTAACTTACCCTAGAGAACAAAAGCTTTATCCCTGAATGCCCTCTGTTCCTAAAACCACCATAGCTTTAAAAGATAGATTTCTGTTGACAGGCATAATTAAGCAAGATATAAAAGGACTTAATGGATATAATATGGACTTTATATGGTAAGCCACTTTTTACAGGAATAAACAAATTCAGGGTGGACACTAAAGAACTAAAAGCTAGAGTAAGAGTAGTTACAGCAGCTGCTCAAGTTACTATTTTTATAATCATGTATTTCTACGCCACGATGATTTAACACAAAATATTAAGTAAAACAAAAACAGAGCTTATACAAATGTTTGACTTTTTCAGTGGCTACAGTCAGCATAGTTCAGCACTATTCTCAATGAAGGTGTTGGTACAGAAGGTCTTTCAGAAAAAAAACAAGTTTAAGCGTTTGTTTGACACTAAGAAGTCTCAGGTTCAGATCCTAAGTGTGACTTTGCATTTCTTCATATCATAATGCATTTTGGGAAAAAGAACATTGCTATTTCCTAGGAGAAATGCAAGAACATTTTTATTTCTGTGCACAGGAGCTATGTTAGCTAGAATTTAATTTGCATATGAAATGGATTGTCTATAGGATATTTGCCTTAAATGCACAAACCAGACTTGGCCAACACTGGGAAGTTTCTATTGTATTGAACATTATTAGATAACAGATTTTGTTCTAGACTGGCCATCTGGGATCCACCTGCTCATTTATAAAACTATACTTAAGACCCTAAATTATAAACTAGCCAATTTTCAGAATACTAACTATGGCTTTCACTGAATAAAAGCCTACCAGTTGAATGCTAAATTGACAATGAACTTCAACCTCATGCTGCACTATGGCACTAGAACAGAATAGTGAACTCCATTGGAGTGGGTTATTTCTTACATGAATCTGGTTAGCTGGAGTTACTTGAAGAGCTCTGAAAAAAGCAGAGACTTAAAAACATTTATTTTTGTTATGCAATGTTGGATTTTTATTTGGTTCACAGACAATTCAACATGAAATTTCTTTAATAAGCTTTTAAAAGTAGAAACTTTGTTGGAGATGTTTTCCCTTGTTTATTTAACCAAAATAGATTGAGGATTTTTACTTCATGGCTATAGTTTAAACATGACTTCAGCTAGGAATTAATATTTAAATGTACATGCTTGGCACCAGTTAATTCAAAGCAAAGTAGATTCCACCACTTCCCTTAGAAAAGAGAAGTAAGGAAGCCTTTGAATCATTCCTTGCCTATGTGTCCAAATAAAATGCTGGATCCTAGGCAAAAGAGATCTGTGGCCAGGTTGCGATCTCAGTTCTCACATTACTGATCTACTGTGACACTGATGATGCCCATACAGAGCAAAATCTAGCCCTCAGAGTCAGTCACATGTGAATTCAAAGTAGATTTAGTGCTCATAGACAAATTCCATAGGTTTGCATTATATTTTATTATAGACGTGGGCTAGTCTCATTACTGTTCAAAAAATCTGATTTTAACACACTTTGATGATCATTCTAATTAGGAAGGCTTTTTGTCAATCGCAGTTCCCTGCTGTTTGAAGGTTAATATAGTTGGCTTTTATCTTCAGAGTAAAAAGCCTGTTTTCTTTCAATTAATTGACAGATGTAATTCTGGAAGTTATAGCATGGATCCAATAATGGTATCTATCTAGGGGACAATTTAAAATAAAGCTCAGTATTCTTTAGCAGTATCTATTTAAATGAGGTCAACCAGAGCTTCTCAGTACAAGACTGTTTCATTATCTGCCAGGTATGGCACAGCATTTGGAATTGTAAAAACGAATCCTCGTAAGTTAAAAAGTTGATCTTGGAGCCTGCTGCAACCCACTTGGATGGTGTGGGCCCTGCTCCCTAAGGAATGTGTAAGTTTGGAGTCGAGGATGATACCAAAGGGTCTACGGAAGTTAGTTCAATATATAGCATACAGCTGAGGAGAAGATGAAGAGGAAGATCCTTGTGCAAACCTGGCTCCTCCAACCAAATACTGAATTCAGGATTTCAAAGCAAATGTGGAAAAACTGAAGTGAAAAGAGGCATTCTGTTTTGTTTCTTAAAACCATGTATTTACCTTTTATGATCTTAGTGGTTGGCTTGGGTCTCTAGCAGAAGCAAAAATGGATGACTAAGTTGAGTATCTTTGAAGTAATCCTATTTACTTAGAACTAATGTACATACCTTGTTTCCCTAGCTACAGGAGGACTCAAACAATAAAAGAAGGCTTGCAACACTCTCTCCGACAAGGTTTTTTCAGAAATATAGTGCTTTTGCAGGCTGTACCCAGTGTTATTTCTCCTTCTGTGTCTGTTTTTATAGTGCTTCACCCGACAGTTGCTCTTCCAGTCAAACCCAACAATCCCCACTGCTGAACACAACAATTCCCAGGTAGCTGCTTCTCCCATACAATTAAATTTCTGGGCAGGCCTAAATGTGACTTTGTTCAGAGTTGTGACATGTCCATGTTACATTTTACAACAGAGGCCTCTTCCTCAATCTTAAGTGAAGGGTATGAGATGCACCTATTGGCCTCAATCACATTTCAGCAAACCCAAAAGGACAGCAAACTCCTGTCCTCATCCAAGGCAGCTGGTCCATGTGGCTAGTGGGAAGCCAATAACAGTATACTGCCCTCTAAATGTCTGGCACATGAGATCTTATTTCACTTCAGGATTGTTCAGATCAAGTAACTACTAATGTCCTGTAAACCACTATTCCCAGATTTCTTGAACTGAAGTATTTTACCATATTTACCTGTATCCAAGATGACTTTGAATTTAAGATGACTCCCCGCCCCCATAATTAGATTCTATACATGGAAATTTCTTGTTTGTTATAATTTTTCAGGTATAGAATCTAATTATTGGAAGGTTGTCTTACATTCATCCCCCTCACTGTTGCAGCAGGGAAAACAGCAATAGTGGGGTAGGCAGTGAGGGAATCTAATGCTGCTTGCCTCTCCGCCACAGCAGCACCTACGGCCCCTAGCACCTGTCACCCCCTCTCATCCCATGTTGCCTGCACCCCTGGCACCTGCCCCTTCCACCACTGGCCTCCCCAGGACCTGCCCCCTCCAAAACATGCCCCCCATTTGCCTCTGTACCTTTCCCCCTCATCTACTTCCCTGCACTGCCGCCTGCCCTCCAGCTCTGGCTCTGCCTCTAACCTTACTCCAACCCAGGGCATGGAGCACATGGTCACTCCAGCCCCCACGCAGCCCAAACAGCAGTAGTTGCAGCAGCGGCAGCATTAGCTCTGGTCCCAGCCCTGTAGCTCTTGCCATCATTGCCAGTATGGCATGGGCTGGGGCTGGAGTGACTGTGCTCCATGCTCCTGGCCATGGAGCTGGAGCTGGAGCTGGAGCTGGAGCTGGAGCTGGAGCTGGAGCTGGAGCTGGAGCTGGAGCTGGAAGGGCACAGCCTGGCACAGCTGTTCACAGTCTTCCAGCCACCTGCTACAGCTGCCCAGAGCCTGGGCTGGCTGTGGAAGGCAACCAAAAGGCTGCAAACAGTTGCACTAGGCTCCAGAGCCTTGGCACTGGCTCCATGGCGGCGGCAGGTGCATGCGTGGCTCATAGCACATGGAGGGGGAAGCGACTGGGGCAGCGCAACCCCAGCCCCTCCCTGCCATCCATCCAGAGGCTTGCATGCAGCCACTGCCAGCAATGAGGATCAGACCCCGTGCAGCTCCCCCATCTCTGGAACACCCAGTTGAGGAACGGGTGGAGGCTGGGGTGATTTTGGCAAAAGATTGCTGACCCTAGAGTGAGACTGCTCTGTTCTTATTTGGTTCTGGCCTAAGAAACAATGAAAAATGTCATATCTTATTGTTACACATAATACAGGAACAACAACCATTTCTATGCACCACCCATTCATTCATTTTGAAATTCTTTGAAATCTCAGTATCCCACATTATTATAATATCCACATTGCACAGACAGCAGAATAAAGATCACAGGGCAGGCCTCTGAGATGGACACAGATATACACAATTTAATTGTGAAGGCTTTGTGGGAATTCATACACCATGGAAGCAACATAGCTTGGCCAGGATTGTTGTGAACATGACCCCACCATTCTCACTTGCAAACTCCCAACCCAGAAATATGGCTGTAAAGAAACTCTAGAACAAGGGTGGCCAACTGATGGTATGTGTGACAGAATGCCACTACAGTATCTCCCCAAACTCTACTATAAGGCTTATTACTTGTCTATCACTCTGGTTGCTAAGCAATCAGCTCTGCCTAGTGACCTGACCTTGTGGCACACAGGTAATGGTCCCAGAGATGTCAATCTGAGTAGACCAGTAATGCTTTTTAAAAATCAGTTGGTTAGCCTTAAACAACACTGGCCCTGATTGGATCTGGAAGGTGTGGTCAGGAAAGTTTATTTAAGAGCCCCTTCTCCCTGGAGGAAAAGGAAGGAGCCATTGGTCTGGAACATGCGAGTAATTAACCAGGCCGAGAGATGGGGATCTCTCTGGAAACTCACTGACTCCATGAACTGCTTGCTTCCAGAGGAAAGTGTAATCGGCCTTTGGATGGTACTTGTGGGTAACTTAACTGAAACCTACCTAAATATATAGTTTACTGTGATATAGATGCATGCTCAACAGCTACTTAGACACACTGGTTGCTCTATAATTGTTCTTTGATTTTTCTCTAACCTGTACCCTTCCCCAAGTCTTCCCTCTTTAACCAATAAAAGTTCCACTGTTCATAGCATGGTAGACTGGCTGGAAGAGGGCCTGGATTATGGCTTCATGCACCCTTGGTCTGGCTGACTAAGGGAGGCTTCTTTATGGTGCTTCAGGCTAAAGGAACACTCCAAATTTTTTCAGAGGGTTAAGCACTCTCTAAGTCTACAATGCCAGTGTACCCCAGGGGGCACAGGGCTGAAAACAGACCAGATCCCCTGGGTGCTGGCAGCAGTACCCCCGGGCTTGCAGGGGTGCTCCAGGAAGGGGGTTGGCTGGATGTGAGGTGCCCCAGGAAGGACTCGGAGCCTGGTAGTGGTCAGGTGCAGTGAGATGAGAGTCTCAGCACAGGAGTGCTCCCTACTGGCTCGCACAGTATGCATGCCACAAGTGGCATAAGCAGCCTCCGTATGTGGCATGAAGAAGATTGGGGAGAGGACAGGCACCACAGCAGCAGATCAGATAGGAGAAAGGGATTGGATTGGCAGTCAGGGAAGATGTGGAATTCCATTTGCAGCACACCTGCCAAAAGGGTTGGCCCCCACTGCTCTAGGGTCATCCCCAGCTAATGCCAGAAACAGAGTTCCACCAATGGCAACAGAAGGATATTGGACCACATTGGTGGGGTCCATAGGCTGCAGAAGGGGGGTGCTAATGGGGCTCATCCCCCTCCAAACACAGAGCAGCAGCCGGCATTGCCTTAAGGCAACTCGGCTGCAGGGTTCTGCAGCAGAGGGGGAGGCAGGCATGCTGAGCTATCCTGTGCACTCACAGCCAGAATCACAGCCATCCCAGCAGCAGGCAAGTAAGTTTGTTTTAATGTTTTTATTTCCATGGGCTTGGAGGAGGGCAGATTAACACCCCCACAGTGCAGGAGAGACTGGGTACGGGAAGGTCAAATCATTCACCCCTGCCCCTGGCCCGCTCCCTCCTACACTGTGCGGACTGTCCCATGACCTGGCCTGGCCGGGGCCCACTCACCATGAATGGGGCCCCAGCCCGCCCAGGTCATGGGACAAATCAGAGCCCAGCACCTCCTCCAGAGGCACAGCACCAGGCAGCCAAGGCGGGGAGGGCATGTGGCTCCCCAGTCTTTGCACAGGCAAGGGCAGGCTATAGCTGTGACCTGGACTCAGCCTCTGCTCCATGTCTCCATGCCTCGCCACTGCCACTTTGAAAGCAGCAGGCACCGCCATGTACCTCACTGCCCACCCCGCCCAGCAGTGGGATGCACAGGGCAGTGCCCACTCGTGGCTGGTGCGGCATCCAGGGCTGACATGGTCAGGGCCAGGAGGTGGCCAGGGCGGCAAATGCTGGGCAATGCCACTCCCCCACCTTGGCCCTTTTCCCTCCTCCCTCAGACTTTCCCATGGGGGAGGTGTGTGCACGCACATGCTCAGCACTCCCCCCTCCCCCCCCAATTTGATTTTCCTTCTTCTGCCTATGGTGGGGTGTGTTTTAGACCATCCTGGCTAGGACGCAGTGCTGCTGCACACAAACATAGATGCTTCCTTGCATCTCCTTACTCCAACATCCACAAGGACAGAATCTGAAGGACTGATGTGGTTTCCTGCATTAATTTTTAGAATCCCTGACTTAAGCAAAAGCTATTTTATGAAAAAGGAGAGGGGTAGGAAAAAAAGTGACAAAATTAAAAGTTGCAGAAAGATAGGAAGTTCGTGGAAAAAACTTACCGGACAAAAATATGTGTTTTCTACTATGTGATTTGCAACAACATTGTTCTCTGCAGACAGGGCCATTATGAAGAGCAAAGCATCACGAGCCTGCTGGCCTACTGTTCCTTCTCGATGAATGAAAGGAATCAAAAGGGAAAAAATGAGGAAATTGGCAGCTCCTTGGTCTTCACTGGTGTGGAAAAACAGTTCCAAAATGGAAGGATCTTTGGCTATGATGGAGCAGAGTTGGTTCAGCAGGACAACCAGCTCCACCTCCACATCTGGTGTGGCTGTTCCTGAGCAAGAGCTCAGCAGCATCATCAAAGGCTTCAGAATTGGCTTGTGGTGCAGCAAAGGCTGATGGGATTGAGTGACTAGCATCTCATACATCTTTAGCTGTTCAATTTTTGTCTCATCAGTGAACTCCCGCCTCAGGCTCCAAAGGAAGAGCTTCTCCATGATGTTCTCCGTGACCACAAACTCCAGGATGGGCCCCATTGAGGCATCCTTTCCTTGCTCCTCAATTAATAGGAAGAGCATATGCTCCACATAATTTTGCACAGTGCTGGCCTCATCAGGTGGGATCGCCCCATATTTTGCCTGAGTGTTTTTCAAAGGGTCATGCTTCTCTAAGATTTTCACAACCTAAACAGAACCCAAATAAACATCTATCATCTGAGTGTACAGAGGATTAAAGACAGAAGTAACATGTTTTACTTCTTTATGCTTTATGTTTTTTTCCCCCCCACAGGTGATAAAAGAAGAAGTCTGACTTTAAAACCTTTATGCTTTGCAAATATTTGGGACAAGACTGTGATACACTTACATTGAGAGGTACACTATTCACAAGTCATCTTACTGTTGCAGATTTGGGATTTATTGAAGCGTGGATGAGCTAGACTCTACTGCAGTTTAAAAATTAAGTTTCACTACTGCTTCAAAACAAATTTCATTTAATATGACAGAGGTCCAAAGTCAAAAGCTCTACTCCCAGTACAAAAATGTTTTCAATTCAGCAGCACCAAAGGAGATTCATTCTAGAGTACCCAAGAAATTAGTTATTTGCTTTGAGAACTCATGCAGGTCAGGCAAGATCCTGGAGGACTTGCAAAGGGCCAATAATACTGCCTATCTTTAAAAACAAGAAAAATAAAGATTCAAATTATGGATTGACCAGTCTAACATCAATTCCCAGTAAAATTTTAGGGCATATCATTAAAAAATCTATTTCTAAGCACCTAGAAGATAATAAAGTAATCGGGAAGAGTCCATATGGATTTGTCAAGAGCAAGTTATGCTTGACCAGTCTGATTTCCTTCTACAACAGACAATGGGCTTTGTAGATAGGGGAAAGCAGTGCCTGCAATATATGTCGACTTTAGTGAGGTTTTCAACATGGCCTCTCACGACAGTCTCATTCATAATCTAAGGAAATACCGTCTAGATTAAAGTAATTTAAGGTCACAGGATCATAGGAATGTAGGGCTGGAAAGGATCTACTCCAGCCCCCTGCTCAAGGCCAGAGCATTCCTGACTAGACCATCCCAGCTAGACAGATACACAACTGGTTGGATCATTATGCTCATAAAGAGCTCATAAATGGATTTATGTCCAACTGGGAGGAGACATCAAGTAGATTTTCATAAAAATATGCCCTGGGTTCTGTTCTTGGAGGATGGGATTAAGTGCACATTCAGTAAATCTGCAGACTACACTAAACTGGGTAGAGTTGCAGACACTTTATCAAAATCAGTCTGAATTCTAATCCTCCCCTCTAATCTAGAAAATAATCCAGAACTGAGTGAAATTAAACAAGGACAAGGGCAAAGTTCTGCCTGAGGATGGAGCAATACAAATACTATGGGGAATAACTGGTTAGGCTACAGTACTGAAGCAAAGGATCAGGTAACTATAGTGGGCCACAAACTGAGCCATACTGTGTTACTGCTGCAAAACTCATTAAACTTGAAAGTGGTAAAAGAATTGTGATTGGTTGAAAAGACCACTTTTGCCAAAGTAATACCCAGATCCTGCAAGCTTCTGAGCATTCTATTTTCCCAACAGTTGAAGGCACTCAGTAAGTATCTTACGTAGTCGTGTTTTTAAGTTAAAAAAAATGGCCACTACTGCATGCACCCTCTTATGGGTATTCAACAGAGCAGACATGAACTACTATCATAACACCTTGCCCTCTGGACTAACACATAATATCCATGGCACCCCAAGCAGAGGAAGTACAGTCAGTACAGCCTGTTCTCCTAGAGAGAACAGAATAGAGTTCACGTTTATTTTCAACCCTGTCAAGGCTGAATACTGCAAGAATGCAGAATAGTGACAGCTCTCCTCCAGTAATGGTGCCACTGAGGAGTTATGGAAAAGTGTGCATCTAGAGATCAGCCACCAGGTGGCTCATCAAACCCTACAACAAAATGTCAATAGCAGCAGTAGCAGCCTCATTCAGTTCCCTTCTTAAGTAACAATAAAAACAGCATGAGCCAGGGCTAGAAGAGTGCCTGGTAGGGCAGAAGCCATTAACAATAACATTTATATTCTATCATGCTAAGCTTAGAACAAAAAGTCCTAGCCCCGCCCCTGCAATATGCAAACAGAAAATAATAGTTGAGTAACAGTATGTAACAGCTGTATGTAACTTTTCACCCATACATTTAAAAATTCCAAAAAAGGTTGGTAAGCATGAAATACAAAAGCAAACTAAGGGGCAAAAAGTGATTTCCCAATATCTCAGTGAGTCACTGAGAACTATGCAAAATATGGAAACAGAATCTAGCTTTCCCAGTTTGAGGCCCCTGGCAGACATTCAATCAAAGGCGTGATGGAATCTGATCCATGATCCCACGAACCGCACCTTCTGCAATGCTACACATGTATGGCTGGAAGCTTCACTGTGGGATTAAGGATCAGATCCTAATCACACCACTACTGGTGTGGGGCAAGCCTGGAATCAAGACCCCAGACTCCCCCTGCACTAGCAAATAGCAAGCTAGGTGCCCAGTGTGCCCAGCCTGGAGCACCAGTCAGCTGATCACCACTCCCAGCCTCAGCCACAAACAGGAACCCTTAACTCTGGTGCACCCCTGAAGCTTGAATCCCTCATGGCCTGGCCACATGTTCAATTTAAGGTATGACGAGAAGCAACCACAAAGTTATTACACATATTCTGTGTAATGACTTCATGGCTTATTCCGTGTTTTATCACACCATTAACTGAATGAACATGTGGCCAGACTACTACTTACAACATGATTAACTGCTTAATCATGCCTTAAATGTAGTCTGCCAGGGTGCTCAATGATAGATCAGGATGGAACAGGAACACTACTTCTGTGTCATATAAATTTGGGTTGAACAATGGGTGGATTAGTAAGGTCTTCCTGTATTTCAATGACTGGCTTATGCTATTATTTTAAATATATTTCAGTATCAGCAGATAAATTGCACATGAAAGACTTGCATTTGTTATACACTATGTTATCTTATCCTTCTTTGTTTTGGGTGGATTCCCATCAATGCAACCTCAAGCATTATTCAGTAATTATTACCTGTGCCCAGTGTGTTTTAAACACGATCATGCATGTTTCTGGGTCAACTCCCTGCAGGCTCAGAGCCTGCTGGTTCTTGCGGCTCCTGGTACCTGAGGACATCATTAGTTCTCTGAAGTTCAGTCCTGCTAAGCCATATTCAATTTCTATCGAAAACTCTGGAGTTGATCATCACGGTTCAGCATCACAGTGAGATGGATCTCTCTTTATTGTTCCTACTATTTACAGAAATCTGGTTTAAAAAAAACAAAACACAAATATACTTCATAACAAAGTAGCACAAAATTAAAAGAAACATCATCACATTTTCTTAAAAAGTTAGTTTGAGTTTTGAAAGTAAGACGTAGGTTCCCATACCCCTGTACATGTCATTCAGCACTCTATTCCTCTGACAATCCTGCTAAAAGTCAATGGAACTGGATGTGAAGTAAAGCACTACCTAGTGTTACTTTATGACATCCTCCTCCATTAAGTCTTTCTTAGTATCTAACAAGCTTTTAGAACAAAGCAGGAGGAGGGAGAGGGGGAACAGGTGGAGGGTGTGCAAAAATAAAACCACCAGAGCTGTCCCAGGACACAGAGCTGCCCTGTTACGCTTCTGCACTGCAGGCTCTCTGCATGGATAAGGTACAAGCTATTTCTGGACTTCATGACTTTTTTTTTAATTGTTCTTTTAAACCCTAGATGTTTTGATTAATAAAGGGTTAACAACAAGGATTTGGAAGACTCTCTAGAACCCTGCATGAATGAGTCTTGTTACACGCATGAAATGTTATACTAGAAACACACAAGAGAAGTAGAAGAAGTTTTTGTATCTGGAGTCAAGCAAATTATAATGTCACATTAAAAAAAAATTAAGAATGAGACCAAACCTTGGACTTTCATTTTACTTCATTATTTAATGAAAAAGATAGAGTAGTAAAGCAGAGTCAAACCTCTAAGGTAAACTTAAAACAGGGGTCAGCAACCCTTGGCATGAGTGCCAAACATGGCACATGAGGCCATTTTGCTTGGCACGCCACGGCCAACCCCAGCTCTGGGTAGCTGCCGGAGCCCAGGCTGCTCCCAGCAGGGCTTGCAGCATCCCAGCTGCCTGCTGGGAGCAGCCTGGGCTCTGTGGCTGGCAGCACCTGCCCAGAGCCAGGGTTGGTTGCAGCCAGGAGGCTCCAAACTGCTGTGCTGGGCTCCGGAGCCCGGACATCAGCTCTGTACCAGTGTGTGCACCCACATGTCAGAGAAGATGGTGGGGGAGGGGCCTGAGGCAGCACAACCCTAAGATGTGGGGGGATGTGGGCACACTAGAAGGAAGCATCAGGCTACAATCAGACCTAGACAAGTTACAAGGGTGGGCGGATATGAATAGGATGGGATTCAACACAGACAAGTGCAAGGTGATGCACCTCGGGAGGAACAACCTGCACCATACCTACAGGTTGGGGAACTCCCCTCTTGTCAGCACAGAGGCAGAAAAGGATCTCGGAGTCATCATTGACTCCAAGATGAACATGGGCCGGCAGTGTGGGGAGGCAGTTAGGAAGGCCAACTGCACCTTGGCATGCATCCACAGATGCATCTCGAGCAGGTCCAAAGAGGTGATCCTCCCCCTCTATGCAGCACTGGTCAGGCCACAGTTGGAGTATTGCGTCCAGTTCTGGGTGCTGCACTTCAAGAGGGATATCGACAGCATGGAGAGGGTCCAGAGGAGGGCCACTCGCATGATCAGGGGACAGCAGGGCAGGCCCTACGAGGAGAGGCTTCGGGACCTGAACCTGTTCAGCCTCCAGAAGAGAAGGCTGAGGGGGGGATCTAGTGGCCTGTTATAAACTAGTCAGGGCAGATCAGCAGGCATTGGGGGAGTCCCTGTTCCCCCGTGCACTGCCAGGAGTGACCAGAAATAACGGTCACAAGCTGGCAGAGAGGGCAGGTTTAGGCTAGATATCAGGAGGCGCTACTTCAGTCAGGGTGGCTAGGATCTGGAACCAACTTCCAAGAGAAGTGGTGCTGACTCCTACCCTGGGGGTCTTTAAAAGGAGGCTGGATAAACATCTTGCTGGGGTCGTTTGACCCCAGTATTATTTCCTGCCATGGCAGGGGGTCGGACTAGATGATCTACTCAGGTCCCTTCCGACCCTAGAAACCATGAAACCCCGGTCTCTCTCCCACTCCCGGCACAGAGCTGGTGACTGGGCTTAGGAGCCTGGCGCAGATGTTTGTAGCCAGGCTGGGCTCTGGGCAGCTGCAGTAAGCAGCAGGCAGGCTGCAAACAGCTGTACCAGGCTCCACAGCTCCAGCATCAGCTCCATGATGGCAGCCACTGCACATGCACCTCGGGGCAGACAGCAGGGCAGAACAGCCGCTCCAAGGTGCCCATGCACTGCCTCAGGCCCCTCGCCCACCACCCGCTCTGACGCACAGGTGCACATGCTGAAACGGAGCTGATGCCGGGGCTCCGGAGCCCCCTAGCTGCAGGTGGCCGCTGCCCCCCAGCCACAGAGCCTGGGCTGGGGGACAAGGGCACATGCAGGGCATCCTGCCATGTACCCCCTGCCCCCATTTTGTTTTTCTGGCATGCCAGCCCTCTGGCACCTTCCAAGGTAGGCATTGTGGGGGTTTTCGACACTCTGACAAAAAGACATTGCCTACCCCTGACTTAAAACAAAGGTGGACACCTCCCAGATAGCTATGAGAGGCTTTTGAGAATACATTGTTCCCCTCAAGCACCAACATCTCAAGCATCCACGGAAATTTCCTTTTTTCCTACATCAACCTTTTATTTTTCCAGGCCAACTTGGCTTTTAATTTAACTTAATCTTGAATCACAACAGAAAATCCCTTTGAGAACATTGAAAGAGAGAACAAATGCAATATAGGTGAGAATATATTGTGAACAGTATGTCATAATAGAAAATACGGGGTTAACCATGATTATTTATAGACTGTAGTCTGAAACATTCTTTTCCTCTCCAGTATATATTGCAACTCCAGGGCTCCTGGACATTTATAAATTTTGTATAATATAATAGGAAATTCTCATGACGTGAATTGTCACGTTCAATGCAAAACCCTTTGGCAATGTTTTAGATAGTCTTTAGCAAGTTTCTTTTAAGATGAAACTCACTGCATGGAGGACAATATCTCCATTATTGTGCTCTACTTGCATCCACAGAGCTCAGTTACAAAATTTCTAGTTCAAGACCTGCCTGAAAATTGAGAGAAAACTTGTTACAAGTTCAAAGCTCCAGAAGTTTACAAACTAAGTTACACATGTGCGCACACATACTCCCCCTCTCCTCCCCCCAGCAAAGAACCTCAAGATAGCAATGGCAAGAAATCAAAAGTTAGGAAATGATAATACTCCTTATTATTGAATTACATACTAGTTTTTCACAGAACACCCCCCTCCCTTCTATCTTATTCAGTGCCCAGACAGGATGCTGCCCATTTAATGAGCAGCTATTCAGTCTGTTTTCTTCTCCTGTCCTAGGGACTGGGTACCATGCCACATTCAAACCATGCTCTTCTTTATGCTCCGTTTTTAAGGTGTGCAACACTATAGTTCTTGATTTTCTTCACAGACAATTTATTTTCATAAATATCCTATGAAATGAATAGTTGTTTTATAAAGGAGAAGCTGATGCCCAGAGAAAATAAAGGCCATGAGTATCCATTAATGTTAGGGTCCAACCTGAGACTTTAAAACTAGTATTAATTTCTTTGCATGGAGAGGGAAATGGAGAATATGTCGTATTATATAGTACTGTATATGTTGATTTTGGTTGCAGCTTTGAGTGATTAGCACTTCTATAGGGACCTGGGTCTCAAGCAGGGCACTATGAAAACATGGAACACACATTTAAAGATCACCTATAAAAAGTTTGGTTTAAGAATCCTGCTTAACATCCAGAGCTGACCCGAGCAGGGTGCAGGGCCTGGGGCAAATCAGCCCACGCAGGGCCCCATCCCCACCCCGATCCCATGCGCCCCAGACCTGAAGAAGCTGCAGCCACCATCAGTGGGGGAGGCGGCGGCAGGGGGTGGGGAGAGGGGTAGTGAGTAGCTGGACGTGAAGCAAGCAGCAGCGGTGCAGAGTCGCTGCGGCTGCTTCGCCCAGCTCCGTGGGGCCCCCCCAAAGCGCAGGGTCTGGGATGGTCACGCCGATTTGTCCTCCTGCCCCCCACCAGGGATAGCCCTGTTAACATAACATCCAGTCATCCAGGCAGTACTTAAGCATCTTACCCTTGATACCATCTTTTCTCTTCCTTAAGTCATAGAGACATAGAGAAGTAGGGCTGGAAGGGACCTCCAGACATCATCTAGTTCAATCCCCTGCCTGACGTAAGTTCATTCCTATCCAAACCGTCCCACACAACCAGAATCTAAACTCTATGCAAGTCTACCATCAAACACAACACAACATAAACCTAACACTCTAACCTGCCATAGATAAAGCAGGGGAACTATAGCAGCCACTGTCCTGCTTCTATAAAATGTTATCAATATATGCTCATGAGGTCCCAGGTAGAGGGTCATCCTGCCTGCTACAGAGGAAGGCAAAAACCCCCACAGTCCATACCAATCTGACCATTGGGTAAAATTCCTTCCTGACCCCAAATATGGCAATCAGTCTGATCAGGAATGGAGAGGCAAAACCCTCTAGCCAGGAACCTCCAGATTTGTTCCCAGCAGGAACAGCAGCACCCCAGTCAAAGTCCCCAGTCTTGGCTGTAGTCAACACTCAAAGCCTCTAGGAAGGCTTAAAAACACCCTGACACATGTAGCAGGAAAGGGGGGGCAGAAGTAACCAGCAAAACCCAGAAGCAAGGTAGAAAATAGACATAGCTAAGTCTAGATCATCCCCAACCAGTAGCTATCCAACCTCTTCTTGAGCATCTCCAGTGATGGAGAGTCCACAACTTCCCTAGGCATCCTATTACACTGCTTCACTATTCTCACAGCAAAAAAGTTTATATCTATCAGGTTCTGCTGCTTTCTGGTTAGGTGAGCTTCCAAGCTACCTACAGGTGCTTTCTCATTAAGCTTTCTGGCTTCACCCCCAGGTAGCTTGCTGCTGCTGCCTATCCACTGCAGGAGTGTCCTGTCTTCCCTGCCGGACTCCACCCTGCTGCACTATTATTACAAGGTAACTGGCTCTGTGATATGCCCTCCTGGCCTCTGACATTTCTTATAATTAGCTCCTCCTACTACTCTCTCCTTCTGGTTCTGTTACACTTCCCCAGCCCAATTTCTGCTCACTCATTCTCAGCACTCCTTGTTCTAATTTATTCCTTCTTCCTCAACCCCCATTCTAGCTGCTGTCCTTTTTTCTTCTTTAGTCAGAAAAAGTTGCAACACAGGAGCTCCTGAATGCAAAAAGTAGTCTCACTGCTGTCAGTTCCAGTGCCAGGTGCCATGCTGGCCCACAACAGCAATTAAAGCAATTAAATTAAATAAATACTGCTGAGCTGTTATAGCCATGGACTGGCGCATGCTCAGTTATGTGGGGATGGCTAACGCAGAAGCTGGGAGAGGCTGGAGCAGGGGCAGAGATGTTCAGCTGGAGGGCCACTTAATGACTTTTAGTGACCTGTCGAGGACCCGCCCCTTGACAGGTGCCTCACCTGGTTGCCATCTTGGGACCGGAAGTCCCACCCCTATCCCTGACCTTTGTCATCAGAAGGCCCTCCCCTTGCCCCCCCCAGAAGTACTCCTTTTGGAGGGGAGGGTTGCCATCTTGGAACCAACCCCCACCTTAAATTGTACTGTAAAAGCCAAACACCTACTGTAACATATTTTCATTGTATTAAAAAAATATTTTGTACATTCAGGTCCTAGCACTTGTGTGCTGCTGGTGGAAGTCCTGTGTGATGAAGCCAGCTGCTTTCCCCTCCCCCTGCCATGCAGGTCCTGGGACTCCACTGGGAAGCAATGGGTAGAGCTCCCCTCCACTTCTGGCATAGTCCTGGGATCCACACAGCAGGGAGTGAAAAGGCAGTACCAGCTCCATCGTGCACGGCTTCCCTAGCAGCATGAAAATACTGGGACCTGCACATATGCTGTGGGGGGCCCTGCGCGATAGAGTTGGGTCAGCCTGGCTGCCTCCTTACCACCACTTGCAGCGCTGGCCGGAGCCACGCACTGCCAAGAGGCAGCACCTGCGTGGGCTGTGAGCACCCCTGCCTGCTGCTGTGCTGGCTGTGTGCCACGGAAGGAACTCTGTGGGGAGCTCCCATGGCCCCAACCCTCCCTCACACCCACTCCCTGCACACCCAACCTCTGTATTCCCATCACCCCCAGGTAAGGGGCTCCATGGTGCTGCCAGCCCCACACTCTACGTTCCTACCCAGCTGCGGCTCCCCGTCTCCCTGCCCCGCTACCTGGTGCCCGGAGCAAGCAGGATGCCAGGGAAGCTGAGCAGGTCCCCCAGCAGCTGCAGCAGTGGCAGCAGCAGCCCTACCTGGAAGCTGTGTGCTGGCCAGGCCAGGGCCTTCCGCCCACGAGGGTGGGAGCAAGGCACGTGGGCTGGGCACGGTACAATTAACTGGTGGGCACCCATGGGTCAGATGAAGTGGCCTGGTGGCCCACATCTGACCTATGAGTCGTATTTTGCCCATCCCTGGGCTACAGCGTGTTTAGTGCACACAGAATCTTTAGAAAGTTTTGTGTGAAGTGATGACAAATTGAATATCTATGTACCAATTTTTTTTTTTTTTTTTAAAGCTTCCATGTAGGCAGATTTTCATGAAAACAGCAGAAGGCACATCTCTGACAGCAAGACGGCCTCTCCACCAAATTTCAAGTGCCTGCTCCAAAGGATGGAGCATTTGTGCTTCTTGTCAAAATGGTTGTATGATTTTTTTCCTAATGTGTCAAAACAACATTTTCTCGTAACCTTATTTTCAGGAACAGCTAAACCAATCTGGCCAACACTTTGCAAAATATTCAGCCCAAGGCAAACATTCAGAATGCCTGCTCACATGATTACAACTGTTTGGCAAAAATATAAGCACCTGAAAAAAGGCATCTTATAACATGAACTGTTGAGCAACCTAGCAGCACTGCAGCTCCACATAAAATAAAAGGAAAAACATTCTGAAATACATATTTACAAGCACATACATGTGGTGAGGAGGTTGATCTAGTACTAGCTTTGGACTATCTCTGAGTTGGTTCCCCCATTAGTAAAAAATTGTTTTCTTATTTTTTTTCTGTACTTAAAATGGATAGCCATTTCTCTTCCCTTTTAGTGGATGAAGCCAGAAGTACCATAGAAAGCTTTTATGAAGAAAGCCATTTCCAACAAGTAAAACTGACCAGTCTGGAGTTTGAAAAGTACTTTCCTTTAAAAAAAAATAAAAAATAAAAAATACCAAGAATTTCTGTTTGTTTTTTTTAAAAAAAAGCTTATAAA